>NC_090450.1:566564019-566871954 GCF_031143425.1 Pleurodeles waltl
TCTACACACAACACTTACCTGACCAGTTCAGTTCAAAACCTCTAACAAAAAATATCTGTACTTTCCATTTTGTCCAAAGGTATATGGAGTGACACATTTGTCACCCCATGTCTCAAAAATACTGCCCGCACCCTCAAAGCTGCTTTTATCATCACTTTCAGACTAACCTCAAGATGTTGCAGCACTGCTCTAAACATAACAAAATCCATCAGCCCACAAAATGATACCCCATCTGGCTCAGCTCTAACTGTAAAAGTGCAAAAGTGAAATGCTCTTGCAGACTTCAAGGCTTCTTTCAGAAACAGCTTAATATCTTTTGACACCTGTGCAATCAACTAGGTGTTGTGGCAATACTTCTTCCCAGAATGTGTTGACATCTCTAATTCATGACCTGTGAACAAATGTACCAACGTCCATGCACCTATTAATTCACACAGCGTCAATCTTCTTTATGATGTAGTTTGAAATGAAGCCTTGAGCTGCCATCCGCTGGTGGTTAATGGTTCGGATATAGTCTCTGCTCTTCGTCATCTTACAGATATGCTTAGGTCCCAAAGTACCCTTTTTGCCTGCCAGTGCTGAGTTGTCTCACTTATGTAGTGCCCTTCTTTGTCTTACCCTACACGTTGAGTATTGGCTGACAGTAAATAAAGACTTAATCCAATCACTTCTCTCTTATAAGGATAGCCGTCCCTCTGTCGTAAGGACTCTCAAATGTCTATGAGACTGCTGGATTAGGGGCGGCAGCACCTATGCTTGTAGGCAACTGAGTCACTCTCTCACCAGTTGGCAGCTGTCGGCCAAATGCGTCAGGCTCTCTAGCAGCACCTCACCAAAACCCAAATAGTAAAGGTGATTTCTGGCAGCCTAGCTCATGGATTCTGAAAACCTCTCAGGGAAGTTGTGGTTTACACTTTTCTCTCGTTAGCAATACATCTCTTACACACACACAGGCAAGAAAGAAGATTCAGGCTAGTTTTTAATACATTTATTGAAAAGACTGCAGTCTGCGATAAAATGCATAAGCTGCAATGATTAGGATAATGACAAGTAATAAAATCAGGATAGTGATAATAAGCAATGTAAATATGAACAACCCAAACATATTGCAATGAACATAAATATGCAAATTCCTCCCTATATGCCATGTTCATGAGATATGCTCCCACCCTCGTTGTCTTAGGGCAAGGTTGGCCTCAAATCTCCAAATCAGGCTTCATAGAGACACAAAGGCTGAGGTCTGCTGCAAAGTGACGTGCAGTACAGATGGAATATTCTGAGTGGAATCCCCTCTAATGACCTTGGTCTCAGAGAGTGCTTTTATAAGGCACATGTTATTGTTCATGCAGACATCCCAACATGGGTATGTACCTAAACGTTAGATTGTGTCCGCAAACTTGTATCAGCAATATCATAACAAATGCCTGACATATTCACATTCTGCTGTTGTCCAACATAAAGCAAAGAACATGATGACAATCTAATACATACATTACTGATAATGACGCTTTCACAGAATGGCAACTGATTATGAAATAAAAACATTTCTTCTAAAATGCAAGCAATGCTAAAATGAATAAAAACGAATAATAAAACAGAGCATGTTATCTAGGTAAAAGGGTACAGGCCTGCAAGCCGAAGATCAGCTAAACTCCTATACCCAGGCAAACTAAAATGGACCCACAACACCTCTATTGTTTGACAATTCTTGATTTTGTTGAAAACATGTTTATAGTCATGTACACATATCTCTTTGATGTGATAATCATGTGAAGGCTACACCTTGATGAATGTTTGATGTGCAAGATCAAAGTCCCTCTACTTTATGCTCCAACCATGCAAATGACATGGGTTGTGTTTTAAATGAAGAACTGGTTAAAATGAAATTGAGTCCAATAAAAAGGTTTCTTCACATATCATAAAAACCATTGTGTCAATATACAGAGGTGCGGTTCCACTTAGATATTTTTGCTTTGTTAAAGCAAAGGTATTCCTACCCACTGAAAGTATCTGTAGCAAATATCTGTTGCACCCCTATTTTGCAAAAAAAACAGGCAAGGGTGCCTAACACTATGTACAGAATCTAAATTCCATAAAAGCTGTTGCATGATCTAGTTTTCCAGATGTACCAAAGCCCACTACCATCCTGTTATGCATCCCCTCAACAGGCAAATAGCTCACTGTTGTACATTTATGTTCTGCCTTTTCTCCATTCCTGTATACACTGAAAGCCAGTTTTCATTTTGCATTCACATTTCAGTGGGGAGTGCAATTCAAGTGTTCATGAGAGTATACAGATCCACTGTCACTGTCAATCTTTTTGCAGACACTTAAGATACATTTTATAGAAGGATATACTTTGATTCAATAAGTTGATGATGTTTTGATTGCTTCTGACTCACTGAACAACTGCAAGGTTGATTTTCTGTGTCTGCTCACTTGACCAAGCAGCCTCAGAAATTTCTCTGGGTAATCTTGTGTGTGAAGGAGCAGGTCAAGACTTAGAGGCCCATATTTATACCTTTTTTGCGCTGAATTTGCGTCTCTTTTTGATGCATAAACGGCGCAAACTACAAAATACAATTATATTTTGTAAGTTTGTGACGCTTTTGTGTCAAACAATGACGCAAATGCGGCACAAAAAAAGGATAAATTTAGGCCAGAATGTCTACGGGCTGGCACAACATAAGTGGGCTAGCGGGTATAGAAAGAGATCTCAGTACTTAATGCATTACATGATAAAAGGGAGGTAGTTGTTATTGACCCTTGAAGCAGAATTTATCAGTTATATACTTGGACACTTGTATCCTATTGGGTTACTTACAAAACAATCCACATTGGGCTTGCCTATTATACCTCTTGACTCCTTGTACTGCCTTGAATCCTACATACTTGTGTTTGTAATGCACACATCACTAATGACCCGAACTTGACCAAGGCCTTTGCTACAGTCCTAGTCATAATTATGTTGCAGTAATGCCTGTATGGATCCCCTTTGGAATGAGAAATAAGATACAGAAATTGCTGATACTAGACTATGCAAAAAGTCTACCAAGTTTGACCTTGTAAAACTGACCCTGGAGTAATTCACACAGTCATACCAGGTGACTCATAATATTGACTTGCAGGGGCGTAGCATCAGTGGTGGCGTGTTTGGGGTAAATAGTTGGGTACAGGTGCTTTCAATGGGGTATGGTGAAGGAATGTTTACATGCACACAGAAAAAATGCCAACACACTCTCCATCAGTGTTTTGAAAGGCCTCTAAAATGTTGGGTACTTTACAAAAATATTGTATTTTCTCTCACTTGGGACTCCTACTAATCTGCGTTCCTCTCTCTTTCCACTGACTCTTAGCAGGGGCATAGCTTAAAGGGGTGTTTGGGGTGTTACACCCCCCTAATAAATGTATTTTGTGATAAATAGTTGGATGTGGATGCTTTCAATCTTGTGTGGTGAGCTGTCCGTTGGATTTCAGCAGGAATTTTTACACACACCGACAAATAAACACACACATACTCTGCCTCCTTCTGGAAAGGCTTTAAAATGTTAGTTATTTCACAACAAAATGTGCTTTCTCTCACTTAGTACCCCTGCCAATCTGCAAGTCCACTCCCTTTCAGCTGCCCCCCAAGTCCCTCTCATGGGCTCTGTGCTTGTCTTATAATGTATTTTAACATTATGTGGTGCAGGAGCAGATCGTGGGACTTTGTTGGGGTGGGGCAGCACGAGGGGCGCGGGGGTATGAATTAATTAAAAATATATATTTTTTTAAATCACTTACCTGCTTCTCCGTCACTGTGCCACTCCTCTCCCGTCGCTGCAGGCAGGCACAGGCTTCCAGCCAGCCCTGCGGCCATTCCTGACACTGCTCAAAGCCAGGGCACTCTCAGGCAGACTGGGAGCCCGTGCAGGCTCTCTCCAGCCCGGAAGCTGTGTTGCTGGGCTGGAGAGACCCTACTGCGCATGTGTGTTTGGATGGCCCAATACAGCAGGACAAACATTAATGTGCAGTGAGGGGAGGGCACAGTGCACTCCCCTCATCTTGTCATCCTTTATTCCCCGCCCCTTTAACAAACGCAATGATAATAAACATTATCGTTTCATTTGTTGAAGGATTTGCAGCGGCTGCTGCTGGCGTGGGGGCCGACACTACTCCACCCTAATGGAGGAGCCGCGACTGATGTAGTGACATGTTGTTGGAAAATCTGAAGCTCACACCCCCCTAATCTAACAGACCAAAGTACACCCCTGCCCCTTAGGACCCTTGAACAGATAACACAGATAGCACTCATCTTCATATTTGAGCTCCGTACCTCCATTTTATTCCCTCATAATCTTGTAGACTGACCTATTCTTGATAGCAAAATCAATAAAAATCTTTACATAAAGGTGCTGACATTGCAGAAAGTGATACCCTGTTTATGGCAAGCTTCTTAAAAATACTTTGGACATATCTTACAAGTATCAACCTGCGACATATTTCTTTTTCAGTGATGAGATTTACCCAATAAGAACAAAAGTTCTAGAAAATGAATGATCTTTGCAGCTCAAGACGGAATCCATGCCTATAAATGTATCAGCATCACAAGACAAGAAAACAGTAGGTATCTATAATACAAAAAATAAGCCTAAATGAACACTCGGTCAGGGGTAGTGAGCACTATATAAATGCAATTTAAAGAGAGTGAGAGGCAATTTAGGTTATCAATTACTGTACATTCGCACAAAAATTATTGTGCCAAACAAAAAAATACAGCGGATCAGAACATCTCTTTATAAAGTTCGTGACAGCTTGTTATTCAGCCTATCATCAAGTACTTGTTTTTCTATTGTATATAAAAGAACTCTCACCCACCATTGATGGCTTGCATTAATACGGGGTTCTGTCCACCGCCTTTAATTTCAGATTGTAAGCCAAGATGGGCTTAACCTTAGTGTACAGACTGTGGACTATTTTGTAAACCATTATGATGGGGGATTCCTGTGTTTGAAGAAAAGTAGTAGATTAAAATTATCTAGTGGCCTAGGTGGGTATGTTTCTTAACAGGAACCAATGATAAGGGTAAAAACTGATAGTGGGACATTACCTAAAAAATATGTTTTAATCATACACTAGCCTATCATGGGTCTTCAGCTCTTTTCAGGACAAGCTATGGTTCTATGACCCCTATTACTGTCCCCAATCCTAGTAAATGTCTACATAGAAAGAGTGTAAAATTTGATAAAATATACTTGTTCTTCCAGACAAGGCTTGTTCTGGGAAAACCTAGATATGCAACATATACAAAATAAATCACATTACATGATCCATTTTTAGATACGTCGCAATATGTCCCCATAGTGAATCACCCAAGTTGAACACGGCATATCATACTGTTGCAAAACTCACTGAAAACAATTTACTTAATACTAAGTATCATGGTAGAGTAGGAATTACCTTTCTTATCCTAATCATAAGTTCTACTGGTCCGTTTGGGGAGCCAGGAGTGTTCTATCGAGTAAAACACTGGAAATATTAAGGAACCCTACTAATCATCTCTAAAGATTTTTAGACAAACATTGACATAAATTTTGGAAGTACTCACTTTATCAAAGTTAATATCAGTGTGAGTAATTTAGATGGTGCTTAAACTATTAATGGCAGATTTATGAAAATGCAGTTTTCTTGCACCCCTTAGCGCCCCCCCTAACGCCACCATTTGTGCACAATATTTAACATACGGCACACCATGGAAGTGTTAGGGAACTAGCATCAAAACTTTTGATGCTAGCTCGGCGCTTTGCAGGATTAGCGTAAAAAATAATTATGCTAATCCTGCAAAGCACCCAGAGGTACATTGAAAACAATGGGACCCTCATTTTAAAGCCTGCTCTGAGCAGGCATTAAAATTACAGATAAAAATGATGCAAAGATATTGTGCCATTTTTTTGGGCCCGCTAACGGGGGAATGCCCCCCCGCACACATTTTGCCTGGCACAGGCATAATGTGGCGCAAGGGGTTACAAAGTGGCAGAATGAAAGCATTGCGCCACTTTGTAAATATGGCACAGCGTTTTTGGCCATCTAACGCCACATTAGAGTAAAAAGAATTACGCTAGTGTGTCGTTAGATGGCCTGGGGCCTTCTTAAATCTGGGCCTTAGTATTGAAGTTAGGAAGGTGCAGGGAAGTTTAAGTACTTTCTCTTGCTCTCCAACTAGTCATGGGGCCAGAAAATGTTTGTGGCACCAAAATGTCATTACCCTTAGGTGTGTATGAATGCATCATACTTGAGAGTGGTTTTGGCCAAACACAGGGATGAAGAACAATAGACCACTGCCAGAAAGTAAGTTCTGAAACCCTTTACTCAAGCCAGAATTCCTTGAGTTCAACATGTTATGTTAATGTCATAAACTTATGAATAAATGTATGGATATGCGCTATTGTCATAACTGTGTGCTAAAGTAATTTCCCCTGATAAGAAATGTAGGACTCTATCATTTTTGTTAGTCTTCCATCTATATAATTAAGAAAAGAAAAGTGGGTACCTCGCCATATACAGGATATAGTTCATACAATAATCTTGCTTATCTCCAATTAATGATATCAATAAAAACATTGTGAGAAGGGTTGGAGTAATGGTGTTTTGGTAATCTGTACCCATTGAATGTCATTATTTAAACCACTGATATGGGTGTGTAATCTGGGCAGCTGTCGCTGTTCTATGTCCAGTAATACCTTGGGAAAATGTGCTCCATGTTCTGCAGTCTTTCCATAAAAACAACCCATTCCAAGTCCCTGTGTGTCTTCTCTAAAAAGGTAATGCTCTTTCTTATTGCTTTGTGTTTTCAACAAATTTTACTTATTTACTGATGTTGATGATGACCTTCCTCCCCACATAGCTCAGTCTGCATGTGCATGTAATCAGACACATAACGTGAGGTGCCAAGGGTAATACACACCTAAATCATTGGCATTAGTAGAATTCATGGGGGATCAGATCCCTCTTTTTCCACATGGAAAATGTCTTCTCACAGGGAAAATCCCCACAATGTGGTGGCCAGTAGCTCCTTTTTTGGTGGCCATGTGTACACATGAAAATCCTTTAGGTTCCTACTTTTCTTAAAGGAGAATAAAGTTTTTCCAAAGAAAGTGTTGTGAGATTTAGCATTTTCCTTTTCCTACTGACAATCTTTTTAACTGCATTCTGCATGGGTATGTGTAGTAATAGAGGACAAGCATTCAATCTCAGTGCATTAAAAAAAATTGCTTCTCAGTTATTGTTCACTGCCCTCTTCTTATCTTTTCAAACTATCCTATGAGGGTTATTACAATTCTATAATTTAACAATAGGGTCCTTGGGGGAGAATGTCCATTTTGGCCAATTTGTACGCCTAAGATGTAACTGCTCATCCGGAGAAGACTTTGAAACTGAAGCAAATGAATTGTCTTTTGAACTGGAGAACTGTAATTACATAGCATGCTATCTCAAGAAAGCCTCTCTTTATAACTTAAACCCTGTATGAAAAATTGACCCTGACCTAAAACATCTCACTGTTGCCTGTCCTGCTTTCTTTCAAAATCACCCGTTTCTTACTCTTCATCCTTTGCATGCCCTCTCTCTCGGAGAACAGCCTGCTCCAAGTCACATGCATGTTTCCCTTGATCTCTGTTATTGATATTTCTCCAAAATAAGCACAACTCTTTTCATAGCTCACACTCTCGCAACGGTGCTCAAAGCACTGCTCAGAAACCTGTGGCCGCACCGGTGCGCCGAGTACCACGCTGTGTGGTCTTAAATCCACCTCAGGACACGTTGATCCACCTCCAGACAAAGAGGACACAGCAAAGTGAAAGTGTTCTGAAGGAACCATGAAATGCAGAAAATGTAGAACAGGTATATGAACAGAAGGAGGAGGACAGGTATACGAAATGAAGTAGGAGGACAGGACAGGTAGGTACATATATGTTTAATAATTATTGGGCCCATTGCATAGGGGAGAAAGATTCAATAGCCCCGGCCCTGTTAAATAAGTGCCAGTGCTAAGCACCGGAAACCCCAGCACAAATTAATCACTGCCCTCTCTCCTTCTTTGATTATAATCAATTAATACCTGCCCTCTTCTTTCCTATTTGTTAATGGCACCAATCATTTGCTGGAACTCACATAGACCCCCCTACTAATGCTCACACCTCACCCTATCAAATTAACCTATTGCAAAGAAACTAGAGGAAATGCATGGAATTGAGAGCGCAAGTGTAATTCCAGCAACAAATATCGGCTGAATTAACTGCTAATCTTTTGCTTCAGACCAGGGTGTTGCCTGCCGTAAAGTGTTTCAATGCCTGATTCGGTGTTGTAAGAGGTGTTTAAATGTAATTACAATATAATACAATGCATGTATTAGAACATGCTGAACATTGACAGCTATGGTTCATAATGTTGAAGGAATGTGACAATGTCATAGACATGATATTGGCCTGTGCTTTTTGCTTGGTGTACTCAACATGGTTTGGTATAGGCCTTTATGGATGTGATGAAATAATTCAATACTTGTTGTGCATAATGTAATATGGAACGATCTTGTGGATTTCACATTGGTGGAGGAAGTCACAGTAATGTGTTATATACATTTTATAGAGTGACCTGTGTGTGTCTTTCCTACCTCTGACAGCATGTGGAAACATAGGTTAGCTGGGATAGAGTACTTATAAAAATACATAAGTCTTGAGGTAAAGATAGATTGTCTCAATGGACTTTTTTGGATTGATTATTATGTGGCGACTAATATAATTTTGATTTTTGGTGTGTGAATACTTAAAAATGCCTTTAACTTCATTATTTTGTTAATTGAATAATGTAGTTTCTAACTTTCACATATTCATTGGCATAGTCTTCTATAAATGTAATGAGCTAGCCTTTCCACAATCATTTAGGCGTCTACCTGGCTGTTTTTAAGATTAAAGCAGAAAATTGATAGCACAGTAGTCTGGAAATTAATGCATGCGGATATTTCACATTCTTTAAATGTTGATATCTGATGCTCACTTTCTTGTGTGACTTCTCTATTGAATAAGATTAAAGATAATATACTCCACAAATAATTCACAGATACTGGTTTCCTTTTCACTCCAGATGTCCAGAGATGAAGATTACTCCTCATATTTCCAAAGCGCGGATACCTTTCTCCAGTACCTTTCTAGCTACTGTAGGACTGGGCTTCTGTTAGGCCGTGTCTCCTCAGAATAGTTAATGTGTTATTCTGTTTCACTAAACCTTAAACTGAGTGCAAGAAATCTCTTCCACTAATACAGTGTGGATTAGGTCAGTGTTGGTCTTTGTAGTTTGAGCCAGTTATGTAACGATTGCAAAACCGATTGTGAGTATTTCCATATTTAAGGTTGTACTTTATTTGTTTTTAATCGGTATCGGTGGTTCAGATGAATCAGCCTCAATGCTTAATTTGTGCCCCTGTTTGCTGGTGCTTAATTGTTAACACCAGCACTTACTTATGACAGTCCACCACATAGTGGCGGTGTCTGAATATTTTCACAATTTACTTTAACAATCAGATACACATTTTCAAACAATCCTAGCATGCCTAGGCCATTTTTACAATTTCACTGACCTGGAATTGCCCCCACTGTACATTTATAGGAGTGTGATGTTTAGTAGTGACTATTTATAGTGGCATGTGGCTGTGATGGCAGATCTAATTGGCAGTGCAAGCTGCAGTGGCCTCCTGAGCAATACCTGGGTACTGGAACCTATTTATTTACAAGTTATGCACTGGTCAGCCTTGTCCATTTGAAGCTGTCAATTATGCACTGTTTGTCAGTTTAAGGATCCACCATCATACTGAAACATATAACTGTGGTTTCAGGTGAAATCTAATTATTTCTTCCTCATGAGCTAGCTGCATCTGGGTTCCACTTTAAGGCACTACAGGATGTTTAAAAGACTGAGACGTATTGAGAGGAAATGGTTTATCTGAGGCCTTAACTAAGATCCCATGTTTAGAACGGACTTAAGCCACTTGACAATCAGCGTTGTCCCTAGGTGGAATAAAAACTGTACCTTTTAGCACTTTGCCTCAGTGCCAGAATCAAGATTACTGAACATTGTAGCAATCGATGAGCAGTACACTTTCAAAATGGCTGAGTATACGCTGTAGCAAAGTGCTTGGCAAGTGAAATCAAGCATCTTTGACCTCTTTATGCCTTCCTCATCTTTAGAAAGATGAGTTTATTTTAGCGCTACCCACAAAAAAAGAAGAAATGTATGATCAGGCTGCATCCATATCCAATAACATATTACCTGCAGTATGAGAAAAGGACGTTTTTATTTAATCAATGAGGAAATAGAGCGCACTTAAAGCTAAATCAGCGTAGGCATGTAAAATATTATTGAAATGTGGTCATCTGTGCAGACTTCAAGATGACTTTAAAGTAGTAGTACAGCCCACTTCCACGTTTCTTATAAGACATTTCGTGAATTAAGAAAAGTGGCGCTGCACCCAGTACATCGCCCCTTAGTACCCCATAACGCCACCATGTGTGTGCCGTATCTAAGAAACGGTGCACCGTGGCTGTAGTTAGGGAACTAGCTTCAAAACTTTTCACTCTAGTTTAGTTTTGCAAAATTTGCAGAAATGTATTTTTACACTAATCCTGCAAAGCCCATTGAGGCCCATTGTAAACAATGGTGTGCCTCCTTTTAACTTCTCCTCTAAACAGGCGTTAAAAGTGCCGAAAAAAATGACGCAAAGAAATCTCTTCGATTTTTTTGTGCCATTTTTTTTGGCACCCCTAACAAGGGAACACCCCCTTTGCATACATTATGCCAGGCTCAGGCACAATGTAGCGCAAAGGGTTACAAAGCTCAACCCCGTGTCCTTGCCACACCTTGCCTCTTGCGGCTCACCTTTTGTGTCGTACAGTTGCAGCAGCAGCAGTAAGCAGTTTACACAGAATTCTAATGAACTGTAATGAACCCTAATAGCTCCCGTTCGATCTGTGGCCACGTGCCTTTTTTGCTGAAGGAGTAGCTAACTGTATTTTTCATTGTGGTGCCAGTGCTGGAGGAGCTCAAGAGAATGTGCTGGGGGAGGCAGCTGCAACTGTGCCAGCTTACCTCAGGGAGCCGAGGAAGAGCGCGGGATCGGCGGAGTGGCTGTTCCCCCTGTTGTAGTTCCTATTGCCCCAGTTCCCCACCCGTCAGCTGGGGTGAATCTGGGAAAGTGTTTCCCCTAGGGTGTAGTCTCTTTTGGACATCCACAGGAAAAGTTGTGTTGGACTGGTATCTTCTTAAAAGGCCCAGTTGGTGAAGTTGTTGTGGATCTGAGTTTATGTACTCAGGAAAGGTCTGAGGATCAAAGCTGTTGCTAGTGGAGTTTCTGAAGTGGTGGCGACAGCCGAGTAAGGCAAAAACTCTATTTTACTCATTAGGAATCATGCAATATAAGATACTTTGGCCCTCATTACAACCCTGGCGGTCGGTGTTAAAGTGGCGGTAATACCGCTAACAGGCCGACGGTTAAAAAAATTGAATCACAACCATGGTGGAAACCAGCAACACAGATAGCCACTTTAACACTCTGACCGCCACGGCGGTAGCAAGAAACACCGCGGCGGTAATCGCCAACAGCCCGGCAGAAGTCAATGTACCGCCCGCACTATTACAAGGCACCAATCTGCCAGCTTTTCCGGGGCGGTACCAACGCCATCAAAAGCACGGTGGAAACAGGAATTGGAAGGGAAACCACTCACCTCTCGACAATCAAGGAAGAACTAGGACGCCATGGAGCCCGAATTGCAGATCCTACCCCTGTTGCTGTATCTCTTAATACACCACGAAGTGGAAAGAAGGTGGCGATGACGACGGTGAGTACTGCACCTGACACCCCGTCACCCTCTGGAAGAACGCAAGGACAAAACAAAATGAGTTTAACTAGTGTAATATTCTAACAATCAGATAGCCCAAGAGAACAGCAAATAATCAGTATAAACAAATATTTACAGCAAGTAAACAAGTCCGAACACTGTCCCATGAAATGTCCATGGACCAGTGGTCCCAAAAAGCATGGGTGAAGCCCACACATGACACCTGCCTCAACATGGAGAGAACACTGCAGGGGCAACAGGTTGAAAAACAGGCACCTCAGGGGGAAGGTGGGGGGCACCTCAGCCGGATGATGGTACAACGCCACTGCTCCTCGAGGGGGCTCCATGCCCACTGCTTGGTCCTGGGGAGTGCAAAGCCACAGACTGACAAGTCTCACAAGTGGGTGGTTTCCCACTGCTTGGTCCTGGGGAGTGCAAAGCCACAGTCTCTCAAGTCTCCCAAGTGAGTGGTTTGCCCACTGCTTGCTCCTGGGGAGTGCAAGGCCACAGTCTCTCTAGTGGATGGCTTCTCCACTGGTTTTGGAGGGAGCTTTGTGCCTGAGTGCTTCATCCTGCCAAGGACAGGGTTAGTGGATGCTTTTCACCGCTGGTTCTGGTGGGGGCTTTGTGCCCAGAGTGCTTCATCCTGCCAAGGACTGGGTTATTGGATGCTTTTCTCCACTGGTTCTGGAGGGGGCTTTGTGCCCAGAGTGCTTCATCCTGCCAAGGACTGGGTTAGTGGATGCTTTTCTCCACTGATTCTAGAGGGGGCTTTGTGCCCAGAGTGCTTCATCCTGCCAAGGACTGGGTTAGTGGATGCTTTTCTCCACTAGTTCTGGAGGGGCCTTTGTGCCCAGTGACACTGCACCTGGGGTGTGGCAGTTGAGTTCGTCTCAACTGGGTGTCTCAGCCACGCGATGTACCTGGAACAGGTAGCATGATACTCTGTGGCAAGTTAGGCTGCCAATTTCTGGTTCATGTCAGTGCTGGAGGTGGTGTCTCAAGTGGCGTGTCCAGGGTCCAGGACGTCACCTGCAGACTCTGACGGCTGCACACTGGGGATGGGTCTGACGTCTGACAGAGTGGCATCGTCTGTGCACGTGGCAGTGCTGATGGTGGTACAGGTGGCGGTGGCTGCGGTGGAGATGGTGCCAGTGCTGGCCGTGGTGCAAGTGAATGTTGCAGTAGATGGAGACACCATACCGTCTCCGCCAGCCTCGGATGGCTGATCCTTGGGGAGGATGCTGCAGACTGACATTGTGGCAGTGGCGGTGCAGTTGGTGGTGCAGGTGGCGGTGCAGGTGGCGGCGCAGGTGGCGGTGAAGGTTGAGGTGCAGGTGGCAGTTAGAGCGGCGGTGGTGACTGTGGTGCAGGTCGCTGCCATCCCTGATGATTTGGTGGTCACCAGCCCCTCACCAGGAGACATCGTGCTCACAGGTGATGTGCCCTTTGTCTTGTGGCCCTTCCCCATCTTGACAGTCGCTGCAGGGACCTTGGCACTGTCCACTCTGTGTTTGGGTGAGGCCTTGCTGGGTGGGTGGTGTGACTGTCCCCTGCTGGAAGCCAGCCCCTTTTTGACCTTTGCAGGTGGTAGAATAGGGTGGTCCTTCTTTTCTGTCGGTGGCACACTGGCAGCTCTGACGGGTGCCCCCTTAGACAGTACTGGAGTAGCAGGGACCACAGCGAATGCAAATTTGGTGGCTGAGGTGCTGGGATCTAGACATCCTGGCCCTAGGGGGAGGACGGGGGGAGGTGTAGGGAAGAGGTCAAAGTTAGCTAGGAAACTTTTTTTGACACACTGGGACGGGAAGATGGAAGGGGTGTGGGAGTGGAGGAAGAGGTAGTGGTTGTAGGAGGTGTACGTCTGCTGAGTTTGGGTGAAGGTGCATGGATTGGAGGCTATTGTGAGGTGGATGGCTGTTGAGTGGGTGTGTGCCTGCGTTTGTGTACTTTGGGAGGAGGGCTCACAGACACACTGGGAGAGGACACAGGGAATGTGTGAATGGTAGTGGGGGTGGTGATTGCACGTGAGCGGTGTGTAGTGATGGGCGTGCTGGTGATGGAGGTAGTGGCTGAGGATGTAGTGCATGCAGGTGTGAGTGGAGACAAGACTGGGAGGGAGGTGGAGGACGTGGAGGAGGGGGACACAGTGGAGGCAGTGGATGTTGGTGTATCTGCATGGGGATGGTGCTTGTGTGAGTGCCTGTGGGATGAGTGGTGCTTATGTTTGCCTGAGCCACTTTTGTTTGTTGATGTGTGTGCATGCTGGTCTGATGGTGTGCTTGGGATAGGCTGAGGTAGAGGGGATTGGGTCTGGGTAGTGGAAGTTGGAGGGGGAGGCTGGACAAAGGGAAAATGGCTGCCATCATTGCTGAGGCCAGAGCCTGAAATGCTCTCTCTTAGGCCACCACGCCAGAATGAATGCCCTCCAGGTATGCATTTGTTTGCTGCAAATACCTCTTGACTGCCTGGATGGCATTCAGAACGGTTGACTGCCCAACAGTGAGGGATCTCAGGAGGTCAATGGCCTCCTCACTGAGGGCAGCAGGGCTGACTGGGGAAGGGCCTGAGGTGCCTCGGGTGAAGGAGATGCCCACCCTCCTGGATGAGCAGGTACGGGAAACACCCTGAGGGGCTCCTGGGAGGGTGGTGCTGGTAGGAGGGGTGGGGGCTGTACCTGTTGTTGCGGTGGGCACAGAGGTGCCTGCCACCGCCAGGGAGCTTCCATCAGAGGAGAAGTCGCTGGTGTCCCTTCCTTTCCCCGTCGTGGAGCTCCCCTTGCACTCCGTCCCACTGGTGACTTCAGACTCTGTAAATTCACCCTCCAGGCCCATGTGGGATGCAGCTCCCTCCGTCAGATGATGCTAATGCACACAAGGACAGGGTGACAAAACAAGAAGGGGGGGAAGACAGAGGGCACACCAGCAACAACACTACCGTTGGCAGACACAACACACAGGGAGCAGCCCTATGCAGTAGGCCATGCAATAGCAGTTAGTAGGAAAATCACCTGGGGCCTAACACCATTTGCTGCACACCTGGAACCTGCAGGAGCCTGCCTAGTTGTAGATGCCCACTAACACTATTGGGGTTGGAGTGCCTCAGAGACTGCCCAACAAGCGACCTACCCTACCAAGTTCGCTCTGGCCTAGGGGAACCCACAGCTCACATCCCCCACCCAGACACTTCGTAAAGCACGCAGAGTCAGCTTAATAACACTGTACTCACCCCCTTGTGGCTGCTGTGATGGCCTCAAGCGCCCATCCAACTCAGGATATGCCACCGCCAGGATCCGGAACATCAGGGGAGGTCATGGTGCACCAGGCACCCCTTCCACATTGGGAGAGCAGCCCCAGCTGGGCCTCCGCCATCTTCTTGCTCCAGCAGCGCAGGTCCACCCATCTCTTGCAGCAGTGGGTGCTCCATCTATGATAGACCCCCAGAGTCCGCACTTCCTTGGCGATGGTACGGCAAATACCCTTCTTCTGGTGGGCACTGACCTAGAGGAAAGGTACAGGATGAAAGGAAATTGCTCTCCCATCCGGACCATCATACTCATTGCCCACCAGTTCCCACCTATGCCCTGACGCACATACACTCACCATCCTCACATGCAGGCCTCAGCCCCCCCACATGTATCTTCCATCCGCACCACTCAAAACAGGCATTTCCCATCCATCATGCTCACAGTGTACTCACCTGTTTGTCTGGAGGACCGTAGAGTAGCGTGTACTGGGGGAGGACCCCATCCACCAGTTTGTCCAACTCCTCCGAGGTGAAGGCAGGGGCCCTTTCCCCAGACACTCGAGCCATTGTCACTTCCAGACTGAGGTCACAGCAGCACTTGCAGTGCAGGTCCTCTCCTGTTGAAGGTCAGGTATCAAGTGAGTGAACAGATAGAAAATGGCAGTCACATCTGCTGTGGTGCGTACTGTCACCGCCGGCGTACATCGTCATTGGTTCCTGGAACCCAATGCTAAATTGCACCGCGGTCTTTGACCACCCTACCGCGACGCTGCACAACACCACTGCAGTTACCTCATTTCCCCTTGTCCCTCCTTAGAGGTTAGGCAGCCGCCATTTCAGGGGGGCACATGGCATGGCAACAAACTGCGTCACAGCACAATTTGGCAGATATACGGACAAACTACGCCACACACAGATTTATTCACATTACTGAAAACACACTTGTGCAAATTATGTGGTACATGACCCTGAGCTCACCATTCTCCTCCATAGGGCACATCAGCTGGGCCAGATGATGAGATGGCGTCATCCTCCGGTGTACAGACCCCTGGTGGACCTGTCGACAATGGAAGACAGACACATCATTATCACCTACAGACTTGATCGTTCCACAATCCAAGAACTGTGTGCCCAATTGGAGCCAGACCTGATGTCAGCTATCTGCCATCCCACTGGTATCCCCCCTCTAGTGCAGGTCCTGTCAGTGCTCCATTTCCTGGCAAGTGGCTCCTTTCAAACTACACTGGCCATGGCATCTGGGATGTCTCAGCCAATGTTTTCTAACGTGTTGACCAGAGTGTTGTCAACTCTGCTGAAACACATGCGCAGCTACATCGTGTTCCCCCAGGTGGAGGATTTGCCCACAGTGAAAGCTGACTTTTATGCCCTGGGACATATCCCCAACATCATTGGTGTCATTGATGGTACACATGTGGCATTTGTCCCCCCCACAGAAATGAACAAGTGCACACAAATCAACAAAACTACCATTCTATGAATGTGCAGATGGTGTGTTTGGCAGACCAGTACATCTCTCATGTGAATGCTAAGTATCCTGGCTCTGTGCATGACGCTTACATTTTGAGGAATAGCAGTATCCCTTATGTGATGCGCCAACTCCAGAGGCACTGGGTGTGGCTAATAGGTGAGCCCAAGGTCCCCACACAGTATGAATAGGTGTCTGGGTATGGGGTCATCCCTAAGGGTTAGTGTGTGTCTAACAGATATCCCTCAACATTTGCAGGTGACTCTGGTTACCCCAACCTCTCATGGCTACTGACCCCAGTGAGGAATGCCAGAACAAGGGCAGAGGACCGCTACAATGAGGCACATGGGCGAACTCTGTGTATTATTGAGAGGACGTTCGGCCTCCTGAAGGCCAGATTCCGGTGCCTCCATCTAACAGGTGGCTCCCTATACTACTCACTGAAGAAGGTGTGCCAGATAATCGTGGCATGCTGCATGTTGCACAACCTGGCATTGCGACGCCAGGTGCCTTTTCTGCAGGAGGATGGGCCTGATGATGGCCTTGTGGTGGTTTGGGACTGTGGCAGGGGAACCGACTGTCCAGAGGTCCCTGATGGGCCAGGCTGGTCAATTTGATCCAGGCGGGCAGAGCAGCTGTCATCAATGTGGGCCTCTTCTGTGGGGGGACTGGATATGGCTGGCACTTCTGTCCGGTGACGTTGGGTAGGGGTCCTGTTGGGGTCTAAATGCATTGTTATTTTATCTGTGTGTGCCATCTTGTGCAATGGGTGTATTTCCCTCTATTACTGTGCTTGCAGTATCGCCTTGGCCCTTGTGTGAGTGGTGATTGTGTGCCCTGGGTGAGTCTTGGATATGCTTTGGTGATGGGTGTCCATGCATGTCTGTGAGTGGTGTCCATGCATTGTTGTTGCATGCTGGGCTTGGTTTTGGGATGGGTAGGTTGTGATAGTGGGGTATATGTGAGGTGGTAGAGTGATGGGGTGAGGGTAGGGGTAGGAGTTAGTGATGGCATGCAGGTAGGGTGTGGGTTAAAGTAGTTAAGGCTTGACTTACCAGAATCCAGTCCTCCTGCTACTCCGGCGAGGCCCTCAGGATGCATGATCGCCAAGATTTGCTCCTCCCATGTTGTTAATTGTGGGGAAGGAGGTGGGGGTCCACCGCCAGTCCTCTGTATGGCTACCTGGTGTCTGGATACCACGGAACGTACCTTCCCCCGTAGGTCGTTCCACCTCTTCCTAATGTCATCCCGTGTTCTTGGATGCTTTCCCACTGCATTGACCCTGTTTACAACTATCTGTCATAGCTCCATCTTCCTTGCAATGGAAGTTTGCTGCACCTGTGATCCGAATAGCTGTGGCTCTACCCGGATGATTTCCTCCACCACGACCCTGAGCTCCTCCTCAGAAAACCTGGGGTGTCTTTGAGGTGCCATGATGTGGTGTGAGTGATGTGTGAGGTGATGTTAGTTGTGATGTGTTGGGGTGTGTGTTTTTTTGTGCGTGGATGGTGTATGAGTGATGGTGTTATGTGCCTCTTGATGCTGGTGTGGTCTTTGCTTTTCTCTCTCTCTCTGGTACTTCAAAATGTTTCGTTGTAAGGGGTTGTGGGGAATGTGGGTGTGTGTTTATAGTGTTGTGGGTGTGTGGGTGTGGTGTGTGTATGTGTGTCAGGTGTGTGTAGTTTGAATTGTCCAGTGTGGTGTAGTTTTGTTAGTGTGCGTGTATTTTGAGCGTAGTGGTGTGTACCACCAATGATTTACCGCGGTTGAAAGACCGCTGCGTTGATTCATGGGTCGTGATAGTGTGAGCGTATTCCTGTTGGCGTGATGGTGTTGGTTTGGATATCACCAGTTTAACACTGACCTTTGGTTTGGCGGACTTGTGTGGGTGTCTGTATAGTGGCGGAATTCTCAGTGTGGTTCATAATACCTGTTGCGTATTTCTGCCGCGGACACGGTATGTTGGTGGCTGTCGGCACGGCGGTCAGCGGGATTTACCACCAGGGTTGTAATGAGTGCCTTTATCATCAAAATGGATCCCAGTAAGGCCTCAAGAGCCTGGGGTGTGAGGAAGGGGAGGAAGGCAAAGGCGCAGCTAATCCTTAATTCTTCCAAATTTGTATTGAAGAACGCCGAGCAGGGAAGCGCATTAGGCTTAGGGCATGAAAAGGGTTCTGTAGTGGATTGTGATGGTTCACAAAAGGCATCCCACCTGGCAAAGACTATTAAGGAATTTGTGGGGAAATACTATGGAGGCGTGTCGCCCACAAAGGGAATGGGAAATCCATCCTCCACCCCGACGAGTCCCTCTAAGTTGGTATTAGATACAAATAAGTCAGAGTTACTCAGGTCCAAATCCTTTATGGGACAAGGTATAAGTCACCCAGAGCTCAGACTGTCTTCATCACCTTGCCTGCAATTAGGGACTGGAGATGTAAGTTTTCAAAAATAACTTTCAAGGGTGTAAAATCAAGAAAGTTTAGATCTGGAAGAGTCTGTTATTCGAGGATCATTATCAAAGGCTCAAACAGTTATTTGCGGCAGTTCTGGTGGAGAGCAGGAGGTGTCTTCATTAAGTCATAAGAGGAAAAGAGGATCTTTCTCTCAGGTTATCCTCCAACTTTGATGTTGATCCTTGCCCCTCATCATCGATGCTGGGTGTTATGGTACTAATGCAAAAAACCCTGCAGGGCATCCTTAAAGCAGTGGTTGTAAACTCTGAAACTTTGAGGTTACATAAGGGTTATCTGCAGTCCACTGAATCAGAGTTAAGACAGATAATGATTGTATGCCCAAGCTGGTGAGACCCATCGAGTAGCTAGAGGTTTTGGTGGGTCAGGTTGGGGTGGCAGATAAAGGGCAAGAGGAGTGTGGATTGACTTAATCTATAGAAAAGGCCCCAATGGTAGAAGGGCAGCCCACAGTGTATATCTCCAAAGTTCCAATATTAATCAAAAGAAGGTGTAGACGTTATGGCTATGGCTATGGCTATGGCTATCGTAACAGCTTTAGTTTCTCATGAAAGAAGAATCGTCTTAGAAAAGGAGGGCATGGGGATATGACAAGGTGGGAAAAAGAGAGACCACGGTGTTAGGAAACAGCCTTCATCTGTAATTGAAAGTCCAGCTGAGGGTATAGGTAGTAACCTAGCTAACAGTAGATCACCCATCCCGCATAAGGCCACTCCAATGAAAAGTGTGTGTAAACAAAAGCTAAAGAATTCCTTTTTGCGGGCCTGGCATGAAGATCGGGGTGGCCGAAGACAGAAGAGGAAAAAAGAGAATAAAGAAGGTGCATGAAACATGAAGATGGGCAGTAAGGAAAGTACAGCATGGGAGGAACCCACGGGGGGTAGATAGGTACACATAAATGAGGTTAGATTTTCTCCTGCAACAGAATATAGCTATAGTAAAACTTTGGGGGCCAGTGATCCCACTCCCCTTAGGTCAAAGGAGCAAGTAAAGGAGGTAAACCCCTTACAGGTTTACTTAGAACCAGCTCTAGGAGGTCCTCAAAGGAAAAGATCAAAGAAGTTAAACCCCTTAAATCGATCCCAGACAAGTGGGATTTTTTCAGAATAGGGATGGCAAGGATGTCACAAACATTTTGCTGTTTTCCGGACTTGTGAGTGACACTCTTCTTAAACCAGAAAGTGAATTGAAGCTTCTGAGGAAGAAATTTTGTTGGGATTTAATGTGGGAACAGTTTAAACGCCAAGGGTTGGCAGTTTTGAATTGCCATGGTGGGCTTGAGGCCGATCAAGTTAAATGGGATTTACAGGAGGATTACATTTGCCACAGATACATTAGGAAAAGTGGTGAAGGCAGAATCCAAGTCACTTTGCCCCAAAAGGAAGGGTATAGGTATGGGGGGGTGTTCCAGTGAACAGAATAGGTATGACTGCCCATACTGGGAAGAGCCGGAAGGTGAGTGGGGAAATTTAAGTACTGTGGATTATGGCAAGGTGCCCCTGCACGGCATTAAATTGTTCTCCTGGAACACTCATGGATTAAAAAATGCAATGAGGTAGCAGGGGTTTAAAGATTTAGTTAAGCAGTGCTCTTATTTATGTTTCCAGGAGACTTGGCTGTGCAGAAAGCCCGCAAATAGATGGCTTTATGGGTTTTTATTCAAAGGCAAAAGGAAATGTCTCAGGTCAGCCCTCTGGGGGATTGTTAATGTTAGTAGCCTCCAAAATCGCCTCTAGGATTTGGCATGTTAAAACACGATGTAAGTGGATTTTGACCTATGGGATGCAATTGCCGATGGAGACAGGGAACAGCAATGTATTATTGTCTTAAATGTATATATTCACGCACAAAGTACCTGTGATTATAAGGTAAATATTGAACTGTTTAATGAGGATGTGCTTAATATAGTTGCTCCTTCACCCAATAAACTGATGATCCTAATGGGGGACTTTAATCACAAACTGCTATCTGAAATACTGGATAGGAAATATGAGGACAGCTTAGCCGCCTTCAATACACAACATGTTTGTGTGCCTTCTAATGCGGTTTCAGGGAGAGATGTTGCCTTCTTCTTATTAAATGGTTTGGTGAGTCTAAATGGATGAGAGCCGGAAGACACCCCTGCTAGAAAAAACATTTCTGTATGGCAACCTGAATTATCCAATGGATTATGTCTGTTTCCCTTTGAGCTTTTGCCCAAATTGAGAAATTTGAGGTCCTACAGTTTGAGGGGAGTGATCATTACCTGTTATGTACAAAACTTCAAATGGATGTGGTTCCCAGGCAGACGAGGGACTTACCTTTAAAAGTAGGTTGTCCTAAATGCCTAAGAACAAGGCTCTCAGAGGAATATGTAGATTTACTGAAGGCTCTCGAGCGCAGCATTGGAGAAATTAAGTCGGGAATGCTTTAGTATGGTATGAAGAAATAATAAATAAGGTGGTTGTGGGTCTTAAAAGAGAAGTTACGGGTTTTAATTCTGTCAAAAGTAAAAATAAATCTATGAAGTATGCCAGGAATGGATGGTACTATAAAGAATGTAGAATATTAAAAAGAAATATCCGGAAACTTGAAAGCCACTTAAGACGCCTAAGAAATACAAGTGGGGAACTGCGCCTTCTTAGCTTAAAGAAAGACTTTAAAAATCTGGTGGCAAGGAAGAAATAGGAACAAAATAGAAAGAGCTGGGCAGCCATGATAGAGGTCATTGAGATAAATAACTTAAAGAAGTTTTGGAAGTTAGTGCAGAGTGGGACAGGAAACCCCCAGAGACAGTCATCAGGCCATGTGAGCGAAGATGTGTGGAAGAAGTATTTAAAGGAGATTTATAATAGTAATTCCACTATTGCTCAAGGACCAACTACATTTTTTGTGAAAAGGGTGACAAGGGAGAGGTTCTCTGCGTCAGTAATTGATAAAACAATTGAGATGCTAAATCTCACAAGGGCTGTTGGCCCTGATAATGTCCCGGCATTAATATTAAAAACAAATAATTGCATGGTGGTCCAGCCTGTTTTTTTAGCCTCTTTCAGGGGATACTCTCGTCAGGTAGATTTCCAGATAACTGGAAGGGAGCAGTGATTAAACCTATCTACAAAAAAGGGAAGCATGTTCTACCTGAGAATCACCAGCAAACCAATCTGCTGGATGTAAGTAATAAGGTCTTCTCAAAAATGTTGCTGGGGATATTAAAAGAGTGGGTGGTACGGAATACTATTATATCACACAAACTGGGTGGTTTTAAGGAGAATCACTTACCGGTTGACCACTGTTTCAGCCTGTGGGCCATTGCAAAAAAAGGCATCGAACAGGGCAGAGTGCTTTATTGGGTTTTGTTGATTTTAGCTCCGCTTTTGAATCGGTTGATTGAACATTGTTGTGGGATATATTAAAAGAATATGGTATCCCTGATGATCTGCTTTTAATTTTGCAGGAACTCCACTTGAATAATTTGTGCCCAAGTTGAACTGGATAGTGAAGGATCCCTTTCAAAGCAAATAAAAATAAGAAATGGTCTCAGGCAATGGTACGTGTTGGCATTAACAATGTTTTCCCTGTTTCTTGCAGACCTCCCTATGGCCATAAGCCAATCAAATGTGTTCAGCCCTGAAATGAATGGTAAACACATTATTTGTCTTTTGTATGCAGATAACTTAGTGATTCTTGATTTGACTGGAATTGGGCTTTAAAGGAAATTAGATGTTTTCAGGGATTACTGCAAAGGGGAAACATAAAAATGGAGAAAACAAAAGTGCTCCAGATAGGGAGGCAAAGGGAAGAATGAGATGGGTATTAACAAGATTAAGTTGGAGGGAGTTAATAAATAAAAATATTTAGGGGTATCGTTCTCCCATAATTTAGGGTGGAAGGATCATTTGGACGTGACACAAATTAAAGCACTTACGACAGTAGGGGGTCTAAAGAAATTTTATAACCGATGTGGGGGGCCTTCATGGCACCCAGTGTTAAAGGCCTACAAATCCATGATAAGGCCCCAGTTTCTGTATGAGGCTGAGGTGGTCAGTCTGGGGGGTAAAAAGAGTTGAGACCTTGAGGAAGGAAGGTGCCTAAAAATGTTACTCTCCCTCCGCGCCTTCTACATGTTTCAGGCATTTAGATTGGAAACAGGTTTACTAGGGTGAACGTCTCTAGCACAGGCCAAGATAATAACATTTTGGTCAAGAATTGATAGTATAGAACACCCTAATATCTCCCTGCTATGCAAAAAAGAGATATTGCACAGTGAATTGCATTGGGCCCGCGCAGTTAGAGATAGGATTGAAATGTGTCCCAGAAAAGTAAAAATCAGTGTTGCAGAGGGCACCGACCAATTAGGGATGAGTAAGACAGAGCTGAAAAAGTCATTTGGCAGGTTTCAAGGGATGTGGATCTCACCTACCTGGGGAAAAAGCAATCAGTGTCATATTTATTAAGTTTATGGACAAATGGAGAGACCTTCCCCTATTTAGAGAGATTGTCAAATATTAAGATGCTTAGATTTAGATGTGGATTAAAACAAGTTGTAAGATCAGGGACTCGAGGCATTCTCCTAAGCGAGGAGAAAATGTGCCAGTGTGGTCTCAATGTAAAAGGGAACTCAATGCAGATCCTGATGGATTGTCTATGGTTTATATCCCAAAGGAAGATGTTTTTAAAGCCTATGTTTTTAAAATATGATATTAGGAATAGGGAACAAGTTATTAAATTATTGGTTGAAATTAGATATTTTGATGTGACCTTTGCCTTGGGGCGATTTTTAATGTCTGTGGATAAACAGTTACAGTCAAACGCGGATAATCAAATTCATTTGTGTGGAACCCTTTGTTTAAGAAACCGGGATGTTTTAGAAAATATAGATTTTATATTTAAATGTTCAGATTTTACTGTTTTAAAGCTATGTTTATTTTAATCAATTGATTAGAATTGTGTGTTTTGTTTTTAGAAATTGTTTTAATGACTATGGTCTAAATAAACATATGTTTGACTGACCAGGGACTCCAAATCCTCTTGGTATATAGTTGCCCATGGCAGCTCAAGAGCCACTAACCAAATGCAACATCCTATCCCAGCCCAAAGCTGGGAACAACATTTCTGTATGTTTTGCAATGATTCTTCAATACTTAGTGATAAAACATCTCAGCCCAATGTGTGTTCAGTGGCACTATGTACTAGGAAGCTCTGTAAAGATCATACATTGTTTTTTTCCTTAGAGGAGTTGTTAACCATCATAAGCCTGGGAAGGCTCCTGGGCCTGTAAAAATCCCAGGTGATCTCTACTGATGAGAATTGGAAATATGGGTCCCTTAGATCAATAAACTATCTAACTATACACTGGAAGGCGAAAACATTCCAGAAACATTGAAAAGTGCAGAAGTCATCCCAGTGTATAAAAAGAACGATAGGAATAACCCTGGGAATTACAGTCCAATAAGCCTTATAGATAACCTCCAAAAGATTTTCTGTCATCAGGTCTTGGATATGATTAAGGAGCCCTTGCAAGCAGGATTTAGACAGAAGATCAGTACCGTAGATTAAATCTTTCAGTTCACATTAATGCAATGGAAGTATCTCCAGTTATCTAGGGACCATCTCAATGTGGCTTTTGCAGACCTCAAAACAGCTTTTGATTTATTCCCAAGGAGCAAGCTATGGCTGGTGTTGAACCAGATGGGGATGGACCCTCCCTTACTAAACATAATAGTGAGGCTGCACAAATGTAATTATGCCCAGGTGAGATGGGGTCCCAAAGGGGAACTGATCAAACGTGTTCTGATCGATCATTGAGTCTGACTCTGTTTTCATTGGAAATCAATTATGTACTTATGCTTTTATTTGACTGTGTCCAGGATTCCCCCAGACTATGTGGCAGGCCCATTCCAGCACTTTTATTCACTTACAACACTCTATTGATTTCCCGTACCCCCATGGGTCTACAAAAGCGTTTGAATAAATGTATGCTTTTTTGCAATGAGAGTAGTCTTGAAGTCAATGGGTCAAAAACAAGTATCTTAGCCTTAATCCCCATAGATCCCACAAAAGTGGATTCAGCATGAAAGGGATTCCTTCACAGAGAAAAGTAAAAAATGACTGTCTGGGCATATCCATAGACAACTCAACCACCTGGTCGTCACACATGAGTAAAGCAAATGCCTCTCTTCTGCATGTAGCATTTGCTGTGCTGAAAAGATACAAAAGCACAACACCGAGACATGTTTCTCCAGCTATTCAGAGTGCTGCTTTGTATGGGGTGGAGATCTGGGGACATGTGGCAAAAAAAGGAGGTGACCTCAAAAAAAAATATTCCTTAGATCTCTATTCAATTTGCCACAAAGTACTCCTATCATACCACTAGTCTTTGAAGTTTGTCTCAAGTGGATAAGCGATGTAGCAGAACTAAGACCTCTGCAATTCTGGGTGTGCCTGTTGGGTACTCCAGAGCTGGAACCATATCGAAATGAACTAACTGAGATCGTGAGTATCCCCAACTCGCTAACCATCAAATGGCTTATTCATTTAAAATCCACCTTTCAAGCGATAGGCATGGGCTCACTGTGGACCACTCCGTATGCTATAACCAATAACATAAAACCAGCTGTTCAATCAGTATATTGGTCTTATATAGCAGATCGGTATCTTAGCAATAGTAGTACAGGAACCTTGTGATGTCAGCCTTTTCTTAGATTAATTGTAATGCAGTCTTTGAACCATACCATGATGATATATGACCAGGTCTTGCTAAAACCTTAATCATCAAATTTAGTTTGGGTACCCTCTATAATGGGCATTACACTAAAAGTGTGTGGAGCACCCTGTGAAGATGTGAGAAACCTACTGTTCTGTTGACCCCAGTCTAAATATCCCCAAAGAAAGTTGCTTAAATCCCTTTGCAACAATCTAGGGCTTAGAAGCTACCTAGCTACCTAAGAGCTTCTAGCTGTACTTGTTCTATTAAGAACAAATACAGATGGGGGCCAATAGTAGGTATCTCTATGCAGTTTCGTTAGTAAGGAAATGCGCTGGTAGGCCATTATAATAATCTGTTATTTGGTAACTCTCTGGTATTCTTGCCTATCAGTATGTGAATATGATTGTAGGGGGCTGGATAGTTTGTATATTTATAATCTGCTATTTGATTTCACACAGCTACCAATATCCCAGCTAGCTATCCTAATTAATCTACATATTTGGGTTTTTAGATGACCATGCTCGTCATGAACAATTTTTTACAATGGACTTCTACATTATGGTAGTTCTGTTTTATACAATTGAATTTTTTATATTGTTTTCATTCCATGTTTAAAATGTGTTATGTATGTTTGTTATGACTGTGCACATTTTATGGGTTCACCGTAACCCAAAATAAACTAATTGAAATTGAGAATTTTTTTTATAGCATATTAGCTCTTCAAGTTAAATGTGTATTAAATAAATAATTAAACATATTAAACAATAATTTTTACAAAAATCCCACTCTGACTAATACTCCTATTTAATATGTAGTACATTTTAATAGCTATGTGCTATGAGTTTACATTTTTGACTAAAACTTTATTATTTTTCAATTACAGTTGCTATTAAGTTTTAAAATAATAAAATAATTATTTCATAATTATACATATTTTTTACCAATACCATTTTTTAAATATGTATCTTTTTAAATGTTGAAATAATTGAATTACTTTAACATTAATACCTATTGGGTGTTATATTATTTCCCTGTAGCCATTATTTTTTATGGGAGCATGTTGAAGTACCTATCAATTACCATTTGTGGTGCTTGACTTACTCAGAAGCTGGATTGGAGTGTATTTACACCTGTTTTGATACTTTTAGGGCTGTCGCAACTTTTAAAATGTAGTTTGTGAACAGGAGTGGTCTTACACTTTTGAGTGCATGTTTGTATTAGCATGTCCCTCTTTAAACCCCGCCTTAAATTTCCCTAACCCCCTCAAATTGCGAAATAAGTATTCACAATTTTCCAGTGACCCCCCATCCCTCCAACATTTACTGTTGAAAAGCATTCCTACCAGAGATGTGATCCGTAATTTCTGCCACCATGAAGATCTCGGTACAGAAAAGTTAGGAGAGACAAAGACGATGTTCTTCAAATGTAAGTATGCGAATAGCATATTGTAGTACATAAGTAGTTTTGCTGTAGTGCAGAGATGTTTCCCAAAATGGAAATATCTGTACAAAAAAGATAGGAGAGACAAAGGCAAAGGTTTCCTAACATGCATGTGTAAAATGCAAATTATAGTGCATAAGTAGTACTACTGTAGTACATCTTTACATACTACAAAATAAAATTTGTGGATAGGTCCCAATATGTTTTACACAAACTATTTCACTCTGGGAGAGTGGGAAGCATCCCACAGCCCGTAGTTCTACAATTGCTTTTGTTAGGAATCCATCTTTAGTTGATAGTGGTTTGCACCCTGTCCAAGTAGGGACCCTCACTCTAGTCATGATAAGGGAGTCACACAGTTAAGATAACCCCTGTTCACCCCCTTGGTAGCTTGGCACAAGCAGTCTGGCCTATATCAGAGGCAGTGTGTAAAATATCTGTACACAAACGCAGTAGCGCAGTGAAAACACCACAAAAGTACTCTACACCAGTTTTAAAAAATAGCCAATATTTATCTGAGTGAAACAAGACCAACACAACACAACTCCAACATATAAAAGTAAAGATACACATTTTCAAAGATTAAGAGCCTTATTATGAGTTTGACAGCCCCACCGCAGGACTGCCAAACTCGTGAGGAGGCATCCCTCGAGAGGAGCTGAGGCCAATGCTGAAGCACACAGCAACCTTTGAAAAGCACACAGTGCACATTCTGATGGTGCTAGGCAGGGTGGCCCCTGCACACCCATGCCATGGGCATGGGCAGTGCAGGGGGTCCCCCTGCGGCCCCGGCACTGGATTTCCACCAGCCATCTCATGGTGGGGACCCCCATGACAAGGCTGGCAGAAAGATGAGTTGTCATGAGCCAAGAAGAGTTAAACTCAGCACCGTCCTGGCTGAGTACACTCTGACCAGACGATCGGGAACCATATTTCTGGTGGAGACAGTGGACCCCTGGCAGGTTTGCCCACCAGGGTTGTAAGGTTGCGTTGGACTGCCACAGTTGCAGAGGTCCAACCGTCACTTCGAGCCTGGTGGTCCTTGGAACTCCAGCCTGAAAATAAGGTACTAAATCTTAGTATAGCGCTTAGAAACACAATAGCCCTAACTGGGGCTATCATGGCATCTCGATGGAGTTGTTCCCAACAGTCCAACACCACTTGCCAGGGATTTTGGGCCGGTCACAGAGTCGCATGGACCTTTGGTATAGTACCTTGGAAAACTATGAGGAAACAAAGATGTTTCATGAGATCAGGGAGGCGAGGCATTGCTGGAGTCGGTGCAGCATCTGTTCCTTACTGCTACCAGGGAGGTGAGACATTGGTTTCTTATTGCTAGGCAGGGGAGGTGAGGCGTCGGTTCCTTATGGTTGCAGGGGAGGTGATGGGGCATTGGCGGTGAGGCATTGGTTCCTTAGGACAAGGTGGGCTCAATTAATCCAGCAGGTCAAGATGCGAGGTGTCAACTTTACGTTGTAGTGGTCACACCATGGGCCACGTGTGATGCAGCGGAGTCAGAGTCAGGTGTCCCTGACGTCAGAGATATGGCACTCAGGACTCGCGCTGTGGCTGGAATTTGGAGGTGCTGCTGCATCGGGCATGTGTGGCAAGATGTGGTCATTGCACTCAGTGGGGACCAGCGGCGTGGAGTCGGAGAGCAGTGCCAGTTCTGATGTTGCTCTGGAGTTAATGTGCTTAGTTTCTTCTTGGTTGCACGAAAGCTCACTTTCAAGGGCCCAGGAACTAGATTTGGCACCACTTGGCAGGTCAAGACTCTAGGCAGAAGAGCCCAAGTCCTGGAAAATGAAGTCTTTGATGTCCCTGGGACTTCTTCACAGGAATCTTAGTTCAAGCCCTTGGAGAACCTTGGAAAGCAGGATGTAGAAAGCAACGTCAAGTCCTTTCCCTCCCAGGACAGAAGCAGCAAGCAGCAGGCCAGCACAACAAAGAAACAGGCAGAGGGGCAGTCCCTCCTACAGCATCCTGCTTTTCATCTTAAACAGATTGTCTTTAGTCCAGAACTATTCTAACCAGGTGGTGCCTGAGGTCCAGTACTTATACGCATTTCTGTGTTTGAAGTAGGCAAACTTCAAAGAGAAGCCTTTGTAGTGTGGAAGGCCCTGCCTTTCCCTGCCCTGGCCCCAGGCACAGTCCAGGGAGGTGGAGACTGCTTTGAGTGAGGACGGGCACAGCCCTATTCAGGTGCAAGTGTCAGTTCCTCCCACCACTCTAGCTCAAGCAGACCCATCAGCCTGGGGATGGCCCATCAGGACATGCAGAGCACACCTCATCCTCCTTTGTGTGACTGCCTAGAGTGAATACACAACAGCCCAACTGTCATCCTGACTGAGACGTATATTCAGCAGACAGGCAGAGGCACAGAATGAATAAGTAAGAAAATGCCCACTTTCTAAAGCCGCCTGAATTAATTTCCTTGATTGGGGTCAAAACGTCGACATTGTATTAGAAATTGTGGAGGCTCCAGTACCTATGGTTACTTGAGACCTCATGCTTTTAACCACAGTTTGGTTTTAGTTTTCATGTAAATAGCACTGCAACATTTATACTAACACATAATTTACTCACATAGCGCCGTTATACAGGAGCACCTTGATTACCTTACTTTAAATTGTTAAATTTAAGTTTCTAATAAATTTAATATATTACTCACAAACCTCATCGGTACAGAAAGTTCTTTCTGGTACAACCACTGTCGTAGAGGTTAATTCATATCCTTCCCTCAGAGGGACCAAAACATTTTTGTTATATTATTCACTTTCTAAAAGTGGCATTTTCAAACTTACAATTCAAAAACCAACTTTACCAAAAGGTATTTTTTAAATTGTGAGTTCAGGGACCCCAAACTCCACATCTCTATCTGCTCCCAATGGACAATTGCTCTTAAAAGACATTTCAAGGCAATCCCCATGTTACCCTATGGGAGAAATAGGCCTTGCAATAGTAAAAAACGAGTTTAGCAGTATGTTACTACCATGTAAAGAAAACCAATGCATGTCCTACCTTTTAAATATACAGCACTCTCCCCATGTGGCTGCCTTGAGCCTATTTTAGGGGTGACTTGCAAGTAGTAAAAGGGAAGATTTTGGCCTTCCAGGAGAGTGCACTTGCCAGGTCAAAATGGCAATTTAGAACTGCACACAGACACTGCAGTGGCAGAGACATGTTTACAGGGCTACTCATGTGGGTGACACAATTAGTGCTGCAGGCCCACTAGTGGTATTTGACTTACAGGCCCTGGGCACACATAGTGCACTTTACTAGGGACTTTCTAGTAAATCAAATAGGCCAATCATGGATAAACCAATCACCAATACAATTTAGACAGGGGAAACTTGCACTTTAGCAGTGGGCAGTAGTTGTAAAGTGGCTAGAGTCCTAAAACCAGCAAAAACTAAATGCAGCACACGATAAAAAACAGGAGGTCAGAGGCAAAACGGTTGGAGACAAGCCTACAAAAAAGGGCCAGGACCAACAGCTTTCATGTTACTGGCACATCATTCTTCAGCTCCCTCTTACCACTAAATAGAATAAGGGATTTAGGGCCAGATGTAGGTAGGTTTCATATTGCGACTTGCAATTTGCGAGTCATAGCGACTTGCAAATTGCAACTCGCAATATGAAATGCAGAAAGGTGTCTCAGACACCTTCTGCGACTCGCTATGGGGTCGCAAAGACCCACCTCATGAATATTAATGAGGTGGGTCGCAGTTTGTGACCCCATAGCGAGTCTAGGCTCTCACGGGGATGGTGGCCTGCTGGAGACAGCAGACCACCATGTCCGTGACTGCTTTTTGAATAAAGCATTTTTTTTTTCTTTTTGCAGCCTGTTTTCCTTAAAGGAAAACGAGCTGCAAAAAGAAAAATTCCGAAACCATTTGGTTTCGGTTTTTTCAGAGCAGGCAGTGGTCCATAGGACCACTGCCTGCTCTGAAAAAATATTTTTTGGGGCATTCACAAAGGGGAAGGGGTCCCATGGGGACCCCTTCCCTTTTGCGAATGAGTTACCATCCACTTCAAGTGGATGGTAACTGCGAGTTGGTTTGCGACCGCATTCGCGGTCACAAACCAACTCTGCATGGCGATGCGGTCGCAAATAGGAAGGGAACACCCCTTCCTATTTGTGAGTCGCAGCCTCAAATTGCGAGTCGGTACCGACTCGGAATTTGAGGTTGTGCATCGCGTTAAGCCTTTTGCGCCTCGCAAACTGCGTTTTTAGCAGTTTGCGAGGCGCAAAAGGCTTCCTACATCTGGCCCTTAGCTCCTTCACATTAACAAAAATAAGAGACCTGAACTCAGGATGAGAACAAGGTACTTGAAATGATAACCAGAAAGTAAATGCATATTTTCTAAACATGCCCCATTAACTGGTGAACCTACCTCTTAGTTGTCCCTACTCTTTTGTGCTTCAACATGAAGCAGGAGATAGACAAGGACATTACCAAACTTAGAGTAAAAGTTGAGCAGCAGGAAACTAGACCACGCTATGTATTTATTTGTCCGCCAATATTGTATTCTACTTATTTGGATGTAAAACATTTTCATAATTCATTTGATGTTTTAGATCTATGTTGAGATAACACCCAATGGGAGTCATGGGCCCCAACAGCTTAGCATTTGCTGACTATTTGATTCTGTAAATCAGAGGATTTACAAATGCAAAAAAACCTTTTCAAAATGGACCAAGTCCATTTATCAATTTGGAAACGGGTTTCTGAATTGTTAAATCAGTTTAGGAAACCATTATGAATCGCTATTCCATTTACTAGAACCTTACCCTTTTTACGACATTCATTTCATGTTTTAGATCTATATTTGCACAACACCCTGTGGACCTAAAATCAGAGAGTTTACAAAGGGGTAGAACCCTTTTTAAAATGTACAAAGCCATTTTAATGATCTGAAAAAGGTTTTCTGAATCATTAAATGGGCTTAAAAAACATTATGAATGTGTGTAAAGGGCGTCCAAATACCAGTTTCTCATGGTATGTATTAATGTTTTGCTGGCAAACAATCCGGTAGAAAAACATTAATTTTTAGCACCACCTCAAAGGAGCATGGAGGTCATTTAAGGGTCACCAGGGGTTGCAGCTGCGATTCACGGCTTGCCCTTTGCTAACCCTGGCACTGCCTTTGCGACCCCTGGCCTCAGAGGTGGCACAATCAGTGTCATGAACACAGTGCAGCTCATCCTTATGGACCTCAGTGAGGGCTCCACTCTGTTTTCTGTCAAAAAATGTTTACACTAATAGCGAATACAATATATATCATTCCCTATTTATGTAATAAAAATGGAGTACAATTAGCTGGGATATGCACTTCCATGGCAGCTGAGGTAAGAAAAAATGCTTTTAAATGGTTGTTGTGTGTGTTCCTGCCAGTGAGAATGAGTTTATGTGAAAGAGAGTGTATGTAAGTGAATTTGTGGGTATGTTTAAGCATGTATGCATGAGTGAAAGTGGAGGAGAAGGGGCCTGTGATGCCACTTCCACTACCCCTGGCATTTCGGTGAATTGACATCCCTGCAAAGGAGGGGGTAACCCATTCACAGTTAGGAAGGGGTCTCCAAGCCTTCCCCTTAGTGAATGTTCTAAAAAACATTTTTCAGGAGTAGGCAGTGGTCCATGAGACCATAGATTTCTAATAAAAGATGTTTGTAAAGCATTTCATTTTTCTTTTTAAACACATTGTTTTCCATTTAGGAAAACAGACTGCATTAAAAAAAATATAGCTTTACTGAAAAGCAATCACAGACATGGTGGTCTGCGGACTCCCAGAGGAAACCATGCCTGTGATTGTAGCCAGTCCTAGGGAGTTCGTATTTTTCAGTCAGTTTAATTAATATTTATGTGGTAGGTCACGTGATATGATTAGCACACAATGCCTTAAGCTTGAACAGATTTGTCCTTTTTCAGCACCACTTCCATTCACCGTGGTGGGTATGATCACTCTTAATCATTTTGAACATGGCATCAATTCACTTGGTAATTTTCACTTTTTCAGTTGAAACGTTCAAACCACTTTTGTGGTAGCAACGTATCGAGGATCTAGTTTGGCTTCAGTTTATCAAACATTTGGAGCTTCGCGCTTTCTAAAGAACATAGGGCCAGATGCATCAAAACTTTTACCCATTCTGTGTCAATAGGAAAATGCTTTACTGCATATGGCCATTAATGTAATATTCTCTCTCTCTCTGTCTGTCTTTAATTACAGCTTCGATGACCGACTGTGAAATTTGAATACTAATGTCTGTTACTGCCTAAATCTGAACCGAGACTATTCTACTAGTCTGTCAATCTGTCAGAGTCTTTCCAACTATAAGGATGCAGCCTTCTGCCTTAGTGTTCAGGAGACTAAAGCTTGTTTCACCTTTCGAAATATATAACAGTCTTCCTACATTTCTGAGCCCATTCATGCTCCATTCATTCAGTCTTTCATTCATTCTGTTCCAGCTCTCCCCTGTATGACTGCATCTTGACTCCATTTCTCAATGATGTATCCTGGTATCTCTGTAATACTTTCATGACACAGTCTCCCTCTCAACCAGCTCCCTTCATTGACAAACCCGATGGAACATGATCATGGCACCCTAAGGCCTCTAGTAATACTTTTAACGTATGCTATGATGTGGTGTTCAAGGCGTAAAGGTCCCAGAAAATACTTTGGAGAGCGCAGCAGACCTATATGACCTTATGTTTCCCCTGCCACTCTTCATCTGACCATTGCTCCTCTCACATAATGGTTCGCAATGAACAATCCATATGACATGAGGCTGACATTACCTGCATAGTGCAGTCTTATCCAGACACAAAAACACAAACCTATGGTGAATGATTCCCACTGAACATAACCACAATTATATTGCATATACATTGCATTTACACTATAGCGTAGAGACTTGTGCCAGCAGAGGTTCTCACTGCGCACACCGAGTGAAGCCTTCGTGTTAATGGCACTGAATTAAAATGCCCAGCACACTAAAGTGCTGAAGAACAATGTTAATAAAGTAGTGCTCCACTGCAAGACAAAATCGATATTTTTGGAGAAAAAAATATTTGAAAGGGACATGATGATTGTGTGTAATTTTCTTTTTTTTCAATTTATTATTCGAATAATTATACAATTAAACATAAATGTTAATAAATTAACGATATGTTAAATGTAACAAATCTAAACATTTAATACAAATTGGAATGTTAGACAACTGGAAATAAAATGGAATAAATAATATCTGCTGAACGTTTGAAAGTATTAGGGAAAACAGCATGTCACTTTTAAGTTAAGAATTAGTGATACGACTAATGGAATCCCTCTATTAATTAGTAGTTGTAAAGCCCCCAGTAGGTTTTCCAAAATCAGATTAAATACTTCCAATTGACATCTTGGGTTAAAAAGTGTTCTTTCTGGTTGAGCAAGTGTAGCCATTTCCGTTAGCCATGGGACAGTTGTCGGGTGCTTCGTGGATTTCCTCCCAAAGAACTATTTCTACGCCACCATTTGACATCTATATAGCCACATAGGTTTTGACTTTGACTCTCTTTTCATGATATCATTAACAATTAAGGCCTTTCTTAAGAAACTGATGTATTTTGCCAAGCACTGTCAACGTGTTTAAATCAGTGTGTATTACAAAGGAAAAATAGCTACTGAATGTGGTGCATATTTTACATGTAATTTCATAATATCCCACATAATTTGACTTCCGTTGCCTCATAATTTATCTTTCCATTGCTACATATATCTACCAACCAGCATAATGTGGTCCTCAATTGTCTACCAATTACAGTAGCCTGGTGTGTAGGTGTTCAATAACTAATGCGGAAAAAAGGTATACATACATAAACGTAACATAATGTGTATTGATCAAGGAGACACTCACACCAACGGGTCTCTTGTGCACCCATAAACGTCTGCTGTGACATGTCGACTCTTTGGTACTCATTTTATTGTCCTCAAAAGAACGAACCGCTGAGCGGGCACACTGAAGTTTGATCCTGTGGTCATGGGATCCAACACAGATTCCAGCAGTAGATGGATTAGTCCACTGAGCAATCAGACATTGCAACTGTAGGCTTTTAGAGAATGCAGGTGAGTTAGAAGCTGGTAGTGCACACACGCAGACTTGAAAGCACCAAAACATGAGAGCTAAACACATGTTTAAAGCATTGTAAAAGTCTTTTGCACAGGGAGATCTATCTGCCTCAGTCTTAAATTGAAACAGTTTCCGGGATCAGCCATCAGCAAAAAAACACATTGTTGCCTACTTGTGTAACAGTTTTCTTCAGTGCACAGATTTAGCTTTTGTAAAAAAAAAAAAGATTAGTATATAACCTACTGCACATTTCACAAGAGTGAAAGCACAGTAAAACAGCATCAATGAGGTATAGAAATAATTATCTAAAGTACGAAATGAAAATCAAAGTATTTACATCCTCAAAAGAGAATATATCCCTTACCAGCAAGTCCAGTCAAACATTGTGTTTCATTGGTCCTTAAGACAGTACTGCACCTTACTGCGTTCTATTCTACACCTTGGCTACTGTTTATTATGACACACCTACTTGCCAACAAATCTTTTGAGTTTCCCAGAGGCCAGTCCACTTCTGTTCAGCCTTTTCATTTAATTACTCGTTACAGTACAAAGACTCAGACATCCTGTCTAATTACGTTTCATATAAATGAGACATTAGGAAAACCATGGGTTGTCTGATAGGACACAAGCGATGAGGTTATCATATTGTCTTCCACAAAACCTCAGGCAGGTTTGTGTGGTCTGTTAATATTTGCTGCAGCAGTGGGTTACTAGTTCAAGCTAGCTAAAGCAAGTTACTAAACTCCAAGCAAGCTTAGCAAGTAACTGTAAAATGTTGGAAGCCTGTGTCGCAAGTGAGCTCAAGCATTGCAAGGGTAGTAATCAGGCAAGCTAACAGAAGCGTGAATCAGCAAAACCTTTTGAAAAGCAGGTTAAATACAGACAGCTGCATACTCATCATCCTGTAAGGCAACACATTCTGACTTACATGTTGCAATTCTTGAAGTATGCTCATGATCTTCCTTTTCCGTGGTTTTCTGATGAGAGCAGTTGCGGCTTGCTTGGTTCATCAGGGGCGGGGCGGGTGCGGCGCACGTAGGTGGGGGTAAAATTTAATTTAAATAACCTTACCTGATCCACAACGCTGTGCCTCTCCTCTTTCTCCTGTCACTGCAGGCAGGCACAGGATCCCAGACTGCCCTGTGGGCAATCCTGACACTGCTCAGAGCAGCATCAGTGTTGGCTGGGAGCGCCTCTCCTGCCGGGATGCTCTCGGGGAGAGCCTACTGCGCATGTGTGTTTGACCGGACCGAGCCAGCCAGCCAAACATACATGTGCACTGAGGGGAGGTCACAGTGCACTACCCTCAATGTTTGTCACCCCCGTGGCCTCGCCCCTTTAACAAACCAAACAATAATAAACCTGGCTTATTATCATTTTGTTTATTAAAGGGTTTGCAGCTTATGCTGCTGGCGGGGGGCGCTACACCACCATAACGGAGGAGCTGTCACTGTCAGAAGGTGAATGAAAAAGTATGACAAATTGCGTGCTGCAAGGGTGTTGAAATTATCGGCCGGAAAAACAAGTTATGTCCAGCAATTGTTATGAGCATTTGTAGAGTGCATGCTTCATCCAGGAGGGTACCCTAGCACTGAAAAGCAGGAGCTGCGGGGCCAAGCCTGGGTCCATACTTGATAAAGAGCTGTGTCTTCAGTTTCTTATTAAATACAGTAACTGAGGAGATGGCTTTGGTGTGCTGGTGTAGTTCACTCCATTCTTTAAAAGTGAAGTAAGAGAAGGCGTTGCCACTGGATGTTGTTCTCTGTATGCAGAGCCTGGATTCCAGGGGGCAGGGCAAGCTGTGCTCCAGATGGGGCAAAAGATGCATGCTCCTCCACCCACTACAAGGAGCTGGGCAGATGCTGGCTTAACGTGTACCAGCTGCTCCTTCCTAGATTGCAAGTGATTTACCCAGTGCTTTTCTGCACCTGGTACTAATAGGTAAAAGAACACTGGGGCAGTTTTTACCAGGCCAAGAGATATCCCACTGAGTGGTACCGCACCACCTGATTTGGAATTGGTCTGTGATCTTGTTCTTTCACTTACTGGGCGGTGGAAATTTTGACACCAAAAATTAGGACAGTCCCCTGATATACCAGGAATAATGGTAACCTCATACAAGAGGTCAATTGCACACTGTTGCTCCCCAATTGCACATCAGACCCGTCTCTTAAATTCTTACATTCTCCAAGAAGACGTGATTCTTTCAACAAGGCTAGCGGTCAGCTAGGCCCAGAATGCTCCTGCATCAGCCCCAGGATGCCCTTCCACGCATAAGCCCATTTTACAAAAAAAACATAACACAACATTAGGTAGCTTTGAACCCAAACCATGGACTTCCAACAGAGCAGACATTCTCTGTTCCTCGCTTTCTGACAAGTTAAAATATATATATTGTAATTCATCTCGTACGAAACAAATCTGCCAAGTGATTTCAGAGAAGCTTCCAGACTTAACTTCAAGGCTTACCCTTTAATTCCCAAAAAACAATAAAGCTACATTACCACTGACAGGCGGGCCTCTGATGCAGAAATCTGAACTCGATTAAATCAGACTTAACCCAGCCATTTTATGCTTTGGCCGCGGATGCAATTTTCCAGAAGAGTCGCTGGAAAGAGAAAGGTATCCTTTACAAGAGGAGCGCTCTATTAAATCACCAAATCCCTCTGCGAGCACTGCATACAAAAAGACATCTTTAATTGGCCCTCATTCAATTGGCTTGCTGGCATTTCCATTATCGTTTTTCCACAACGGCTTTGAAAACAGTTCGGTGCCGGTAAACAAGCCTTCGGGGAGTTTGCACACGTATTTCACCGTCATGGCACAGGGCACTTTTATCCATTCCGTGCTACTCTAAGGCCCCCAAAAACTGTTAAGAACACTGGTCTACTGATGGTTTTATGCGGACAAACAATACTAGCCAGATATTTCTAGTTTGCAATTTTCCACACGAGTCATGCATTACTGGATTGCACACTTAATTATGATTACAATCGATTCAATTTTTTCAAATGGACGTTTGAACTGTAATCAAATGATTCCAAAGGGCATTGGTACGGCACAGCTAAACTATCACCCACGCACAGAGTGGAGCATGAAATGAGATTACTTGCACTCTTGTTATTGTGTTGGCGTAGGTAATTAGATAGAGCCACTGTTCATATCAATTGTAATAAAATAATGATCATAGCATTTGTTATATTTGAGAAAGATATCCTTTGTGGGGAGAGCTGTACAGGGCTTTCTGCCATGAAAGTGATTAGCTTGAAGCATCCTCACAAAACGAAAAAGGCCGCATCATATAAACTTTTTACAGGGTTCCCCCTGTGCAAAACGTTCATGGCTTGGGGTGGTGCTCTGTGCCTCACTCAATCAGGAAGCACGGTCCTGTGATGACATTCAACTGAATCTAGCCTAGGTTGATGCATAAGACAAATGCATAGCTGTCCACCAGTAGGACCCTGTGGGGGGCAAGCAGCGTTCGTAATAATTACACCCGCCATCACAAAATGCAACGAGCAGCAGATAGGGCGCACAGGTCAAGGTCAAGATATCATTTTTCGGAAGGGTTAGCCCATATTAACAGAACTTTCACCTCAGAATCAAATCTTCATTCACCTCAGAATATATTCAGCATGCAGTTGAAAATTAAATAACTGCTCTTCAGTGTGAAGCAAACTTTACACCCCTTCCATTATTTTGAAGTGAAAAGTGAAACTGCTTCTACATGGTCAGTTACAAAAAAATTAGAGTGATGTGAGGGATAATCATAATATTGGGCGAGTCACTGTAATATATAAATTATTGAAATGCATGTGTTAACTCTCCCTTTTTTGAAGTGCGTCTTTCTTGGAAAAACATTGGCACAGACAAATTCAAGCAATGTGGCACAAGGTACAAAGCAGTGCAAAGTTTTGGAAGGGGGTTTACTTTCCAGTGCAAAAGGTATTTTGCTCAGGAAAGGTGATGCTTTTGTGACACAATTGGGTCCTTTGCTCTGCTTTGTACCACTTTGCATTGTGGCGTTACATAGGTGGTACTTGGGCATTACAGGGCAATCACCCATGCTTTTGATGCTAAATCATTATATTAAGATAGCCAGACTGGACTTTGTGTAAAAATGACACATCCTTAAAGCAGGTGCACAGCTATAGAAATGTTTTTATTTCATCTAACATTTCACACATTGCATGTGGGCTGCACTGTCCAGCACCCACCCAATGGTTGGAAGGTTATACAAATTGTTTAAGTGTAACATTTGTTTCTGAAGGGGTATACTTCCTGCATGCAACATGTTCTAGACTTTACACACATTACTTTTCACTAAGGTGCAAAGGTGTGTGCTAATACTAGACAGTTTATCTGTGCACCAGCAGACTGGAAGATAGCGGCAATTGTTAGTAAACATGCCTCTATCTGCTTTCTTTCCCTTATGCAAAGCAGTGCATCAACTTCGACTACTTCACTGTGCTGCGCTAAAACGCAGTAAATATGGCCAACTACTTCACAACCTTTTTCAAGCCATTCTTCCTAAAATACTCTTAACCCTTGGCAATATGTTTAGATAGCTAGAACCCTCACATCGTTTCCTCAGTGCTCATACATCCCCTTAATGCTTCGAAGTGGAATTAGGATAGAATAAATAAAATGGATACAGTGCCACTGAGAAGGGGCATGAACACTGGCACTGTCTGACTGCCAGAGAAGCACCATTATTGACATGGTGACATGGGGATGATATTGATATGGGTACAGTGACAAAAATAGACTGACACTAACAAGGGGGCAATGGCAAATAGGCACTGTCACTAGGATAATGACACAGGCAAATCAACAGAGACACTAGATCAATGACACAGGGAACACTACAACTGGGGCACCAATACTGACAAGGGAACATTGCCACTAGAACACTGTCATTGTGCTCAGATACTAATGCTGGAACACTGGTATGGGGGTGTTTCACTGAGTCTCTGACACAGGGACGCTAGATTACAAGGATATTGTCACTTGGACACAGTACCAGTATAGTAGTATGACCAAGAGGCACTGACGTGGATGACCTAACATTAGTGTACTGACATGTGGATACCGAAAGGCGGACCATGGCACAAAGGCACCGACATGGAGACATGGACACTGGGAAATTGACCCTAGAACACTGACACAGGTACCACAACACTGACATGGGGTTTTTGTTCATATAGAGGTAGTGACACTGGAAAGCTGAGGGGGCACAAATATCAATGCTGTGACGATGGCAGGGGGCAGTGACACTGGGGAGTGTGAAAAGGGGATACTAGGATATTTACACTAAAATTCTGACACTTGGACCCAACACCAGGGCAGTGAAATGGCACAGGGGCACTAACACAATGGTACTGCCTGGAGGGACACAATACTGGGGTACCGACCTGCGGTTGCTTGCAAGGGTCACTGGCACTGGGACACAGACACTGACATTGAGACACAGACATTGTTACAGACACTTTTACACTAACGTGGGCTCTGTACAATAACACTTTCTCAATGGTCCCTATATTAACCCTGAGAGCTGACACAAGGGCACCAGTGTTAGGACTCGGATTCAGGATAGGTAGAAACACAACACCAGGATTCCAGCATGTGGGGATTGACACAGAGGGCCCAGTTCATAAAGGTAAACTTAGATCTGAAGTATACCTTCAGACCTGAAGTCTAAGTTTAGACTGAAGTGTAAGGGCCCAATTCACAAAGGTAAACTTTGACATAATATCTAAGTTTACCTTTGTGATTTGGGCACTGGCAGTCCCGTAGCCAGCAGCAGATGTTTTGAGGCGCCTGGCCACAAAGGATAACTGCAGCATAAAAGGGGTGGGGTGGACAGAAATGTGGCTAACCCCCACAATATATTTTTTTAAAGGGCACAATATGCTGAGATTTTTAAAAACGCAACACATTTGCCTGCTGTATTTTTTAAGTACTTCACCATGACAGCTATTTGTTAGAAGCAGTAGAAAATGGTGCTATTAATCGTACTGTGAGAAAGGAACATTGTGATTTTTTAAGCAAATTAATGTCAAATAGTCTTACGAAAGCACTTCTGAACAACAACATTGATGAAACTGAAGAGAACATAAATGCAACTACGCAGGGGGATGTGTATTTTTCATCAAGGTGCCTTTGAAAAACTGTGTGCCACATGCTGCCTTTCTAGACGGATTTAACAAACAACTATTGCTAATAATTGGAAGGGGTTTAAAGGCAGTTTTAAACACAAAGGCACAGTTACGAGAACATAGATGTGGTGCACACAAACATGGTCCCAGTGCCAATCAGCACTGCAATGACTACACCTAGCGTCTATGGGAATGATTGCAGTGGAACAATCAGCAGGTCAGAAGGATAAGGTAGTTGAAGGAGCTTGAGTACAGCTCAGGGAGTGACTGTGGCAATGTTCCCAATTAGACTGGTCAAAGAGAACAAAACTAGCAAGGCAGTCAACAATCCATCTTTCCAGAGCCTTTTGCCCAGTGCTTAGTTTGTGCAAGTGGTTGGAGGTGGCAGGCACAAACATTCACAGGGATATAAAGGAACCTACAAGAGTAATTAAAAAGGCAGGAAGTAGGAGGTCATGGGAAACAAACATGGGGGTAATCAAAACTGGGTAGAGTTGATATTCGGTAGGCCTGTAATTCAGTAATGTTGTGTTAGCCTCCTAAGAAACACCTTTGGACCATGCACTAATGTTTTTATTTTTACAAACTGAACACTGGTATGACTCCAAACCACTGTAAGGACGCGAAAGTGATCCATTTTGTCAGTAGATCCCCTATCTGTACTGGTCTCTTCCTCTTTATGTTGCTGCCTCCAAAGTGCTTCCAAACTGACTGGGCTGGTGGCCTGCACTGATGAAGATGCCTCAAACAACAAGGGAAAGAAGAGCCCCCTTTCTCCTTCAAATGCAGCCTGCCCAGCCTGATTCAATCTCCATTTTCCTAACTATGACAGCAGGAAAGCAGGTGGCATTCTCACAGTGCTAGAAACATTCTGGGAACTTACATTGGCTGAGGCAGACTTCTGGGCATTTTCATGAGAGTTGAGGAGACATTGTGTTTGGAAGCTGATGGGCTACCTATTATATCAAGAATAAAGACTAGGAAGTATTGCTGATGAGCAACACTTGCCAATAGTATGTCCCCATGTTGCTAAAGCCTGCTAAAGAGCAATGCTGTTTAGTTTGGACCATAGACTTGTTTGACTTTGTGCCCATGGTCCTAGCCTACATATTATCCTGGTCTGCCTTTCTGGCATAGGTGTTAATGCCCCTTAGTCCTCATGTCTCAGTCTCAGTGACCTTGTAACTCTCAGTGCCCTTGTCTGTGACACTATGGACACTATGTACCTGCATTTGAATGTCCAGGTACCAGTATCACAGCGTGTCTCCCAATGTCAGTCATTCACAATTACCAGGAGTCAGTGCCCCATTCAGTGTCCGAATATCAATGTCTTTATAACAGTGCCAATGTCGCCATGTCTACATGCCCATTCTTCATTTGTGTTCCTGTGTTAGCATACTAGTGCCAGTTTCCTTATCGCAATGTCTATGTCCTTGTCTCACTGTCACCATTCCAATGTCAGTGTCCATGTAACTTTAATTATTCCAATGTCAGTGTTTCACAGTATCTGGGGCTGTGTGCCCGTGGCAGCAATAGTCTTGTTAATGTACATATGTTCCAGTGTCAATATTGAAAACCCTGTGTTCTTGTATGCTATTTCTATTTCAGTGCTTTTGTGTCACTAGCCCAGCGCCAATATCCCTGTGTCAGTGTCTCCCCATCAATATTCATATGCAAATGGTGGTACCCCAATGTGTGCTTGCCCTCTGATATGCACCTGGCAGTAGCAAGGCACAAAAGACAAGGTCAAGAGATGGTTTTGGAAATGATAGCAGTAGCTAAGAGGAATCTGAATTGTGTCAAAACGCTAAATAAAGAGTATCGGTAAGTATGTGTTCAAAAGCAATGCAAGGTAGTACAGTACAAAAATGAAAGGAGAAGGATACATATAGGCAACATATTGCTGTTGTGGTCTGAATTATTTCACTTTCGTGAAATATAGCCCTGGAATTAAAGTGATGTCACAGTGTACGCCAAAGAATTGTTACCCTCATCTGGGACAATGATTTAGGAGCTCTTTTTCTACAACAGCCACCTGTCTCGTTCTCACTCACTTCAATCTCCCTTCTGGACTCATTATCTCGTCATGTTCTATCCCTCAACCCCACTCTTCTTTCAACCAGATTTTCACCCTTTTCAGATCTCTTTTGTGAATTTCAGTTGTACATCATAGATTACCTCCCATCATTGGTTACTTACACTCATATTTCACCTTTACTGAATTCCTCGGAGAGGTGCGGTCTTATCTGTTGATGGAGTCCTGTAAATCCCAAATTCCTGGCAGAGTGTTTTGTTAATCCGATGTGAACCTTACAATCACAAACTTCGTACCTAAAAGACAAAAAGACAAAGAGATGTCTGGATAAATTAGCAGCTGTCCCTGTTTTTAGCTGAAAAGTTGGATTTTTCTTAACCATGTATGTATGTTTAATTTATTGCAACATTTTTGTAAGTTTTTTCCATGTTTTCTGTAATATGTTCCACTTTCTCCCCACATGTACATCATTATGTTCCAGTTCAGTTGGGTGTTCTATGAAGATATGTAGCATGAACATTGTCCACTTCTAGTTTTCAATGTGTTTGTTTTACTAGTTATATTTGGATGAGTATTCATACTTGCAGAAATTCTTGATCAGTAAGTAGGAACAAGCCTTAGGTCTGGACCATATTTCTCTGTAGTGTTCCAACGTGGTGTGGTGTGTTCTGATTGAAAGAGTTACCCATGGGTTGGGTTTTAGAAGCACATTTTTCAAAAACACTTTCAGTACTCAATTGTAAACTATACATAGGAAACAATCTGAAACTCTGGAAGCAAAATTGACAGGTGAGTCAAAAAGTCAGCTTGGTGTGCGGAGGTGATGCTTAGGGCATGCGGATAGTCAGTCAAGTCAAGTGGCATCAACAAGAGCACTGTGGGCGTTCCCAGTTGAGTGTTGTGAGAGGCCGTCAAAATGCAACACAAATGTGGCGGTGAATGCGTCTGTAATGAAAAACTTTTGCAATCCATGTCCTACTTGTGCGCACTTTCAGAATTTCACATGAATCATCATAGCGTGGGTGGTGCCGTATGTGTGGGTAAGTGCACACCAATTCCATATTTTCATTGAGAATGTGTGAGAAGGGAACCATTTTCATAGACTTAGCTATGCATGTGAATTTTCCATAGTGAACAGAACTGGCACATGTGGACTTAAAAAAAGATTTACATGCATAAATGTACGTCATTATTGTACATTTACACATGAAAATTCTTTAAACTTTAAATGAACGTGCATGCAGAGCAAGGTGTTTAGTGAACTGGACTAACAGTGCACATCTCTACAATGTGACAGCCATGACCCAGAAATGTACAGCTTCTTTAGGAATAGGGCTATAAATGCTTAAATATTCATATAGCACAATGTTTGTAAAGAATACAGGAGAGATTATTAAAATTGAGGGAATTTAAATATAGTTCTTACATGATGACAAAAAAAACCTTGAGTAAATGTTGGGGTATCTAAAATAGGGTACGCGCGAAATATTGGGTTTCTTGGAATTTGCAAGAGCTCCGTTTGAGGGTTGTAGCCTGCATGAGGGGTACAATCAAATCAAAATGCATACTTGCACAAAGTTTCGGCATAATCAGTTAATATGTACAATTTAGCATGCTTCTTTGAAGTCTAGTTAAATGTCATAAAAAGCCGATTGTCCTCTTTCAAGGGGAGCATAATGTACTTTTTACATCATATTTTTGTTTTATTAGCTCAATAAATTTAGTCACAAGTGTGTGTGGTCATCTGCAGTGCATTAACATGTTAGCGCATAAGCAGGAGCTCCTCAAATACAAATGTAAATTTGAGAATAAGAGACAACTTAACGAGGCTAATTTTTCTCATGATTGATGAGCAGACACGGGCACAGCTTTAGCTTTGCTGATTACCTTTATTTTGAAATGCATAATGATTCAGGGTAACAAAGTGCTTATTACCTTCTGACATATTAATCCCCTAATATCGACTTTCTCCCCTCAACATGCATTATGTTGATCCAATGTTTTCTGAGATGTTGTTTTTATTTTATTGATGTTTACTCTATACCTTGACCTAATTATAAATCAGACCACTGTTTCGCCTTCAATTCGGAAATGGAGCATAACATTTAGAACTGGGTGTCCATCACACCGAATTCTACACGTCTTGGAAGACAAAGTTTGTGGACAAGATATGGATTCCATATGCAGTAGTGGTGCGTGCCTGTATTACAAAACAGTGTCTATAATCGTTCTAGTTTATAGATCTGTGAAAGGCAGTTAACATGTTTGAGTTTGCAGATGAAGGACTTTCTAACCTGGACTCCTGCATTGTTGTGTTCTGTCATGGACCTTTAGGAGTGTTTCATTTGTGCAGGTGGTTGTGGGTGGTCCGCAGCCCTGACATTAAGCAGCGTTGGTGACAGGCTTCGGTGAAACGTTTGGGCCCAAGACTTATTCTTTTATTGATTAAGCACTGATGTCAAGCACCACGTGTTCCATATTTCTTACTTTTGAATTGGCTGATCCTTTCTTTTGTCTGTTGTGGGGTTCTTAACGATGTATTATCATCGTATGGAGTTGAGAAGTTATCTTCAGGCAGTTGTAGATTACACTGGAAATAGAGCACCCTGTTTCCTGTCCAGTCTCAGCATGGATAGCAGATCCCAGTGATATTTTTGTTTCTGATGCATCATATGTAATGAGTGGTAAACAGTTGGTTTTATCCCCGTCTCTTGAATTTCCTGTAGCAAATTTTATTTCCCCTTATGTTTTTTCAGGGCTTTGTCATTTTTCGTATTTGAAGCTCATCATGTTACAATTTTGCGGTACTTGACGGTCACTGATTCCCTACTCAGTACTCTAAAAAGTGCAGTTTCCAGGAGAATTCTTTAATCCCTAACTTTTTATTGGGACTGTGATGGTCAGAGTCATTACCATATCTGGACAATGGATTACACCATTTTGAAACTAGATTTCAACCACACTGACGTGTTTTGGGAACTATTCCCTTATATGACAGTACCTTTTGTTCCATGCTGCAATAAAACCAAATTCTCCCAGTACCTTTTACGATGGTAACACCTCTTTAGACCAAAACGTTTTAGACTAATCCCACTCTTTGCTTACTTCATCTGTGACCACCTCAATCGTTAGTAACCTTCACAAACACTTTTGCATAAGACGGATGGTATACTCGGACAGGTAGCAAAAACAATGAGCAATAATCATTGGCAAAAAACTACCTGCCCATCAAGGTGATTGTCATTTTGTGTTTTTTGAAAAACAAACTCCGATTTGGTGATTTGTTTTTTCAAAACAAAATGGAATGACAATCATTTGCTTTGCCAGAAGGGCTTCTGCCCCAGTGATAGATGCACTTTTGTCACAGAGATTGCAATGTGACAGGTGAGCACCCTTCTCAGTTCTCTGCTGGGAGGCTGAAGCAGTGTTTTTACTGTCCTGTGGGCTGCCCGTTTAAAAATAATGCTGCTATTCATTCATTAGAGTTAACCCCTAGGCGACCATTGAGTGCAACAGACGGACAACTTGGTGGCCAAGTTCTATATCAAGAGGCAGGGAGGGACCAGATCCCGCTCTCTGAATCTAGTTGCTCTGGCAATTTTTTTGTGGGCCCAGCATTCGGTTCTGTCTCTTCGGGCCACATATAGTCAGGGGTCAGACAATGTTCTGGCAGATCAATTGAGCAGGGTCATTCCTTCCTCCCAGGAGTTCTCCCTTTGGGTGTCTTTTTCCGTTGTCTGGTGTTTGGTGTAAGTAACTGTAAGGTAGGCGAGGGAGTAGGACTAGGAGTAATGCCATTAACGGTAAGTAATGGACGCATTATGCATATTAAGGAGGTAGTCAAGAAGGAGATTCAGCTTTTTGGTCACCACATAACCAAGGTCAGTCCTAAAGCCCAGAGCAAAATATGTGGTGTCTCAACCTACTCCTGTCAAGTGGAGAACATTAAACAGTTCTGGAATGCTTTCTAGCTCTGTGACCATGACTTGGTTTTAAACCACCAAGGCAATCTGGCCACGGGAGCAAGTCACCACCAGATCTCATCTTATGACTCTGGGAAGAGAAAGTGATGCAATTCCTGGAGGTCTCAAGACTCATTCACGCACCTGCATGGAGAAGGCTGGAGGCATCTCACAGCAAGTGAGAGGAAGTTGCACTTTCACCAGTCCTAAGTTGCTTATTATGTGTGTCTGTATATGCGTGCACAAGGATCACACAATCATATTTCCTACCTCTTTGGGTAGCAATACACAATCTGAGTTTGAAGGCACAGCCACAGAGGAAGGGCTATTCACTGTCCTTTTCACCTACAACAACATCAGCATGGCAGGCAACCTGTGGATACTACTGCCTCCATCACTACAGTTATGTCAATAGTGACATAGGTGGTCATAAATAAGGTGTAGCTGAGGGACATGGCTCACTCATCTCACAAGAGTGCCTTTGGAGCTCCAAATGTGACAGAGTTAACAATGGTTTTAATAACTTATATGAATGGAATAGTATGGTCACTAAATAAATTGAAATTACCATCTAAATACTTTAACAACATCTATCAGTGTGATTAACCATAGTCTGATTTCATATTGTTTTGTTTCAATTTTGGGGTTCCTCCTCCTTCATAAATGAAGAAATATTCACCCCTGTTATGATTCGATATGCAGAAGAGGACCTAGTTTGACCCTGCTGGTTAATTGTTCATTTGGTGCTTTACTAAATTGTTCTTTTGTTTGAAATATCCTAATTCGAATTGTAAAATCAGAACTCACACATGGCTATATCTAGCTTGGTTGTCTTTGATTATTCCTCTCTTCAACAAGTTGATAAAGTTGTCATTGTGATGACTTAATATGTAGAACAGGATTTTGCCTGTTTCTTCTACCTGATGTGAAATTATGTCATTCCACAAGTTATTTTTATTGATATTACTTTATTGGATTTTTATTCTCGGAATGATATGGTTCATTGTTGAAGATTGTAAGCCCCAGTACAAGACACCTTGACCATATTTTTCAGTGTGACTGATTCATTTTTGGCTCTGCCTTGTAAGGTGATTGTTCCCTCAGAACTTCAAGGATTTTATTGAACAAACCTCCTACCCCCTCACCATCTTTTCCAGTCCGTTGTATTTCTTCTTACAGCAATTCACTTGATCCTTCTTTCTCTGTTATTCTCTTTCCCTTGCCGGCACTCTTCGAGCAGTATGGTACATACTCTATTGTTTTTGATGCAACATATGCCAAGGCGTCCACCTGGTTTACCTCCGACAGGTGCACTTTCCCAAATGGCACGATTTCTCATGCTTTGGTTTTTGGCGCCGTTTTCCTGGCAGAGGAATTCATCCCTACAGATATGTCCTCACTCCTCTTGTTAAATGGGAGTATATATTTTGAATAAACTTTTACTGTAAACACTTTCACTAGCTTTACCTACAGTGACGGGCTCCAGTGTTGATTGTTCACGGACGCTGTCATGCCCCTACCATTACTTGTGAGTAATTATAAGGCTTTTACCTGCAGTTGTATGGCTCTTCCACTTTCAGCATATTCAATTTTTCACTATTTTTCTGTCCTGACAGGAACGGCTACCCCTGGATCTAACTGTAAGTGTACACAAACTATGCACGATAGTGTGACACTGGTTGTGCACCTTTTTCACCTCTGATTGTGTTTTTTGGAAACCCCTTTAATACCTATCAGTTCATTTTTTTCTTCGTTCCTTCATGTATTAAATTCTGGAGTAATTCTTGTTTCCTTTCAATTGTTTCTATTTTTCTCTCCTTACCGCCCCAGACCCCATCTCCCAGACCAGTACTTTTTAGGCAGCAAATAACTGTTTGTACTCCTCTTTTGCCTTGATAATAACCTGATAAATTGCGGAAGATCGAAACACAGTTGATTGATTTCCAGTTGAAAAAGGTATTTATTGTGCAATGACACATACATCAACTGAATACTACCCCAGTCCATCCAGGTTTATGGATAACTCCTGCTGTATATACCATTACTCATCTAGACCAGCAGCACACAGGAATGAGAACCAAAGTCCACAAGGGAGTCATGGTTACTAAAACCCACTGCTTAATTTGAGATGGTGGTTGCCGGTGAGGGGCACCAATGCTTATTTTTCTACATCAGGCATTTACTGCGAGCAAAAGACATGTATGGGAAAGATGGAGACAGACGAGGATGGAAAAGCGTCACAAAGGGAGAAAGCAAAAAGCTGCAGGAGTGAGCTGAAGGGGCTGGGAGTGGTTTTAGATGTATAAAAGAAGCATGAGATGGCTTTATGAATATAATGCCTCAGTATTCTGTGCTCGCACATTTAATTACAGCAGCCATGTGTTTTAGAGGAGAGCTATGGGCACCAGCACATTTGTATTAACAAATTAAGCAGTGCTACAAATTTCATAATGTAAAAGAATGTATTTCTATCTGATTAACTCGCATTTATTTTCCATTTAAGGTTTCTGGATTATTTCATATGCAATTAACTGAAAGTGAGAAACAAAACACTTGAAGAATATTTTGTTCTTTTTATGCATGTTTTTGACCCTGTCACCAGGTGGCTAAAATGAACAAAACATTCTGTAAGTATTTTGATTTTCCACGTTGAGTTACCTGCATCTAAAAAATACAGAAACCTTAAACAAAAAATAAATGCGAGTTAAGCTAATCCAATAGAAATATATTATTTTACATTATGAGATTCCCCATGTATGTTTTCTTAACCATTTCAGGGACAGCATTCAAATGAAGACAACCTGGAAATGTGACAAGGTACGCTTCCAGGCCATCTTCATTTACAAGCACTTGTTGAGCCTTTTGCACTCCCCTGGGAATGCAGCCACGGGCCCCCCTGGTGGGAGAGTGGGGGGCAGGCTCGCACCACAGTTTGAAGAAGTCTGCTGTAGGGACTGGTGTTGCCCTTTGTCACTGTGCAACCTGTTTCTCCTCCTCTAAGAGCAAGGCCTGATGCATTAGGATTGAACTCTGGAAGCGTTTCAAGAGCTCAGCAACAACAGCAGTATCCATGGTAATTGATAATGGGTACAGCTTTTATAGGCCTGGGTAATTAATTATCAGCTATGTGTTGGGCTGTGTATTATGGTGCTAATGTGGTTTGCGGTTATTGTGGCTCTGTTATGAGTTGATGATCTTGTAAAAACATAATTTTCATACTTTCAACGTGTAATTAATTTGTTTTTCTTTTCATTTGTGTATTGTCAAGTTCCACTCGCATGAAATTGCATTTCTGTGGAGTTTTGAAATATGTCCTGACTTACCACTTAGTTTCAGCTGGAGGATGACTAAAGGGTACAGCCGACTGGCCTATGGGGCAATCAGGCAGTGCCCCATGGGCAGCTTGATAGGTCAGTGTGTAGGTCGGGTTTTTGGCTGTTAGTGGGACTGTTTTAGACGCTTGGCTGGTTTTTACTGCTGTTTCCCCTGATATTACCACAAACATTGCATGCAGCAAGCACAAATGCATGGAGCCTCCCACACCTTGTAAAACACAGCTCTAAAGTATGTCTTTACAAATTCAAAAGTACACCATTTTGCAAATATGGGCCACTTTTTAGGCTGATTCTTTGATGTTTTGTTTTGGTGCCTGTGCCAATTTTCTGATCCAGTTCGTCCCTGCTTTTACCCTGCTCAGCGGCACTCAGCCTTATCAATCTGATCGCCATCCGCCTTGGAATCGGTTAGATTTTAGCAAATGCGATTTTATGATGTGGTTTTAGCACTGCAGCTGAAATCGTCAAGAATAAAAACACGTGATAAACTCGCCTAGTGTAAAATATCTCCTAATATCTTGTGATGTGGTCTAGCGGTTTACATAAGATATTGCTTTTCATGCATAAAAAAGTCAATACCTCCAAACTTGTAATGAGGCCAGGAGTCAAAAAGGGGGTGACTGCTTTAGTCACCAGACCACAACATTTATCCTTAGTGTACAACTGCAATGCTTATTGGTGATTTGATAAGAAGGTGTAGACACTTTAGCTTTTCATTGAAAGTACAGAAGCTGAGCCCGATTAACAAACTGAATTTTGTAGTACATAAAGTGGTAATACTCAACTACCACTTAGTGACTGCAAAATGTAATCCACAAACCTCTAGCTGTAGACCTCAGCTCCCACATCTCTTATCTTTTTTGCCCAGAAATCTCTGCCTGGGTGCCAGAAATCTCCACATACTGGCTACTTTGTAGTAAATATATGGGGAACCTGGGAGTGGTGCGAACAGGGGTAATAATTACACAAAATGGATGGGGTTTATAGAAATGCAAGGAGGGGAATGGGAGTTACATGCTAAAAGACTCACAAAAGAGTAAAACGATTTCAATTCACAGAATGCACCTCTAAAGTTACTATAGCCGTAAAATGATCAAAACAGGCATAAATGTACTTCAACCCATAACCCATCCTTTGAGTAAATCAAGTTCAACATATGGCACAAAAAAAATAAAAATAAAAATATATATATGTATATATATATATATATATAATTTATTTTCCACCTCCATTTTCTCGCTATCTGGTTCCCAATCGTGGCAGGTCCTGACAGGCTAGTGACTACCCTTATATCCACAACTCCTGTTTCTCAGTGCTGACGCCGAGTAAACAGTCACGACCACCAACTCATCATTTCAGTAGCAGTTTATTTTCATAAGCGTGTGAAGCTACTATAATACCCAACGCATTTCGGAGGCTCAATCTCCTTGATCATGAGTAACCATTAAAATTCAAAACACCATTTTTAAACAAACCACCCCCATATTATTAACAAAAAGAATGGACTATGGGTCTCCGCTTTGCTCTTTGATGCATGCAAACTGGTGGCCATCTTAAAATGTCCTCCAACTGCCTAACATTTCTAAACATTCTCCTTTCATATTCACATTTTCTCAATTACGATTTCTATTACTGTGATTTCTCAACAAATTCATTATTGTCGCCATTAAGCCCAAGTGGGCACAAAAGGATACAATAGCTCTTTTGAGATAAGGGAAAATCTTGCTTCACTATGCATCCAACAAGAGGCATCACCATTCTATGACATTCATAAAATATCTAAAAATAAAAATGAGTGAAAACATTAAATTTAAGATTAAAATCACAAAGATCAAGATTTATTAGAGTGGGATGAATACCTGTATTTGAAATGTGAGTTCCCGAAGATACTAGCATTATATTTCTTACCTAAGCTTCATAAAAATCCAGAGATACCTCTGAATATATACACATGTATGGATATTTATATATATGTATATACACATATATATATACCTATATATACATATATATATAAATATACATATATATGTATATATAAATATATAAACACAAAAAAACAAAGGTTACAGGGAAGTTATATTTACGTTCAGATTTTACACACACAAAACCGTAGAAATTCAGTTCTCAGAGTTATTTCAACTGAATACAACTCAGCCTCTAAGTTAATTACAACTTGTGCCCTCGCTATGCAGTTTTTTCATCAATAACTTACTGCAAATATTACAGTGATAATATCAATGATGTCAAAGAACATATCATGAGTGATATAATAACTGGAGTAATCAGTAGTGCCTGGCGAGGGCCCCTGCTCATCTCCCTCTTGCCCTCTGTTATCTAAGTCCATGTCCCCACCCCACTCCTCCTGCTCTCCGTGATTCAATGTACCATACTTGCCAACATTTTAAACTTGGTAAGAGGGAGATTTTGAAAAAAAATGGGGAATTGCTTTTCCTCATTGATGTACATTGAAAAAGAGGAGATTTTAGGTAGGAAGCAGATAAAATGAAGCCCTTTTGGGATTAATAACATCGGGAGACTCTTGCTTGAATTGAGTCTGTAGGCATGTATGGTTGTAGTGCCACAGCCTCTTCCACAAATGGTCTGTTATATTGCCACAGCCTCTCTTGCCTGTCCTGCATGGTTGGTTTGTTGCCCCTGTCCTCCTTTCCCCTGCCCTCCATGGTCTGTTGCACTGACACTGCACCTCCAGCCTGCCCAGCTTGGTCAACTTGTTGCCTCTGCACCCTCCTCTCTGCCCTCAATTATCTGAGTCTGTGCCCCTGACCTCTGCCTCACCACACTATTCCAAAGAACAACTACATTGCTAACATTCTATATTTGTTCTAAACATGTGGCACATCTGACGTCATCTTGGTGTAATCAAAACTGTAATTCCTAAAGCATTTCCTTTAGAAATTATAAAAATGAAAGGGTCTCATTCCCATAAAAATGATGGTCAATGCTATAAAAAACTAAAATGAGAACATATTTTCTGAGTTCTCAAATAGAGAATTTAAATTATTTATTTTTATGTGTTTATATCCAGTTGAACCCTTAATTATTTGTTACACTTAGGGGAGAGGGGGTGGCATTAGAGCCAGAGCTGCAGACTTTGCAACTTGAGAACCAGGTTCAAGTTTCGGCATCAGCTCGACATCCTGTGATTCTGGACAAATCACTTAGGCCCTCATTACAACATTGGCGGTAAATCCCGTTTACTGCCGTGCAGAAGACCGCCAACACACCGCTGCGGCGGCGGAATTCCGCTACAGCTATTACGACCCCCAGGCCGGAATCCACCAAAATCCAGACACCCACACAAGTCCGCCACACCAAAGGTCAGTGATAAACTGGCGATAACAAAACCTCCACCATCACGCTAACAGGAATACACCCACAGTATCACGACCCACAAATCCACGCGGCGGTCTTTCAACCGCGGTATTCCATTGGCAGTACACACCGCCGCGCTCAAAATACACACACATTTACAAAACACAACCACATTGGACAATTCCAAATACACACATCACACTCAATACAATATAAAACACACACCCACATCACCCACAAACCCATATGACAAAAATTGAGAAAGAAGCACAGAGAGAGACACTACCATCAACAATACTAGCATCCACAGGCACACAACACCATCACTCACACAACATCCACGCACCTCAGACAACACACACAAACACATCCCCTCACACATCACAACACACAATACCAACCCACACATCACCCACACCACACCATGGCACTGCAAAGACACCCCAGGTTCTCTGAGGAGGAGCTCAGGGTCATGGTGGAGGAAATCGTCCGGGTAGAGCCACAGCTATTCGGATCACAGGTGCAGCACACCTCCATAGCTAGGAAGATGGAGCTATGGCGCAGAATCGTAGACAGGGTCAACGCAGTGGGACAGCATCCAAGAACACGGGATGACATCAGGAAGAGGTGGAACGACCTACGGGGAAGGCGTGTTCCGTGGTCTCAAGACACCAGATTGCAGTTCAGAGGACTGGCGGCGGACCCCCACCTCCTCCCCCACAACTAACAACATGGGAGGAGCAGGTCTTGGCTATACTGCATCCTGACCGCCTCGCAGTAGTAGCAGGAGGAATGGACTCTGGGAATTCAAATCTTAACTATTACATCCCCCACCCTACCTGCATGCTATCACATACCCCACCCTCACCCTCACCCCCATCACTCCAAAACCTCACATATGCCCCACTATCACAACCCACACATCCCAATACCAAGCCCTGCATGCAACAACAAAGCATGGACACCCATCACCAAAGCATGTCCACTACAGATACCCACACAGATCCCCAAACCAACTATCACACAAGGTCCTAGACAAGAATGCAAGCACTGGAGTACAGGGTCACCCACCCATTGCACACAATGGCACACACAGATGCAATAATCATGCCTTTACACCCCTGCAGGACCCCTACCCAACGTCACCGGACAGGAGGTTGCAGACATGTCCACTCCCCCCACAGAAGAGGCCCCCAGTGATGACAGCAGCTCTGTCCAACTGGATCAAGATGACCAGCCCGGCCCAACAGGGACCTCGGGACAGTCGGTTCCCCTGACACTGGCACATGCCACCACAGAGCCTCCCCCCTCAGGAAACACCACCACAGCACCCACACAGCGGGCCCATACCTCTGTCCCCAGGACACGTCAAGCAGCAGTGTGTCCACCACTACAGGGAACCCAGGCTAACCCACCAACCCAAGGCAATCAGGGACCTGGGGGCAGTGGCAGTGGGCACACAGTTCAGGGGACAGAGGAACAGGAAAACAGGGGAACTGGGAGGACAGCTGTACGACAGGGGGAGGACAGGCCCAGGGAACCCACTCTCCACGAGGCCCTCCCCAACATCATGGGAGCGTACCATCATTCCCAGGAGACGATGGCAACGGTACTGGCGAAGTTTCAGGAGACCCAGCGGCTGCAGGAGGAACAGTATCTGGGGATCAGGGAAGAACTTAAGTCCATCAGCACCACCCTGGTCACCATTGTAGGGGTGCTGCAAGCCCTTGTGAACACCAGGAGGGACACTGTGGCACAAGAAGGGGCCCCTGACACTAGCCTGGATAATGAACAGCCCACCACCTCTGCCGGCGCTAGTGGACAGGAGGCACCGCCACAGGACCACGACACCAGCACTCCACCCCCTGCAGATGGAGAACCACCCCGCAAACGGTCCCTGAGATCCAGGACAAAGACAGAGAACAATGCCAAGACCCCCGTCAGGAAATGAGACCTCCCTGAATGTCATCCTTCTGTCCCACTTTGTCACCCTGTCCATCCATCAACTGCCCTAGCTCCACTTCCTATGCCCCTTTGGACAATGCACCTGTGAAACAAATAGACTGGACTCTGCCATGGACAATCCTCCACCATCACCCCTGCCCATTTTACAACCCCCTCCACTAATTTTCACTGAAATAAACACCCTTGAATCACAAAACAATCTGGACTCAGTCTGTGCTTCACAAATGTATATTTGCAATAACTAAGGAAAATAGCAATGTCGATTGTATTGCCAAAATACCTATGTCACACAGCTCTAGTCCATGAGGTAATATAGCAGAGGTCATACAGTGGGACCCACATCTGTGAAATGGAAAGGCAAAGTGACAAGTCAGGGACCATACACTGGGTGAAAGTGATAGACATATGATAGATTTAACAATTGTATGAGATGTGTGAGCCAGTGACATTTTCTTATCTGTGTCTCACTGGAAGTATTGCTGGATAACGTTGTTTCTGTTGTCGATATCCTCTTCTTCTGCCTCCTCTTCTTCACTGTCCACAGGCTCCACAGCTGCCACAAGACCTCCTTCTGGACCATCCTCCTGCAGAAAAGGCACCTGTCGTCGCAAAGCCAGGTTGTGCAGCATACAGCAGGCCACGATGATCTGGCACACCTTCTTTGGTGAGTAGTAGAGAGAACCACCTGTCATATGGAGGCACTGGAACCTGGCCTTCAGGAGGCCGAAAGTCCTTTCTATCACTCTCCTAGTTCGCCCATGTGCCTCATTGTAGCGGTCCTCTTCCCTTGTCCTGGGATTTCTCACTTGGGTCAGTAGCCATGACAGGTTGGGGTAACCAGAGACACCTGAAAATATCGAGGGACTACTGTTAGACACACACTAACCCTTAAGGATAACCCCAGACCCAGACAACTATTCACAGGGTATAGGGTCCTTGTCCTCACCTATTAGCCACACACAGTGCCTCTGGAGTTGCCCCATCACATAAGGGATGCTGCTATTCCTCAAAATGTAAGTGTCATGCACTGAGCCAGGAAACTTGGCATTCACGTGGGAGATGCACTGGTTGGCCAAACACACCATCCGCACATTCATTGAATGGTAGCTCTTCCAGTTTCTGTACACCTGTTCACTCCTGTGGGGAGTACCAATGCCACATGTGTCCCATCAATAGCACCTATGATGTTGGGGATATGTCCCAGGGCATAGAAGTCACCTTTCACTGTGGGAAAATCCTCCACCTGAGGGAAAACAACACTCTGGACAACACGTTTGAGAACATAGGCTGGGACATCCGTGATGCAATGGCCACTGTAGTTTGAAAAGACCCACTTGTCAGGAAATGGAGTACTGATAGGACCTGCACTAAAGGGGGGATTCCTGTGGGATGACGGATAGATGACATCAGGTCTGGCTCCAACTGGGCACACAGTTCATGGATTGTTGCACGATCAAGTCTGTAGGTGACTATTACGTGTCTCTCTCCCATTGTCGACAGGTCCACCAGCAGTCTGTACACCGAAGATTGCCGCCATCTCCTCACCTGCCTCAGCAGACATGCCCTATGGACGAGAACAGCGAGCAGAGAGTCAGCCAACACTGAGGTGTTAAAAAAATTATTATTGCACACATTTGTCAATCCGCAATGTGCCTGTCACTATGTATATGCAAGGCCTAGATAGGTGTGACGCATTTAAAATTAATGCCATGTGGCCCCCTGAAATGGCGGCTGCCTGACCTGTAAGGTGGGACAAGGGGAAATTAGGTAACTGCGCTGGAGTTCTACACCGTCACGGTAGGCGGTCGAAGATCGCGACGCAATCCTGCATTGGTTAACATTGGACCCTATGGGTCCCAGGAGCCAATGACGATGTACGCCGGCGGTAATGGTACGCACCGCCGCGGACGTGACTGCCATTTTCTGTCTGTTCACTCACTTGATACCTGACCTTCGACAGGAGAGGACCTACACTGCAAGTGCTGCTGTGACCTCAGTCTGGAAGCGACGATGGGTCATGAGTCTGGGGAAAGGGCCCCTGCCTTCACTTGGGAGGAGGTGGAGAAGTTAGTGGATGGGGTCCTCCCCCAGTACACGCTACTCTACGGTCCTCCAGACAAACAGGTGAGTACACTGTAAGCATGCTGTATGGGCAATGCCTGTTTGGAGTGGTGTGGATGGAAGATATGGGGGGGGGACTCCACAGACGGAGCACCCACTGCCGTAAAAGATGGAAGGACATTCGCCGCTGGAGCAAGAAGACGGTGGAGGCCCAACTGGGGATGGTCTCCGAACGTGGGAGGGGTGCCCGTCGCACCATGACCCCCTGATGTTCCGGATCCTGGCGGTGGCATATCCGGAGTTGGATGGGCTCTTGAGGGCATCACAGCAGCCACAAGGGGGTCACATCCATTTGACTCTGCACGCATTACGAGGTGTCTGGGTGGGGGAGGTGGGCTGTGGGTTCCCCTAGGCCAGGGCGAGTTTTGTAGGCAAGGTCCCTTTGTGAGGCAGTCTATGTGGCACCCCAACCCCACCAGTGGTAAGAGCCAACTACACCTAGTCAGGCTCCTGTGACTTCCATGTGTGCAGCAATTGGGCATAGGCCTTGTACCGCATGTCCCTGTGATTAATTAGGGAACTCTAAGTGCATGGCGTAGTGCAGAGGGCTGCTGTGTCTGTAGTGTCCGCCAACGGTAGTGGTATTGCATGCACTGAACATATCTTTCCTCTGTCCCCCCCTCACCCCCCCTTTTTGTGGTCTCCCCGTTCTTGTGTGCATTAGCATCATCAGGTGGAGGAGCAGTGTTACCAGAGCAGGAGGGAGCTGCATCCCACATGGCCATGGAGGGCGAGACAACAGAGTCTGAAGCCACCAGTGGGATGGAGGGCAAGGGGAGCTCCACGGCGGGGACAGGAGGTGACATCAGCGACAGCGACTCTTCCTCTGATGGGAGCTCCCTTGCAGTGGCGGGTCCCTCTGTGCCCCCTGCATCAACAGGTACAGCCGCCACCCCCCCTACCAGCACCGCCCTCCTAGCAGCCCCTCAGCGTGTGTCCCGTGGCCACTCACCCAGGAGGGTGGGCATCTCCTTCGCCCCAGGCACCTCAGGCCCTGCCCCAGTCAGCCCTGCTGCCCTCAGTGAGGAGGCTATTGACCTCCTGAGATCCCTCACTGTTGGGCAGTCTACCATTCTGAATGCCATCCAGGGTGTAGAAAGGCAGTTGCATCAAACAAATGCATACCTGGAGGGCATTCATTCTGGCCAGGCAGCCCAACAGAGAGCATTTCAGGCCTCCCCTCTCCAACTTCCTCCACCCAGACCCAATCCCCTGTACCTCAGCCTATCCCAAGCCCACCATCAGACCAGCATGCAAACACCTCAACACACAAGGGTGGCTCTGGCAAACCTAAGCACCACACATCCCACAGGCACTAACACAAGCATCATACACATGCACACATACCAACATCCACTGCCTCCACTGTGTCCCCCTCCTCTACGTCTCCCTCCTCCCTCCCTGTCTTGTCTCCACTTACACCTGCATGCACTACATCTTCAGCAACTACCTCCATCACCAGCACGCCCATCACCACACACCGCTCACGTGCACTCACCCCCCCACTGCCATTCACACATCCCCTGTGTCCTCTACCAGTGTGTCTGTGAGCCCTCCTCCCAAACTACACAAACGCAGCCACACACCCACCCAACAGCCATCCACCTCACAACAGACTCCAGCCCATGCACCTTCACCCAAAGTCAGCAAACGTACACATCCTACAACCACTACCTCTTCCTCCACTCCCAAACCCCCTCCATCTATCCATCCCAGTGTGTCTAAAAAGCTTTTCCTGTCTAATATTGACCTCTTCCCTAAACCTCCCCCCCCGTCAGTCCCCTAGGGCCCGCCTTTCCAGGCCCCAACCCAGCACCTCAGCCACCACATCACCGGGCACAGTGGTGGCAGCAACTGCGGGCTTTTGGAGAGCGCCAAGCAACAGGGCTGTCAGTGTTCCATGGAGCGAGGGCAAGGACATTCTGCCACCCCCAAAAGTAAAAAAGTTGCCCACATCCCGGTGGGAGAAGACCAAAACACCTGCCACCAAGGGCTCAGGCAAAACAAAAGTGGATAGTGGCAAGACAGCTGCGCCACTATCCAAGGTGGGGAAGGGCCAGAAAATCAAGGGCAGGTCCACATCGACGCCAACCTGCACGGTGGACAAGACCGCCACCAGCACCGCCACCTGCACCGCCACCTTCACCGCCACCTGCACCGCCACCAGCACCGCAATCACTGAGCCCACTACCAGCACCGCAGTCACTGAGCCCACCACCAGCACTGCAGTCACTGAGCCCGCCACCAGCACCGCCGCCACAAAGACCTCCACCAGCACCGATGCCACAGAGCCCGCCGCCAGCACCGATGCCACAGAGCCCGCCACCAGCATTGCAGTCACTGAGCCCGCCACCAGCACCGCAGTCACAGAGCCCGCCGCCAGCACCAATGCCACAGAGTCCGCAGCAAGCACCGATGCCACTGACACCTCCGCCAGCACCGCCAGCAACCCTGCGACATCCTGAGCCAGTGGCACCACTGCAGACATGGCTGCCATCCCCAGTGGTCAATTGTACGAGGCTGGTGTTCAGTTCCTGGAGCCTGGGCAGCTTGCATGTTGCACCACCGTCAGTGGAGATTCACATCCACTACCTCAGTCCTTGGCAGGATGAAGCACTCTGGGCACAAAGCCCCCACCAGAACCAGTGGAGAAAGGCAACCACTACCTCAGTCCTTGGCAGGATGAAGCACTTTGGGCACAAAGCCCCCACCAGAACCAGTGGAGAAAGGCATCCACTACCTCAGTCCTTGGCAGGATGAAGCACTCTGGGCACAAAGCCCCCTCCAGAACCAGTGGAGTATCACATCCACTACCTCAGTCCTTGGCAGGATGAAGCACTCTGGGCACAAAGCCCCCTCCAGAACCAGTGGAGAAAGGCATCCACTACCTCAGTCCTTGGCAGGATGAAGCACTCTGGGCACAAAGCCCCCACCAGAACCAGTGGAGAAAGGCAACCACTACCTCAGTCCTTGGCAGGATGAAGCACTTTGGGCACAAAGCCCCCACCAGAACCAGTGGAGAAAGGCATCCACTACCTCAGTCCTTGGCAGGATGAAGCACTCTGGGCACAAAGCCCCCTCCAGAACCAGTGGAGTATCACATCCACTACCTCAGTCCTTGGCAGGATGAAGCACTCTGGGCACAAAGCCCCCTCCAGAACCAGTGGAGAAAGGCATCCACTACCTCAGTCCTTGGCAGGATGAAGCACTCTGGGCACAAATCCCCCTCCAGAACCAGTGGAGAAAGGCATCCACTACCTCAGTACTTGGCAGGATGAAGCACTCTGGGCACAAAGCCCCCTCCGGAACCAGTGGAGAAAGGCACCACTACCTCAGTCCTTGGCAGGATGAAGCACTCTGGGCACAAATCCCCCTCCAGAACCAGTGGAGAAATGCATCCACTACCTCAGTACTTGGCAGGATGAAGCACTCTGGGCACAAAGCCCCCTCCAGAACCAGTGGAGTATCACATCCACTACCTCAGTCCTTGGCAGGATGAAGCTACCTCAGTCCTTGGCAGGATGAAGCACTCTGGGCACAAAGTCCCCTCCAGAACCAGTGGAGAAAGGCATCCACTACCTCAGTACTTGGCAGGATGAAGCAATCTGGGCACAAAGCCCCCACCAGAACCAGTGGAGAAAGGCATCCACTACCTCAGTCCTTGGCAGGATGAAGCACTCTGGGCACAAAGCCCCCTCCAGAACCAGTGGAGTATCACATCCACTACCTCAGTCCTTGGCAGGATGAAGCACTCTGGGCACAAAGCCCCCTCCAGAACCAGTGGAGAAAGGCATCCACTACCTCAGTCCTTGGCAGGATGAAGCACTCTGGGCACCAAGCCCCCTCCAGAACCAGTGGAGAAAGGCATCCACTACCTCAGTCCTTGGCAGGATGAAGCACTCTGGGCACAAAGCCCCCTCCAGAACTAGTGGAGAGATACATCCACTACCTCAGTCCTTGGCTGGATGGAGCACTCTGGGCACAAAGCCCCCTCCAGAACCAGTGGAGACTGTTATCCACTTGAGAGACTGTGGCTTTGCACTCCCCAGGATAGAGCAGTGGGCAACCCACCCACTTGAGAGACTTGAGAGACTGTGGCTTTGCACTCCCCAGGATAGAGCAGTGCGCACCCCACCCACTTGAGAGACTTGAGAGATTGTGGTTTTGCACTCCCCAGGATAGAGCAGTGGGCAACCCACCCAATTGAGAGACTTGAAAGACTGTGGCTTTGCAATCCCCTGGATGAAGCAGTGGGCAACCCACCCACTGGAGAGACTTGAGAGACTGTGGCTTTGCACTCCCCAGGATAGAGCAGTGGGCAACCCACCCATTTGAGAGACTTGTGAGACTGTGGCTTTGCACTCCCTAGGATACAGCAGTGGGCATGGGGCCCCCTCGTGGAGCTGGCGTCATGCACTCATTCGGCTGAGGTGCCCCCGCTTCCCTTCCCCCTGAGGTGCCTGTTTCATTTCGATCTAATGCCCCTGCAGTGTTCTCTCCGTTTGAAGTCTGGAATCGAGTGTGGGCCTCACCCATGCATTTTGGACCCAGTGGTCCACGGACTATGAATGGTGCACTATCCGGACTTGTGTAGTTGGTGTACATAATTGTTTATACTGTATTTCAAGTTTTGACTAATGGATTTTTATTTATTACAATCGTTCAACTCAATTCCTTTGGTCCTTGCATTCTTGAAGGGGGCGTGGGGGTGTAAATGTAATGTTGCAGCATGTATTTGTGTGTATGTTGTTGTGGGTGAGGGTGGGGATGATTGTGTTGCGTGTATGTGTCACTCTCTTTTCCCTCCCCCTCCCCTGTGTTGTAGGTGCAGTACTCACCGTGGTCGTCGCCGCCGTCTTTCGTGCTCCTGGTAGAGGAGCAGGAATACCATCGCAGGGAGTATTTGGAGTTCTGGCTCCATGGCGTCCTGGTTCCTCGTGGAATGTGTAGAGGTGAGTGTTTTCCCTTCCAAGTCCTGTTTCCGTTGTGTTTTTGTTTGTGTTGGTTCCACCTCAGAAAAGGTGGCGGATTGGCCTCTCACAATAGTGTGGGCGGTACATTGTCTTCCGCCTGTCTGTCTGCGCTGTTTGTTTCTACCGCCGTGGCGGTCGGAGTGTTAAAGTGGCTGTGTATGTTGGCGGTTTCCGCCATGGTTGTGATTACATTTTTTTTACCGCCGGCCTGTTGGCGGTCTTACCGCCGCTTTAACACCGACCGCCAGTGTTGTAATGAGAGCCTTAATCTCTTCATGCCTAAAACCAAATTGAATGTGCCCTTGTGTATTTTAACTGCTGCTCATGCAAAGCACTCCAATACCTTCTGGTCAAGTCTCTGCGCTATATAAAAATGCAAAAAAACGAAACAATTAAGGACCATATTTATACTTTTTAGCGCTGCATTTGCATCGTTTTTTTACGCAAAATCGGCGCTAACTTACAAAATACGATTGTATTTTGTAAGTTTGCACTGCTTGTGCATCAAAAAATGACACAAATGCGGCGCTAAAAAAGTATAAATATGGGCCTAAGTGTTTGCACAATTCTGTCATTGGACTATATGTGGGCTACATTTTGGTGATATGTTTGCTACATTTGGGCTCTTTTTTCTATGGTGGCCATTTTAGGAGACTTATTTGTTATGAAGCTCCCTAATTTCCTTATTTACTGCAGTATCCTCTATAGAAACTGCTTTCAGTTCTCCACTTCCATCCCATCAAGATAGCGTTCAGATGTGCCATATTTTTGGCATAAAATGTAGATTTTCCTAGTAATCTATGAAGGAAAGTCCTAATTTTATTAAAGACATGGAGACGAGTATTTTGGTATTCTTTTCTTGTTTTATTTAATAGCAGCAGTCAAGAGAAAACTACAAATCCCAGAAGGCCAAACGTAATGAGGCCAATGGGAAACAACGAGTAGTCCATTTTATCCACCAATCACAGTGCAACATACCACTTAAAACTCACCTTGACTGTGAACAGCCCTCTTTTCTTGTGTGAGGCTTAAAAAGTAAAAAACAAAGGTAAGATGAAACAAATAATGCAAATAGCCATAACCAAAGCTAACAGGTCTTTAAAAAAAAAGTTCATCAACAGAGACTTGGCTCTGGAGAAAAAAGTAGGACATCCGGTTGTAGAAGTTAATGCTGAAAAGGTGGGGCTGACGGAAGAGTCCAGTATTGGCCAGCTGTAAGATGACGTTCATGAGGATGCTTGTGAAGGAGTAGAGGATGCTGAAAGGGAGGGAAAAACAAATATGGAATTATTGTTGAGGCGGGATAATACTCGCCTCCGTGTCTTTATTAAAATTAAGACTTTCCTTCATAGATTACTAGGAAAATCTACATTTTATGGCAAGACTGGAGGCTCCTATTATGCTAGTTTAAAGCAATTTAATTACTGTGAAAGAGGCATGCTGTACTGATTTACAATAGATCACTTTAAACACATTGGCCCTCATTCTGACCCTGGCGGTCGGCGGAGAGACGGCGGTCGGACCGCGAACAGACCGGCGGTATTAAAAATGGCATTCTGACCGCGGCGGTCCCCGCCGCGACCGACCGCTACTTCTCCACTCCGACCGCCGCGGCGGTCATGACCGCGGGGCTGGAGTTTGCGCACTCCGGCCCGGCGGTCGTCCCAAGACCGCCAAGGGTATAATGACCCTGCCTACCGCCGCGGTTTCTTGCGGGCGGGAACCGCCGTGCGAACCATGGCGGTAAGCACTATCGGGGCCAGGGAATTCCTTCCCTGGCACTGATAGGGGTCTCCCCCACCCCCCACTACCCACCCGAGTCCTCCCCCCACACCCTCCACCCCCCTGCCACCCCCCAGAGGTGGTACGAACCCCCTCCCCACCCCCACCCCGACATGCACATACATGTACCCCGACATGCACACACCCCCAACATGCACATATACACACCCCCTACACACACATACACAACGGGGACACATACCCGCACACATACATGCCGACATGCGCACCTGCCGAACAGCACACATTACCCATAGACACAGCAGCACCCCCCGCCCGCAAACACGCACTCACACACCCCCTCTACACACTCACACGCACACCCCCATGCACGCCCACATCACACAACACCCCCCCACCCCCTCCCCTCACGGACGATCAACTTACCTTGTGCGTTGGTCCTCCGGGAGGCGACGGGAGCCATAGGGACGTGACCGCCAACAGAAGACCGCCAACAGAAGACCGCCACACAGAAATGTGGGTCGTAATTCTGTGGGCGGTGTTCTGCTGGCGTGGCGGTGGAGGTTGACCAGTCTCCACTTTCCCGCCGACCGCCAGTGTGGCTGCTGGCGGTTTTCCGGCGGAACGCTCCCAGCGGTCAGAATGCGCACAGCGGCACACCGCCGCGGTCGGCGGTCTTCACCGCGGCGGTAACTCAGCGGTCTTGCGAAAAGACCGCCAAGGTCAGAATGAGGGCCATTGTCATTAGACCAGTCAGCTGATTTGAGAATGTCCTCCAAACGAGAGCCAGCCCAAAAGGCTTTGGAAGCCATAGCACCCCTAGCAGAATGGGCCCCAAAAGAAGAAGTGTCAATACCAGCTAAAGACATAACCCACTTAACCCAACGGGCCAGAGTTGGGGTGGAAACAGGCTTAAAAGGTCTCTTGAAGGAAATCAGGAGTTAGGATGCTAAGGAAGATCTCAAATCAGCTGTCTTCTGTTCATATATCTTTAGACATTGACCTGCACAAAGTTTAGGGTGGTCGGGAATATAAGGATAAAAAACTGTTGTCAAATTAGTTTCAGTACGTCTATGAACATTAAATAAGACACCTGAAGGAGTAAAGTGACGAGCAGTAATGTCAAGGGCTCTAACATCTGAAAGGCGTTTGAAAGAAACAAGGCATAGCAACATAGCAAGTTTAACAGACACCTTTTTCAAAGGGAGCATGGTAATATCTGGCGAGGCTAAGAAGAGGTTAAAAACAACATTAACCTCCCACAAAGAACTGTATTTAGGTAAGGGAGGATTGGAAAACTTTACTCCCTTTAACAGACGACAAACCAGAGGATGTTCACCAACAGGTTTACCACTGATGTAAGGATTAGTAGAAGAAATAGCCAACCTGTACAGATTGATAATACTATAAGACTTACCTTTACTAGCTTCAGGCGCAAGGAAATTAACTATGAAGGTTATATCAGCTGAAAGGGAATTGATACATTTTCCCATGCACCAGCTATGCCTTATGGACAATGCTGACCAAAGGCCTTCTTTGCACCTGTAGCCCAAGAGTGTTCGATGAAGCTTGAAGCTTCAGCCGAAATAGCAGGGGCTGGTTGGGAATCCTCGATAATTTCCATGCTGAAAGGGTGAGAAGATTCTCTAAAATCAAATTGTGAGGAAGACCGAGGGGATTGTCGAGGAGGTCCAGAAAGGAGGGAAGGAGAAAAGGGAAGTCTATTGCCAACTCCAGAAGGGAAGGGAACCACACTTGGGATTGCCAAAAGGGAGCTATGAGAACCACCACTGCCTGTTGACGTCTGACCTGGGATAAAAGTCTGCTTATCATGATAAAAAGAAGGAAAGCATAGTTGAGAGATATTGACCAATCCTCAGAGAAAGCATCGAAGGCTACAGCTGAAGGATCTGGGGTCAGATGTAGCAAACAAAAAATTTGCGACTCGGATTTTGCGAGTTGGTGCGACTCGCAAAATGCGAGTCGCAAATTGGAATGCAGGCAAAAAAAACGTGCCGAAATTGCGACTCGCACCCGGACTCATAACGCAGTGTGCGAGTCCGCCGATTGCGAGGTCGCTTTTTGCGAGTGTGCAAAAAACGAACTCGCAATTAGCGAGTGGATGTTGCAAATTGCGATTAGCTTGTTAATTGATTACAGGTGCAGCAGAACACTCCAGAAACCACTCCAGAACACTCTGGAAACACTTCCTGGCACATGATGATGACATCACAGCCAGGAAGTTTACTAATACACCTGGGAGGAGGGAGGACCACACCCTTTTAAAACTGCTGAACTACACACAGGACAAACAGCAGCTGCCATGGAAGGAACACCAAGGAAGAGGAAGCAGAAATTCTCAGAGAGGGAGCTGGAGGTGCTGACAGACGAATGCTGTCAGCACTATGATGAGTTGTTTGGAAAATCAGCCCTCAATGTTCCTGAAGCCAACAAGAAACAGCTGTGGCAGGACATACAGGACAAGATAAATTCCCTGGGGGTGAGCCACAGGAGCATAGATGACATCAAGAAAAGGTGGTATGACCTCCGCTCCCGGACCAAGGAGAGGGTGGCTGAAAGGCTCCGGGAGATGAGAGGCACAGGAGGGGGACCATTGTCTGTGCCACCACCCACACCCCTGGAAGAAAGGGTGGAGGAAACCTTGGAGCAGGAGGCAGTTTCTGGATTTGGGGACCTTGACACCTCAGAGCCCAGCACATCAACCGGTGAGTACCATGTGACATGCCTGTACCCCTATCAATGCCATACCCCCACCCACCATGTACACAGGGGCATGCACAACCAAGATAGCTCCATTTCAGGGTAGCAAACGCCAGGATGATGCATTATGGGAAATGTAGTCAAGTAGGCAGTTCATAGGCAAATGTTTATTAGGAAGTGTGCAACAGATAGTAGACACTGACAGTCTGTTCCCCATGTCCCACAGGTCTCCAACAAGACACCACCACTACTCCAATCAGCCAGCCCCATGAGGACACCTCAGGACCCGCCAGCACCCCCACCTGCACTGTCAACAGCATCCCTGCAGTAGCCACACCTGCTGCAACAGTATCCCAAGAGGCTGCCCCAGCAACAGGCAGGGATGAGACAGGTGAAATCACAGGGCAGCCACCGCTGCGCAGGCGTCGCAGGTCCAGGACATCAGGGCTGCAGTCTGCATCCGGGCAACTACCTCCCAGCACCAGTGAGGCACATCTGCTGCATGGTCAGCGCCTACAAAATCGAATTTTAGGGAGGATTAGTGGTGTGCTGCACCGCTTCGTGCGCAATAACCATGCCAGCATGCAGCACCTGAACTCAAGGATGGACATGATCTGCACTAACACTGGGGACCTTGCCCTTGCCATGAGGGAACTGGCGGGAGGACTACTGGCCCAGGCCGAGGGTGGGCGGCGCAGGGACCGTCAGCTCCTGCACAGACTGGACAGGATGGCCACATCCATCGGCAGGCTCGACATGAACACCACAGGCCTGTCGAGGAGGACAGTTGGGCTGCAGGTGGAAATGGGCCATTTCGCTGGGGATGTGGTTAGGGGCCTGGGACATCTGACCCACATCATTGACTTGATGGAGACACGGAATATGTCTAGGGGCACAGGGGAAACACCCCAGGACAGTGAGGAGGGCTCGACAGTGTGCAGTGTCTCTGTCACTGACAGCAGGATGCTCAGGAGTAGCAGGCAGAGCACCACGGAAGCACCAGGGACCAGCCAGGCTGGCAGGAGGGGCAGAAGGTCATAGAGATCACCCTGGACCATTAGAAGTGGCACATGACATCAATGTGCCACATGCCTGGTGTGCATTTTCATGCCCATGGACATTTATTACTTGTAAATAGTTTCATTTCTGCACTAATAAAATAGTTATTTTTGTTCCACTTAACAAATGGATTTTTTGGTCAATAGGTGAGTATGGTTGGAGTTGACACGTACCTTCCAAAGTATTGTGTTGCGATGTGTTCCCGTCTCAGTCTGCCTTGATTAGCTATACTCCTATCCCCATGATGGCGATGTGGTTGTTCTTGCTCTTCATCATCAGGATCTGGGTCTGCAGGGGTGAGAGGTAGCCCACGTCGGGTGGCTATGTTGTGGAGGATGGTGCATGCGACCACAATTTTGAATGCTGTGATGGGGGTATACTGGAGGGCACCTCCACTGCGGTGGAGGCATCTGAATCTTGCTTTCAGGAGTCCAAAGGTGCGCTCGATAAAGTTCCTGGTCCTCTTATGTGCATTGTTGTATCGCCTCTCACATTCATTGCTGGGTGTTAAAAACGGAGTCATGATCCATGGCCTTAGAGCATATGCACTGTCACCTGTTGGGCACAAAAAGTACACTGTTAGGAAGTCCTGATTGTTGTGCACAGTGACCTGTGTGTATGTCTGCAAGGTGTCTGTAGCTCTACCTAGGAGGTATCCGTCTCCAAATTCCCCACGTTCCAGGCGTTGATGTATCCCACTATGCCTAAACATGTATGAGTCATGGGTACTGCTTGGAAACTTAGCTACAATGTCCGTGATGACATAATGGGCGTCACAAACAACCTGAATATTCAGTGAGTGGGTACACTTTCTGTTGCGGAAAAGATGTTCCAGATTTGCAGGGGGGCATATTTGAATGTGTGTCCCATCTACACACCCTATGACATGGGGAAAGTGGGCAATGCGGTAAAAGTCCAGCTTGGTGCTGTTAATTTCTGCCTCATTCCTGGGTAGGTATATGAAGTGAGACCTGTGTGTGAGTATGGCATCTAGGAATGCCCTGAGGAACCTTGACACTGAACTTTGGGATACCCCACCTGCCACAGCAATTACCCCCTGATAGCTCCCTGAGGCCAAGAGGTGCAGTGAGCATAGCACTTGCACATGCGTAGGGATGGCGCAGCCACGCAGAGTCTGGTGTTCTAGCTGTGGTCTCAGTAAATCAATTAATTCTAGTATGGCTGCGCTGCTAAGTTGGTATTTATCGTATATCTCATCCTCAGTTTGCTGAAAAAGAGTCTGCCTTGTTCTATATATCTTCTCCTGACTGTGGCCCCTCCTCCTCCTCTGCTGGGCTGCGTGGACTCTCCTTCTCACTGCTATCAGGTATATCTCCGCCATGTTAAGTAACCCAGATGCCTTCTGGGTCTCCTTTTATACTTTGGTTATGGTTACCACCTGCTCTGAGTTAGTGGTAAATTGCAAGTGCAAAATGGGCTTTTTGCGACTAGTCGCAATTTGAGAGTTGCAATTGCATAAGGTTTGCGACTCGCAAATTGCGACTTGCAATTTGCGGGTCGCAAAATGGGGTCGCAACTGATGCGACTCGCAAACGGGTCCCATCACTTTTTGCAAGTCGGAAATGGGGTTTTTGCATCCCATTTCCGATTTTGCACTGTCCCAAATAGCGAATCAGCCCATTTGCGACTCGCAAAACTTTGCTACATCTGGCCCCTGGACGCCAACTGAAGAATTGGGGTAGTTGAGCATTGAGATGAGACGCAAAAAGATCTATTTGGAAGGGACCCCATTTGCAAGAAATAGCCTTGAAAACTAGGGGATGAGGTCTCCAATTGCTTGAATCTTGAAGGTAAAGTGAATGCCAGTCTGCTACCATATTGAGATTGCCAGGAATATATTCCACCTGGACCGAAATCCTTTTTAGAAGGCAAAACTCTCAAAACCCTTTCGCTAATTCCGCTAAAGGTTTGGATTTTGTGCCTCCCAAGTGGTTGATATATCAGACTGCTGATATGTTGTCCATCCTGAGAAGAACTGAGCAACAAACCCTGTCTTTTGCTAGGCTTTTTATTGCAAAGGAGCCAGCAAGCATCTCTGAACAGTTGATGTGCAACTTTAACTCCTCCAGAGACCATGTGCCCCCAGTCGAGATTGGTCCACACCGGGCTCCCCAGCCGGAACGGCTTGCATCGGATTCTAATGCTAGATCTGGGGCTGATGCAAAGATAATCCTGCCGTTCCAGGCGTCTAAATGGTCTATCCACAATTGGAGTTCCACGCGAGAATCCTGGCCTAAAACGATGTTGTCTGAGAAAGCCAGACCCTTTTGAAGATGACATATTTTGAGTCTTTGAAGGGCTCTGTAATGGAGAGTACCCGGAAAGATGGCCTGAACTGAAGAGGAAAGAAGGCCGACTATCCTTGCTAAGGATCTTAGAGATATAAGGGATTTGCGCAAAGTTTGAAGGATCTCGGACTTTACGGATTTTACTTTTGTGGAAGGAAGATGAAGAGTAGCGGGGACAGAGTCCACAAGAAAACCTAAAAATTCTATCCCTTGGACCAGAACCAGAGAGGGCTTTTCATTGTTTATGAGAAAACCTAGATTAGACAGGAGAGTACAAGTCAACAGGACATGAGATTGGAGGGAAGAAAGGTTTTGATTCATGATAAGTATATCGTCCAGATAAATTATCAACCTGACTCCCTGGGCTCTGAGGAAAGCTACAACTGGTCTCATGAGCTTTGTGAAACACCAAGGTGCAGAAGAAAGGCCTAAAGGGAGGGAGGAAAAATGATAAGTCTGGTTTGACCATTTGAACTGTAAAATTTCCTGGAATCTGGATGCATGGGAACAGAAAGATATACGTCCTAAAGGTCTAAACGAACCATCCAATCACCTTGAAGGAGAGAATCTCTGAGATGTAAAATAGTCTCCATTTTGAAATGACGATAAACAACAAACTGGTGGAAATGTTTCAAGTTGATGACTGGACGCATCTTTTTGTTCTTCTTTTGAACCAGGAAAACTGAACTGATAAAAACTAAAGGGTCTGACTGACAAGGGACAATTGCGTGTTTTGAAGAAGAGACTGGATTTCTGCTGAAATCAAATTTGCCATTTCTAGAAAGAATTTGGGACGATGAAGAAACTTTAGCTGCAAACGTTTTGAGTAACGCTCGTTAGCGTCACCCTGAATGGTGTCTAGTACCCATGGACCTGCTGTAATCGACTGCCATTTTGGTGGAACCAATAAAAGGCGACCTCCTAAAATAGGAAGGCCAGAAGAGGGACTTACCAGTTTGGAATGAGAATCTGGAGCCTCGTTGCCTTTGTTGTGGAAACCGCGTCCTCTCTGAGGGTAGAACTGTGGTCTGTATTCCTGGTAGGAGGTATTGAAGGCATCACGGTTGTTGTAGGAGCTGCCGGCAAAGTGGTTTCTGCCTCTGCCAGCCCTGGCAAAAACCCGATTGTTAAAGACCTTTTTGAGAGATTCCGGGGCTTTGTCTAACGGAGCAAAAGTTGCAAATATTTGCTTAGCTCCTTGATAAAGGAATCCCCAAAAAGGAGGCCTTCCGCTTTGTTGCCTGGGTCTGATACCGCCAGGTTTACCAGTTTGGGGTCAAGTTTAAGAAGGAGACCTTTTCTTTGTTCGTGAGTGATTGCAGCGTTCGCATTCCCCAAGAGACATATGGACTGCTGAACCCATAAGGACAATTCAACTGGGTTAATGGAAGAATTGTCCAAACAAGCAGCCTCTGCCAAATCAAATATGCGAGTCAACGGACCCACCACATCCAAAAGTTTGTCCTGGCATGTGGACCATGCTTTGTCAACACCCTTACGTGGATCTTTGCCAAATTTAGTAAAGAATGTAATAAGTGAAGGATCAATGGCTGGAGTAGTGGTTATCTTGGAATGTAGAGAAGGGCGAGGGCACTCAGAGCGGATTTTAGCTCTAGTTTGTTTGTACAGGGAAGTGCGTAGCCTAGAAGCACATGTTCTGCAGGAAACCATTCCGTGGAGTGCAGATGGTGTATGTCATTTGGGTTAAACATGGAAACCCCTTCCGAGTCAGTAACTACCAGAGGTTTAACAGTCTCTTGCGTGGAAAGCTTCGCTTTCTTAGGAGGAGGTGAAAACACAGTATCCACATCATCATTATCTGATTTGTCTGCATCAGAGACAGTATCTTGAATGTCACCATCAGTATCTAGGATTCTAGAAATCACAATAGGCGCAGTGATGTGCTTGGATTTTTTGGAACATTTAAGAGACAATTTATTTTTGTTTGAAGACCCCTCCCTTAAGGGAGGCCTATAAGGAGCCCCGTCCTCTGACTTTTGTGAGGAAACCTCACCAACCAATGCCACTTTGGGAATATTTTTGGATAAAAGGCGTTTTCTGCTTTCCCCCGCAGACTGGGACAAAATCATCTTGGATACCAAGCTTAGGACAGAATTTTCCAAAATTTTAGATAATTTGTTTGTAGAGGCTGAAACAGCCTGCTCTGCAGAAAGTTGTATAAAATCATTCAGTTGTTCATTCACCAACTCTTCCTCCTCATTCATTGCTTTAGCTAGGGGAGAACTATCAATTTCCATTGTAACTGGTTGAAAAACAATGCGGAAATAACAGAGATTGTAAGGGGTTAAATATTTCCTCAACCAGAGGAAATACCAACTTGGCTCCACCTGTGGGCGGAGAAAAGGGGATCGTCCATGTAGGAGAAAACCCCCGAGTCACTGGCAGACCGAAGGATGGTGGAGCTGAGCGACCGTCAAACTTCTGCAGGAAAAAAACAGGTGAGGAGCAGAAAGCACCATTGCGACGTTTCTTTCAACCGTCAACTGCAAATGGTGTTGCGGTGAGAGAAAACATTGGTTAGTGAAACGAGAGGGCACGCGCGAGGAAAGACACGTGTTGAAGAGTGCGGCTACAAGCCGAACTAAAAAAAAGCGAAGCGGACGAAGTGTAAGCAAAGCAGTGGCGAGCAAAGCAGCGCATTAAACTTTGACAGTGAAACAAAATAAGGATACGTAATAGAAACAAGGACATTTTTTTAATACTTAACTTGACTGCGAGCAGCAAGAAAAGAGGGCTGTTCACAGTCAAGATGAGTATTTAGGGGTGTGATGCCCTGTGATTGGTGGATATAATGGACAACTCATTGTTTCCCATTGGCCTCGTTACGTTTGGCCTTCTGGGATTTGTAGTTTTCACTTGACTGCTGCTATTGAATAAAACAAGAAAAGAATAGCATGATAGGAGCCTCAGTTATTGCCATAAAATTCAGAATGTTAGCACTCTACTTGCTCTTTAGAACACTTTAACCTGCTGATCACAAGGGAGTTAACTGACAGTCTGTTACTGGTTTCAAAAGTCCATGTTTCAGTCCGCGTGTGAGAATGTTTTAATGAAATAGAAGTGAAAGATATTTGAGAACTCACTTAAAACCTTTCCTAATTTTTCTTTCTACAGCACTTACCATAATTTATATGACAAACTTCCCTTCTAAATTAAATGTTTTATGTTTTACCAGTTTGATTCAATCAAGCTGGCTACAGGTGTGCCACACTTTTGTCATACGTAAGACTGTTAGGGGCAGATTTAAGCCAAAGTGGGGCAGCGCGGTGCTGCTCCAAAAATAGCAGTGATGCGCTGCCCCACTTTTGAAATGCAGAGATGCTCTGTATTTACAGGAATATGGCACACCCCTGTGTTTCCCCCTGTGTGGTGCTGAATTAAGCTGCCTGCGCCACGCAGGCATCGTTTCATCATAGTGCAAGTTTGTTTGTGTTGAGGGGATAGATTGTTTATGTGCATCTATAATGGTGATTTGGCACTTCTATGTACCAAAGAAGTACCAAAGCATCATTTTGGAATGATTGTTTATGTGCAGGAAGGGACGCCTCTCTGCAGAATGCAGCATAAATAGAATTTTAAAAATGCCACCCCTGGGGTGGCGTTAGATTTTGGCTCTGCCACAGATGAATAACTTTTCGAAATTTTGGGACAGCGTCAAAAGCAATGGGATATCAATGAGATTAATCCTAACACTTTGAAGGTGTTTCATAACACAACCAAGAATGAGAAAAAAGCTTTACGGGAACTAGCTAACAACAACAAGATAGTAATAAAACCAGCAGATAAGGGAGGCGCTATCGTAATCCAGACTTTAAAAAACTATTGTAAAGAATGTTTAAGACTATTGGGTGACACACGTAACTATGGAAAATTCAGGGAGGTCCCTACTGATTTCCTAAAGACAAAGATCCACAGTATGGTGGAGCTATCTTTAAGCGCACAACTGGATTTCCCAGAAAGTAGGAGATTTCCTAATTAATAAAAACCCAGTAACACCTTATTTCTACACTATCCCTAAAAATAACAACATTCTTGAATCACCTCCTGGTAGACCCATCGTATCAGGTATCAATTCTATTTTGGAACCTCTGTCTCGCTTTGCAGATGCATTTTTAAGACCCATAATCCAAAACACACAAACCTACCTTAAAGATACAAAGGACGTACTGTGTCTTTTGAAAGACAGACCTTTTGATCTGGTAAATGAGATACTAATAGGACTGGATGTGGAAAGCCTATATACGAGTCTTCCGCACCCTGACACATTACACATAATTGAGGAGGTTATGTTTGACTTAGATTGGGACTACCAAACACCACAGAATGTGGTTATGGAATGCTGTTTCTGGGGCCTTACCAAACCTTTTTTTGACTTTGAGAAAAATTTGTACCTTCAGAAACATGGGACCAGCATGGGAAGCACCTTCGCTCCGACTCTGGCCAGTCTCTATGTCCATCATCTACAGAAAGAGAGAATCCTAAACCCCATCAATCCATACAGAGACAACATAGTATTGTGGAAAAGAGATATTGAAGACATATTGGTTATCTGGAAAGGGGATGAGACGCAAGTGGTGACATTTTTAGAGTGGTTAAATAGACAGGACCAGTTCTTGAAATTCACCCATACAATGAGCAAGGGTTATTTGGTATTCCTGGATTTATACATTATAGCCACCAATGAGGCTCTTAAAACAACCACCCATAAAAAGCCAACAGCCAAAAACTGTTTACTCCTGTTTGATAGTGCTCACCCCACCATTTCAGAGAGAACCTACCGTTTGGACAATTTCTCAGATTGAGACGGAATCGCTCAGGGATATCAGATTACAAAAAACAAGCCCAGAGTCTAGCATCTTAACTGGAGGCTAGGAAATACCCCCCAAGAATAATCAACTGAGCCATGAAGCAAGCTCGCAATAACAACAGAGAAGCCCTTCTGGACACCCCTCCCCAAAAAGAGAAGGAGGAAAGACCGATATGTATCACAACATTTAACATAGTCTCCAATCAAGTAAGCAAGATCATCAACAAACATTGGCGCATCCTCAATAGTGGCTCATTAAATATTCCCAAACCCATGTTTTCACATAAACTGGGAAAGAGTCTTAGAGACATGCTTGTACACACCCGCCCATGCTATCTTCGTAGTAAACCAGAAGATATCAACTACCTACCTCTACTCGATAGACATTATCCATGTGGGAACTGTAGTGTGTGCCATCTAACAAAGGTCACTAAACAGGTCACCTTTAACAACAGCACAACATGGGACATTAGAGACTTCTCCAATTGTAACACTCAGCGAGCAGTATACATGATCACTTGTTCATGCAACCTACTTTATGTGGGGATGACCATCCTCAAGGTTAAGACTCACACCTGCGTACACCGTAGTAACCTGAGATGTGGACGGGCTACGACTAATATGTCCACTCATTTCAAAGAGAAAGCACACACAGTGGAGGATTACCAGTGGGTTATCCTAGAACACCAGATTAATTGTGAGTCTACACTATTCGAAAAAGAACAACTATGGGTTTATAAATTGTGCACATCCCAATTTGGCCTTAATGAGAACATACCTTGGAGCCAGCTGATGAAGTATTAACATCACATTAATCATTAGTCGGATATACAGCTCCTGAAATGAATGGTTCACCTAGGCAGCGCAGAAGGTCCTATGTCCTTCTCATTCCTTTACATTCCACAGTGTCACAAAGAGCACACCCTCAACAATAAATATTAGCCACTCACATATACATCACCATCACAGTCAGAAGGGAATGTGTAATCCTTCATTAAACACAAGAAAGAAACTCCCAAATAATTATCAAAACAATATGGGAATCCCCAGTTCTGCCTCTGTAAGTCCATGAAGCCCCAATGACCTCTGTGCAATCACAGGCACCCACAAGGAACACCTACTTTTAGGGTCCTCGCGGACCCCCCTCCATTCCATCGGAGGCCGCCATCTTGGAGAAGTAAGCGGTCTAGTGTTGCGTGCATTAGCATACCAATATGCAAGAGCTGCCATGTGAGCATTCAAGTTTCAGACCCCGGGGATGTGAGGATTAGGTACAGAGCGAGAGAGTTGCTTTGAGGAAGTAAGTGCCTTTTAAACACTGTTTACATGGCGCTACAGATACGGTAATATGAATTGATTCTAAAACTTTGCCAAATCTTTAGAGTGTGACTACAAGCACACACCCCTCTAGGAGGAGCTATAATATGAGTATCCAAATACTACTGAGTAGGTTAGGCATGCATCACATGTGTGTGTTCCATGTGTTTACAGGTCTAAAAGTTTTCAATGTAGTATGTCTTGTACTGTTGATTGTGAGAGTACTTTAGTCACTCAGTTCTGTTATTCACGAGTGCCGTTTCCTATGAGTGGGGTGCAGTTTGCAAAAAGGTGGCACCACACCCACAAACAACATATGTAGCGGCCCATTACAAATGGGGGCTATGATAACTATGCCTCTCTTGTATTTCCACTGGTATCAATGACGGACACCATAAACAATAGGTATCTTCTTATGACGCCGCATTACTAAGGTGAATTGCACCATATCACAGAGCATGTATTATTTATGCTTTCATTAGAGGTAGTCAAACAAGGAGTGGCACCAGGGAGTCCTCCTTGGTCCTGAAGAGGAGCCTAGGGGTAAGGATCCGAAACGTGTAGTCTAGGAAGTCAGGCACATTACATCCCCCACTTCTGCAGCCCCTTTTTAACTATACCGCCTCCAAGACATCTATTAAATCATAGGAATTACTAGGAGACAGGTATTTTTAACTCACCCAAGACCTCACCAGTCCCCACCCTCCTGTGATTCACATTGACAATACTACATCAGTGCTCCCACGTATCCCGTAGGTTGTAACACGCCCTGCTCCATAGCGGAACAGGAAGAAACACAATAATGAAGCATGCCATCCTGGTGGGTGAGAGTTTTTCTAACAAGAAAATCCTTTTTCCTATCCATCCTGTGACAGTTCTTTTAGCTGGGCATCTTTTGTAATGTTCTATAGGCTATAAGGAGGACAGACCCAGCCACACAACCTCATTCTCCCTCTTTGTTTTTGTATATCCAGGTACACATACTTCATACGTCTGGTTGTAACTAAGATGGGTTTCTGCGGTGAGCGCTTGATGGTGATACCTTTAATTTGCTGGCAAATATCACAACTAAGGACATATTGTTTGTCTGTTTGTACCGACCATGCCACCAAAACAGTTTTTGAAACAAGGTAATTGTAGCCACCACATCAGCATGGGCAGTGGCAACATCCTTGTGCATTTCTTGAATTAATCCTAGCTTGTGGTCTTAGTTGGGGATCACACCATCACCCACCCTTGGAATGGTTACATAAAGAATACTGGGAAGTTAAATGGTAGGAACATTTTTCTTGATATGCTTTTGATAAAGGGATGCCATCAGCTGAGGCATTCACAGCAGCCAGTATTTCTGCAACTACTTTAAGGAATTCCCTACTAAGTGTATTCCAACACAATGGTGGCCCAATGTATGTGTTATATGAGCCCATGGCAGTTTGACTTACAATCCTGCCACCTTTCCCCAAAGCACTTTATGCTTTCTAGTGCCTTCTTTAGAGTTTCTGATTATTTTGAGACACACGTAATGCTGATTTTCAGTGAAAGGCTGAGCACAATAGTACTAATTGCACACTATATGTGTCAGGAATTTAGAATTCATATGTTCCAGTGCCAAAATCAATGTGTTTAGCTCAGCTAGCTGTACAATGAATCCCAAAGGGGCTGTGTAAAGGTTTGTTGAGGTTGGAATTCTCAATCCCTCATCACTCCAACTGTGCAGGCTTAGAAGTAATAATGCTTGATACCTACTGCAGGTTGAGGTGAACCATCAGTGTACATAGCATATTTAAACTCATCAAGAGGCATAATGTTGGTGGGCATGGGATATTCCAGTTCATACTGGAGAAACTCTTGAGTTTGGCATTTAGGGTTAAATACATAGGGCCTCATTCTGAGGCTGGCGGGCAGCGGTAGCCGCCCGCCTGGCAGGAACCGCCATATGGCCGCTCCGCGGTCGAAAGACCGCGGAGGCCATTCTGGCTTTCCCGCTGGGCTGGCGGGCGACCGCCAGAAGGCCGCCCGCCAGCCCAGCGGGAAACCCCTTCCCACGAGGAAGCCGGCTCCGAATGGAGCCGGCGGAGTGGGAAGGTGCGATGGGTGCAGTTGCACCCGTCGCAAATTTCAGTGTCTGCTAAGCAGACACTGAAATTCTTTGTGGGGCCCTCTTACGGGGGCCCCTGCAGTGCCCATGCCGTTGGCATGGGCACTGCAGGGGCCCCACGACACCCCATACCGCCATCCTGTTCCTGGCGGGCGAACCGGTAGGAACAGGATGGCATTATGGGGTGTCGGAATCCCCATGGCGGCGCAGCAAGCTGCGCCGCCATGGAGGATTCCTGAGGGCAGCGGAAAACCGGCGGGAGACCGCCGGTTTTCCTGTTCTGACCGCGGCCAAACCGCTGCGGTCAGAATGCCCTGCGGGGCACCGCCAGCCTGTTGGCGGTGCTCCCGCCGACCCCGGCGGTCCTTGACCGCCGGGGTCGGAATGACCCCCATAGTCTATATCAGTGGCAGTCAAGGAAGTGGCCAATGTATCCATCTAGGATGTAAGGCTTTTGCATTTGGAATGCTAGCCTTTGTGGAAGCCTCTAAGGCTGGAACAAGGGTTACAACAATGATGTGTTTTCCCAAAGCCAGTGGTCTTTCATTAACGACAGCCATCTGAACCGCAGTCAGTATTTTTTCAGTGGCCGCGAAACACATTTCAGCGTTGGAATATAAATGTGATTTATATGCAATCAGCACTATGTCACCTTCATTGAGTGTGACATAAGTAAAGCCAAAAGCACCCAGAATTATCCATATGACCAAATTTGTTTTGTTTTCATGTGTGTGTAAATGTTTTGATTATTCAGGTAAGTCTGTAGTGATCTGAGTATTTGCGTGGGCTCTGGTGTCCAATGTTTGTTTGAAAAATCTGGATGAACTAAATCATAAAGTGGTTTTATGCACTGTGCATAATCTGGTATGTACGTAATTAAAGTAATTTATAGCAAGGATTGTAGTTTTTTTATGGTGTTTGGTGTTTGTTGGCTATAATTGTGCACACTACTCTAGGAAGTGTGGTACCAGATTCTTCCCCTCATTTGAAAGCTCAAATCTCAAAAATATGAGATTGCAAAAGGCAATTTTTGGTATCTTGAAGTTGAGTTTGTAGCCATGTTTAGCAAATTCCAAACAATGTGATCTACCCTGGCTAAAATTGTGTTTAAGCTATCATCCGTCAGATATATGTCATCAACATAGGGCAATGCTTCTGGATCAGTACCATGCAACATTGATGTTACCTGAGTAGGGAACAACCCTGTTCTGTTCTTATACCCTTGGGAAAGTCCGTAAATGGATGCTGGGAGCCGAGCATGGAAATAATGGTTAGATCCCTGCTTTCAGGAGCTATGATTTGGCAGAAAAAAAATGTTGGAAATACCCAAGGTTGTTTTGCAGTTTTTGAGGAGAATATTGTTCATTAGTGCTGTTCTGTGTGAGTTTTGTTTTGCAAATCTGCATGTGTGACTAGGTAACTATTTAAATGTCTGTAATCTAAGACTATTCTATAGAAATACAGGATTGTTCATAGGAGATACACAGGGTTCAATTACTCCCTGGTACTCAAGCTGTGAGACAATCTAACTCACTGGAGTTTTTGCTTCATGTTTAATGGGGTACTGTGGTTGGAATAGAGGGCTGCTCCTTAGGGATATTATATGACAAGGAGTGTCTCTATCCTAGCCTACATGGTTGCAGTATAGCGCTGTCGCTTGTGCAAGAGTATGCATGCTTTACTTGCTCTGAAATGAGGACTGAGAAAGACGGTAAAATCATATTTACCCTTCTGGGAGGGTTCTTACAAATGCTGGTGGACAGTCTTTTTCAGCCAAGAGAATGTCATAGCTAAGTGTTAATCTTGCCCAGAAAATTACATTAATTGTGCACATTATGGGGGTGATTCTGACCTCGGCGGTAAAATGCCCTTACCGCCGGTCAGAAGACCGCCATAACACCGCCGCGGCCGCGGTCAACCGCCACGGTCATTCTGACCCACAACGGCCAAACCTCCAAAAATCCGTCCTCCACTGCAGCCCGCCACATCGGCGGGCAGCGATAAACTGGAGATGACCAAACCTCCACCGTCACGCCAACAGAAATACGCCCATGCCATTACGACCCACGAATCCACACGGCGGTCATTCAAACGCGGTATTCCATTGGCGCTACACACCGCCGCGGTCAGAATACACACACATCACCAAAACACAGCCACATTGGACAATTTGAAAAACACACACCTGATACACACACACACCACTCCCACACAATCAACCAACTATAAAACACCCACCCACATCACCCACAAACCCCTGCGACCCCAATTACTGAGAGAAGGAGAGAGAGACACAGCAGACAATCCAAAGCAAGACACACTGAGGCACACTACACCATCACACACACCACATGGTAGCACAAAGCACCACTCACCAACACACTCCTCATCACATACACCACCCCACACCTCACCCACACCACCCCATGGCACCCCAAAGGCATCCACGATTTTCGGACCAAGAACTCCGGGTCATGGTGGAGGAAATCCTAAGAGTGGAACCCCAGCTCTTCGGCTCGCAGGTGCAGCACACCAGTATAGCCAGGAAGGCGGAGCTATGGCAGCGGATCGTGGACAGGGTCAACGCGGTGGGACAGCATCCCAGGAATAGGGAGGACATACGCAAAAGATGGAACGACCTACGGGGGAAGGTCCGATCGATGGTCTCTAGGCACAACATCGCGGTCCAGAAGACTGGCGGCGGACCCCCACCCACCCCTCCCGAATTTACATTGTGGGAGCAAGAGGTCTTGACCATCCTGCATCCTCAGGGCCTCGCAGGAGTAGCCGGAGGAATGGACTCTGGTAAGTCCCATCTCAACTACTATATCCCCCACACCCCACCAGCATGCCAACCCACACCCCCACCCTCACCCCCAACCCCCCAGCACACATCCTTCCTGACAATGTCTCACCAGCACAACCCACCCATCCCAACACCAACTCCTGCATGCCAACACAAACCATGGGCACCCATCACCTAAGCATGACCACTGCACTAACCCCTCCCCCCCACTAAATACCCTCACAACACCTCCCTCCAGGGAATGCCTGCACTGGGGGACAAGGGCACCCACAACACGCATGCTATTGCACACACAGAAACAATAACCAAACTCTCTTACCCCATGCAGGACCCGAACGACAACACACCAGTCAGGAGGGTCCAGAACTGTCCATCCCACCACCGGAACAGGCCCACACTGAGGATAGCAGCTCTGTCGACAGTGAACCTGATGACCAGCCCGGACCATCGGGGACCTCTGGGCAGTCGGTTCCCCTCACCCAGACACAGGCCACACCAGACCCGACCCCCTCTGCCGACACCAGCACAGCTCCCACCCAGCGGGCCCATGCCTCTGTCTCTAGGACAGCTCAATCAGCGGTGTGTCTGCCACTACAGGGCACCCAGGCTAACCCGACACCCCAACAACAACAGGGACCTGGGGGCAGTGGGAGCGGGCACACCGGCCAGGGGACAGAGGCCGGGGGAAACCGGGCAGCTCGGAGGGCTGCTGTGCGACAGGGGGGGGAGGAGAGGCCCAGGGAACCCACTCTCCAAGAGGCCCTCACCACCATCATGGGGGCATACCACCACTCCCAAGAAACGATGGCGACGGTACTGGCCAGGTTCACTGAGATCCAGGCACAGCAGGAAGAACGCTACATGGGGTTCAGGGAGGAGCTGAGAATCATCGGGACCGCAATGGGGACCATCGTCCTGGCCCTCCACAGGATAGAGGACGCGTTGCGGGACCATGGTGCACCACACAGGGCCCCTGTCACTAGGCCGGACCAGGAACAGCCTACCACCTCCGCCGGCGCTAGTGGACAGGAGGTCCCAACACCTCGACAGCCCCCCAGAACCCCACCTCCTGCTGAAGAACAACCACCCCGTAAGAGGAGCCTGAGACCAAAGAAAAAGACAGAGTAGGATGTCAAGACCCCCGCCAGCAGGACATACCCCCTCAAGTCTTCCCACTGTCCCACATTGCCACCCTGTCCAACCATGAACTGCCTATGCTCCATCCTTCCACAGGCAAAAGAACAATGCACCTGTGAGACTGAGAACTGGACTCTGCCATGGATATTCCTCCACCCCCACCCATCACCCTTGGAATCACATGTACCGGTATCTAGCACTGTAAATAAATCACATTTTGCACACAAACCTGTTTTGAGTCATGCTGTATTATTAACAAATGGATAACATATTACTGTTCAATTTCTGTTCTGTCAATTAGTCATGACAACATACCAATGTCAATACGCTGTATTTCATGGGCGAACCAAGCAGAAGTCAGGTACTGAGTCAGACAGCACTGAGAAGGGAAGGGAAAGGCATAAATTAATAAAAAACATCTGTGGGGAACTACAGAAAGTATAGATGCAGGAGACTAGAAGCAATTGTGAAATGGCGTGGGTGATTCTTACCTGGGTGTTACTGGAAATACTGTTGTATCACTCTGTCCCTATTGTCTGTGTCGTCCTCAGAGTCTTCCTTCTCTTCACTCTCCACAGGCTCCACGGCTTCTACAACACCACCATCTGGACCATCCTCCTGCAGGAAAGGCACCTGGCGTCGCAAAGCCAGGTTGTGAAGCATACAGCACGCCACAATGATATGGCACACCTTCTTTGGTGAGTACATTAGGGATCCACCAGTCATATGCAGGCACCTAAACCTGGCCTTCAGGAGGCCAAAGGTTCGCTCAATCACCCTCCTTGTACGCCCATGGGCCTCATTGTAGCGTTCCTCTGCCCTAGTCCGGGGATTCCTTACTGGGGTCAGTAGCCACGGCAGGTTGGGGTAACCAGAGTCACCTATTAGCCACACACCTTGTCTCTGTAGCTGCTCCATCACATAGGGGATGCTGCTATTTCGCATCACATACGCGTCATGCACTGACCCTGGGAACTTGGCATTTACATGGGAGATGTACTGGTCAGCCAAACAGACCACCTGGACATTCATCGAATGATAATTCTTTCTGTTTCGGTACACCTGCTCATCGTCTTTTGGGGGTACCAAAGCCACATGGGTCCCATCAATGGCACCAATGATGTTGGGGATATGTCCAAGGGCATAGAAATCACCCTTCACTGTGGGCAAGTCACCCTCCTCGGGGAAAATGATGTAGCTCCGCATGAGTTTCATCAGGGCAGACAACACTCTGCTCAAAATCTTTGAAAACATAGGCTGAGACATTCCAGATGACATGGCCACTGTGGTCTGGAATGACCCACTGGCCAAAAAATGGAGGACTGACAAAACCTGCACCAGAGGGGGAATCCCTGTGGGTTGGCGGATGGGGGACATCAGGGCTGGCTCCAGCTGGGCACACAGTTCATGGATAGTGGCACGGTCAAGTCGGTATCGAAGGATTATATGGCGTTCTTCCATTGTCGACAGGTCCACCAGCGGTCGGTACACGCGAGGATTCCTCCTTCTCATCCCAAGTCCCAGCGGACGGTGCCTAGGAAGGACAACATGGAGCACAGAGTCAGCCAAACCACAGGTACGTACAGACAGCTTGCACAGTTAAAGAATGGCAATGGGTTGAAAGGCGTGTATGTGTGGCAATGCAAGGCCTAGGCCTGTGTGTCGCAGTCAAAATTAAGCAATGTGGGCCCTTGAAATGGCGGCTGCCTGACCTGTGAAGTGGGACAATGGGATGTGAGGTCACTGCGCTGGCGGGGCACACCGTGGCGGTAGGCGGTCGAAGACCGCGGCGCAAAGCCGCATTGGTTAACATTGAAGCCTATGGGTTTCAGGAGCCAATAACGAAGTGCGCCGGCGGTCGCGGTACGCACCGCCGCGGTACGCACCACCGCGGTACGCACCGCCGCGGACGTGACCGCCATTTTCTATCTGCTTAATCACTCGAGACCTGATCATCCACAGGAGAGGACCTATACTGCAAGTGCTGCTGTGACCTCGGTCTGGAAGATACAATGGCTGCTGTGACTGGGGAAAGGGCCCCTGCCTTCACGTCTGAAGAATTGGACAAGCTCGTGGATGGGGTCCTCCCCCAGTATGCGCTACTCTACGGTCCTCCAGACCAACAAGTGAGTACCCCGGGTGCTAATGGAATGGGCTATGCCTGTGTGGATTGGGGTGGATGTAAGTTGGTGGGGTGGGGGGCGAATGAGGAGTGCAACGCCCGACAGATGAGAGCATGTACCATATGGCAAAGTGGGGGGGGGGCCAATTACATCTAACATGCAGGCCATTGATGATTTCCTCCTTTCCACCCTGTACATGTCTAATAGGTCAGCGCCCATCAGAAGATCGAGATTTGGCGTGCCATCGCCAAGGAAGTCCGGACCTTGGGGGTCCAGAACAGACGGGGCACCCACTGCCGCAAGAGGTGGGAGGACATCCGCCGCGGAACAAGGAAGACCGCAGAAACACTGCTGGGGATGGCCTCCCAACCTAGGAGGGGTGCCAGTCGCACCATGACCCCCCTGATGTCCCGGATCCTGGCGGTGGCCTACCCTGAATTGGATGGGCGCTTTAAGACATCACAGCAGACACAAGGGGGTGAGTATCAGCACATTCTCCTATCTTTCTGCGCAGTGGAGGCGTCTGGGTGGGGGAGGAGGGCTGTGGGTGACATTAGGCCAGGGCGCTTTCTGTAGTGTAGTCCTCTCCCTTAGGCATGGCCCTGTGCCCCCGGCCCCCACCTCTGTAGGGTGACAAGTACAGCCATTGAAGGTCCAGCATCTCCCATGTGCGCGTTTGACGTCTCTTGGCCTGTTGTCTTAGTCAGTAGTACTGAGTAGTGTACCCCGAATGCGCGGCTTAGTGCATTAGGCACCTGTGTCTGTCCTCTCCGCCAACGGTGTTGACATTGCATGCACTCAACCTGGTCTTCTTTTTTCTCCCCCCACCCTTTCTCTTCATCTTCTTGTGCATGTGTGCATTAGCATCATCAGGCGGAGGAGATATGGCATCGGAGCACGAGGGAGCTGCAGGACACAAGGCCCCGGTGGGCCCAGGAACAGACACCGAGGGCACCAGTGATCCGGAGGGCGAGGGGAGCACCACGACGGGGACCGCTGGTGAGAGCAGCGAAAGCGACACGTCCTCGGATGGGAGCTCCCTAGCGGTGGCGGCAACATCCGTGCCCCCCGCCTCTACAGGTACAGCCGCCACCCAGCGCACCAGCCCCACCCTCCCAGCAGCCCCTCAGTCTTCGCTCCGTGCCGGTTCGCCCAGGAAGGCGCTCGTCTCCTTCGCCCCAGGCACCTCAGCCCCTGCCCCTGTTGCCCCTGCTGCCCTCAGTGCGGAGCTCATTGACCTGGTAAGGACGCTCATTGTTGGGCAGACGACCCTTTTGAATGCCATCCAGGGTGTGCAAAGGGAGGTGCAACAGAGCAATGCGTACCTGGAGGGCATTCATTCGGGTCAGGCTGCCCATCAACGAGCGTTCACTGCTCTGGCCTCAGCACTGACGGCAGCCATTGTCCCTGTTTCCAGCCTCCCTCTTCTGACTGCCTCCAGCCTGTCTCTGTCTCCTGTTCCTCAGCCTATCCCATCCACACCATCAGACCAGCCTGCACACACCTCAACACCCAAGAGCAGCTCATCCAAACACAAGCACCACAGATCCCGCAAACACTCACCCGAGCAACACCCAGATGCAGACATGCCAACAGCCACTGCCACCCCTGTGTCCCCCTCCTCCTCGTCTCCCTCCTCCCTCCCTGTGACGTCTACACTCACACCTGCATGCACCCCAACATCAGCCAGTGCTTCCATCACCACCTCACCCTCCAGTACAGTCCACACTCGTGCAGTCACCACCCCCACTGCCATGTACATGTCCCCTGTGTCCTCTCCCACTGTGTCTGTCACCCCCTCTTCCAAGACACACAAACGCAGGCAGCCACGCACCCAACAGCCATCCACCTCACGACAGCCTACAGCACCAGCACCTTCACCCAATGACAGCACACCTGACTCTCCTACAACCACCTCCTCTACCTCCACTTCCATCTCCACTTCTCCTACCCTTTACCTTGGCCCTAAAAAACTTTTCCTGGCTAACCTTAACCTCTTTCCCCCCGATGACCTCCCCCATCCATCTTCAAAGAGTCCCAAGAGCACCGCAGCCACCACCAGCCCAGCTTCGGGTGTCACTGTTGTGCCTGGGTTCTGGAGCCCACCCTTTGGCAGCAGTGACACATCGATCAGCAGCAAGGACACGTCCAGCCCCCCCCCCGGCAAGAGGACCCGCAAAACCAAGGACCGCCGTGCGAGGACCAACAGGGCTGCCCCCAAGGAGCAATGTGCGGCCACTTCACCACCCACACCATCTGGGGGAGGCAAGGGCCCGAGAGCCCCATCAAAGGAGCGGAAGGGCAGCAGGAGCGCGGAGAAGGTGGACCCCACATGCCACATCCCAGCTGGGAAGGAGGACACTAAGGAGGCCAGGAGTCCGTCCCCGAAGGGTCCAGAAACGTCACGGTCCGAGGGCGACTGAACAGGGAGTCCAGGCCAGGTCTGGCTCCCTTGACCTGCTGGATGAGCCCCGCTGAACAGGGCCCGCGGTGCAGAAGAGGACCGCTGAACAGGGCCCGCGGTGCAGAAGAGGACCGCTGAACAGGGCCCCGCCGTGGAGATAGGCACCGCTGAACAGGGCCCGCGGTGCAGAAGAGCACCGCTGAACAGGGCCCGCGGTGCAGAAGAGCACCGCTGAACAGGGCCCCGCCGTGGAGATAGGCACCGCTGAACAGGGCCCGCGGTGCAGAAGAGCACCGCTGAACAGGGCCCCGCCGTGGAGATAGGCACCGCTGAACAGGGCCCGCGGTGCAGAAGAGCACCGCTGAACAGGGCCCCGCCGTGGAGATAGGCACCGCTGAACAGGGCCCGCGGTGCAGAAGAGTACCGCTGAACAGGGCCCCGCCGTGGAGATAGGCACCGCTGAACAGGGCCCCGCCGTCTCAAGCACCGCTCCGCTGGGCCCTTCCTGTCAAGCACCGCTCCGCTGGGCCCTTCCTGTCAAGCACCGCTCCGCTGGGCCCCGCCGTCTCAAGCACCGCTCCGCTGGGCCCTTCCTGTCAAGCACCGCTCCGCTGGGCCCTTCCTGTCAAGCACCGCTCCGCTGGGCCCCGCCGTCTCAAGCACCGCTCCGCTGGGCCCTTCCTCTCAAGCACCGCTCCGCTGGGCCCTTCCTGTCAAGCACCGCTCCGCTGGGCCCCGCTGTCTCAAGCACCGCTCCGCTGGGCCCTTCCTCTCAAGCACCGCTCCGCTGGGCCCCGCCGTCTCAAGCACCGCTCCGCTGGGCCCTTCCTCTCAAGCACCGCTCCGCTGGGCCCTTCCTCTCAAGCACCGCTCCGCTGGGCCCTTCCTGTCAAGCACCGCTCCGTTGGGCCCCGCCGTCTCAAGCACCGCTCCGCTGGGCCCTTCCTCTCAAGCACCGCTCCGCTGGGCCCTTCCTGTCAAGCACCGCTCCGCTGGGCCCCGCCGTCTCAAGCACCGCTGAACAGGGCACCGCCGTCTCAAGCACCGTTGATGGTTCACTGTGCCCACCATGCCTCCTCCTTGACCAGTGGAGACTGTCATCCACCTGATGGACTGTGGCTTTGCACTCCCCAGGATGGTCCAGTGGGCAGCCCACCCACTGTAGAGACATTGAGAGACTGTGGCTTTGCACTCCCCAGGATGGTCCAGTGGGCAGCCCACCCACTGTAGAGACATTGAGAGACTGTGGCTTTGCACTCCCCAGGATGGTCCAGTGGGCAGCCCACCCACTGTAGAGACATTGAGAGACTGTGGCTTTGCACTCCCCAGGATGGTCCAGTGGGCAATCCACCCACTGCAGAGACTTGAGAGACTGTGGCTTTGCACTCCCCAGGATGGCCCAGTGGGCAGCCCACCCACTGCAGAGACTTGAGAGACTGTGGCTTTGCACTCCCCAGGATGGCCCAGTGGGCAGCCCACCCACTGTAGAGACATTGAGAGACTGTGGCTTTGCACTCCCCAGGATGGTCCCGTGGGCATGGTGGCTCCTCGTGGATCTGGCGTCGTGGACTCATGTGGCTGTGGTGCCCCCCCCTTCCCTTCCCCCTGAGGTGCCTGTAGTTTTTACATCTGATGCCCCTGCAGTGTTCTCTCCAAAGGACTCAGGTCTCCTGTGTGGGCTTTGCCCTTGTTTCTCAAGACTTTGGCCCACGGACATGCTGAATTCGTAGGATGTGCAGGACTTGGTACTTCAGTTATACACTGATGTGTATGTCATTTGTTTTGTTGTGGATATCTTTCATGGTTGTACGCTAATTTTCTGGAGCTTTTTGGTACATAAATATTTATTCCAAATATGATTATGTCCTAGCATTTTTCAGGGGTGTTTGGGTGGTGTCACTGTGACTTGGTGCTCTGCATTGGTAAGTACATGATTGGGGGGAGGGGGGGGTCGCATATGTGTGTGCCCGTAACCTTTCGTCCTCCCCCTCCCGTGTGTCGTAGGTGCAGTACTCACCGTTGTCGTCTGCGCCGGACTTCGTACTCGTGGTAGATGAGAAGGTAGACGAGAGCAGGTAGGATGTTTAATTCGGGTTCCATGCTGTCCTCCGTACTCGTGGAGTGTTTTTTGGTGAGCGTTTTCCCGTTCGTAGTCTGTTTCCGCCGTGTTTTTATCGGCGGTGCTCCCGCCCCGGAAAAGGTGGCGGATTGGTGAGTTATGATAGTGTGGGCGGTACATTGTCTGCCGCCTGCCTGTTGGCGGTGACCGCCGCGCTGTTTGTCTGTACCGCCGCGGCGGTCGGAGTGTTAAGTTGGCGGGCTGTGTTGGCGGTTCCCGCCAGGGTCAGAATTCCATTTTTTGGACCGCCAGCCTGTTGGCGGGTTGGCCGCCGCTTTAACACCGACCGCCAGGGTTAGAATCACCCCCTATGTCTCCCTCAATTTGAATTTTAGTTTGTAGATTCAGTCTGGTGTAGCGACACGCCTATCTCGGGCTTCAACTTCTATGCAGTTGCTCTCACATCCAGAAAATATTGAAGATTCTGGTGAACTTTTGTGACCTCTGCTGCACTGTCCAGCAGAGTCACTGCCCATTCCGAAGTAACAGTCTCAATATGTGTGGTATAATTCACTGAAATTCCCGCAACCTTCTTCTTTTTCTTTTTGAATTGGAGTTTTTGCTGAGGACGTTTTTGGTTTCATGTACTCCTTTTGCCTGCATTCTGACCACTCTAGTCTCTCAGACCATTTGTCTGATGAGCCCTGAATGGAACGCGAAGGGCATGTATTAGCATACTGATACCTATCAGGGTTTTTCAAATGATCACGGTTCCATAAGTTTAAGTTATAACATTGTGAAGAGCTCTCTGGCTTCGGAGATTCTATCTATGATTTTATTTTATTTTCATTTAATTTTGGTTTGTCCCAGCATTTTTTAGAAGACTCTTGTGATTGACTGGCATGATCCTGCTCAGGATAACCTTTAAGGTGTGGCTTATTCCATCTGGACCCGAAATTATTGCGGCCTACAGACTTATAAGTCTCAGCAATTATTTTTGGTGACTTGTGCTCCTGATCAACTAAAGGAATTTGCTTGAGATGGTGGCAAAGCACCAATGCTGCTACTTCCCCTTTTATGTTTCCTAAAATAATTGAGGAAACTGTGGCAAAGCTGCCAATTAATTTCATCTTATATCCAGGGCACGAGCATTTTGTTTGTTTTAATACCTCCGGGAGAACCACAAGAGATGGAATACCATGAGATATGGTTTATATTGCAGCAAAAACTATACCCCATGTAGCACAATCATCAACTGAGGGTACCATCCCAAGTGGCAAGCACATTGTGAGAATTCTATGTTTATCTTGGGGTCCTGTATGGGGAAACACTGCTTCCAGTAGATTTGTTTTTTTGAGTAGTCCAAAATGGAATTTCCTCCTGTTTGGTGGATACCTTACCCTTAATAACATTAAGACTCACTGGGTTAATCCCAAGTGTAACCAATTGACGTTGGACAGCTGGAGCAGCCCTCGACGTCAGTATTCAATGTTCACAATACACATTTTTTTGTGTCTGTAGAATCTAACTAGGTAATTATATACTGGGCGCAGAGCTGCTGCTGCTAAGTTTTTGTATATATGGATATGGGGTGTAGGCAGCTAGAGGACCAAATCTAACATATTTAACAACATTTGGTAGAATGCCCTGGAACTAATTTTGATGTTCATGATATGTCGTAAATACTTCTAGATAAGTGTATGCTCTGTATTGTTGTGGAGTTTTTGCTACTGTATATGTATGAAATGCATTTTTATTGGTATCGACTGCAAGAAAAATGACCTTGAATAAAATGTTTCAGTTTTCTATAAATTGTGTGCCTCTACCACAAACATAACATCTCCAGCCCCATTAGGTAGCCCATTTTGAAGTAAAAGTTGTGTGATAGCATGTCTACAATTTACTGGGATAAGTACTGAATTAGCCATTGTAAAACAAAATTAAGAGAAGGAAACACTAAGTGGGGTATCCTTTTAAAGGTTCAAGCTTGAACAACCCTGCAGATAAATATAGGTGATCCCAATGCAGCTGAGGAGGATAGCTTCCTAACATTACGGATCTCTCATTATAAACGCAAATAGGGCAACTTAGGCAAACAAGAGGACACTACTCAGGAGATCCGTTAAATAAGTACCTGACCTTGATACGTTGGTGGCGCCATGTTATGTGGTTCTTACTCACATAATAGGACTGCATGTTTAGGATGGAAGAATGCCAAAGTGTGGGAGATTGAAACTATCCACACCATTAATAGCTGTCGGCCTAACTCTTGGTGAACCCCAAACTGGTGTGGAAAATGATTATAGCAACCTGAAATGAAACTCTGACTCCCCAAGGAAGCAATGAAAACAGATCTTACAACTTTCTTAATATTACCCATGCATGCCAAGGCGAAACACACAGGATGCAAAATATGTTTTCACTACATTTATTGAAACAATCGCAATGTTGCATACAAAGAGGGAGCTGTGTTATTTAGGCATATGAAACAAAGCAAGGCTAAGCAGGATTATAAACATGGTGAAAAAGATGAACAATCCAACCTTGGTGTATATAACTCTTGATGTTCTAGAAATTCCTACCTATCCCTATGGCTACGATGAGAGCATAGTGGGTGTACCCTTCTGCGTGCCCCGATCTAAGGGTTATGACCCAACCCCGTACCTGGAACAGTGTCAGGAGTTGGCCTGTGATATAGATGGCAATCCTTACAGGAGGCTGGTACATCAGCGCTAGCCAAGCTGCATGTCGCACAGCATGCATCCCAGGATAGTCCTGGCCGGAATGTCATCTAAACCCTCTGGGTCTGTGCACCATTTATATAATAATACTGTATTGGAAGGACAGTTCCAATGCAATGCTGTGTCTTGGAGTTAGAAGCTGTCTCCTGAACGGGCAAAGCAACTAGCATATCGTGCACAGTGTTCTTTTGCGTTGGACCAAAAATTCTGATTACATGTCGTGCAAAGGCTAACTAACAAACAACTTGTTCCTCGTTTTCCTAGAACAAAAGCAAACTGTAGGTAACTGGGATTTTTTTTCAGGATCCCCCTTACTTTTTGCCTGGTATTTGATGGAACTTTGACTGAAGTGCACTTGGTCCCTGCCAACCAGGTCCACAGTGCCAGCGTCTTTCCCCCCAAACTGTACATTTGGCAAAACCTTTACCACCCTCTATAAGTCCCTAGTGAATGGTACCCCTGTTACCTTGGGTGTGTGATACTAAAGAGGGTCCCTATCGGCTGTAGCACGAATTGTGCCTCCCTAATGGGCTATTGCAGGTTGCATGCCTTGGTGCAGACAAAAGTGAAAGCATGATGACATAGATCTCTGTGTGTCATGTCCCCTACCACTGTATTTGATATTTGTAAGTAACCCCTACAACAAACCTGACAGCCCTAAGGCAGGGTGCTCAATATTATATGTGTGGGCATATCTGCAGGAGCAGATGTGCCCCTGTGGTGGTCAGTCCAAATACTGCCAGTACAAGTGAGCAGGGAAGCCATCTTAAGACATGTGCTGGAAACTGTTGAAAACAAGTTCCCCAGTAACATGATGGCTTCAGTGAAAATAGGGATGTTTGGTATCAAACAGCTGATATTGGGGAACCCACACTGATGCCAGTGCTGAATTTACCAATATATGTACCCAAACAAGCACCTTAGAGGTGTCCCTTGAAAACCTCCCAGCCTCTGGTGTGCTTGCTGACTGGTCTCTGCCAGCCTGCCACCCGATACACTGCCCTGACCTCCTAGGGCGAGGGCCATTGCTCTCAGGAGACCCTTGGGCTGGCAAGCTTCAAATAAGTTGCTACCTTTGCAATGCGAATCTTGCTTCCCTCACAGGAAAGGAAGCCAACCCCCTTGTCCAGAGCCCACTTGGCTCCTTGACAGGCAGGAAAATTAGTTAGTCAGGTAGGCTTTTCCCCATCAAGCTAGTACCACACCTAAGGTGGGCTAAACTGAGGTGAACACGATTTTTCAGAGGTAGCCATCTTTGAGATGGCGTACCTAGGAATTCTGGGACAGGGTTATGCCCATTTCCCACAAGAAGTAGGCATATAGGGGTATAGTGATCCGAAGGGTCAGTAGCCCATGGCTACCACTCTACACACTCCTAACCCCCCTAAATTCAGTGTTCAGGTGAGCCCCTAGTACCAGAGAAGCATATCTTGAAAACTTAAGAAGACCCTGAAGATCCTCAAATGCAGAGGTAGAGAAAAGGAGCAGTTCACCCCATAACAACCCCACTGGCCTGTCTGCATCCCTCATCAAAAACATGCACCAACATCGACACATCTTGCAGTTTCCTTCGAGACTCAAGACCTCCTGTGGGCAGTGGACCTGTTCCCCAGCATACTCCAAAGAAAGGACTCTGAAGACTTCAAAACTGCCAAAACCTGACACCTGAAAGCACTGCATACACTATCTCTGACCCAGGTTGAAGTGGACCACCAGTGCCAAAAAGGTTTCCCATCCCTCCGGAGTCCAAGCCCATCATGCCTTCATCCCTCCTGGACACCCCGATGATGCCTACAGCCTCTGCACGCATCCTCCGTTTACCCTTACTGCTCTGGTAAAGAAAGCCCGACACAGGAAGACACCTCTGCACCTGTCGCTCATGACCCATGGAGAAGAGGACCAAAGGTGCCTATCTGTACCCAAACATCGTGAGGTCTGAGCCTCACTGTTGGTTCAGGCCAAATGGCATCCTGGCCAGAGCCTGCAGCCTCTTTTTGCCCTGACTCATCTTTGTGAAAATGCACTAGGCAGCCGATGCTGTTTTGCACCCAGCTGCCACTGTGCCGCTGGTGGTGTCTTGCTGGCGCTGCCTTGGACCTGGCCCACTATTCACCTTAACTTCTGGAGATTGGTTGTGTAAGTTGCTGTACTCTACCTGTCTGCAGAACTTGTTTTTCCTCCCATTGGCTAACATTGCAGAACTCAGAAATTGCTCTGTGTCCACTTTTTAAAGTGAAAACAAATCCTAATTAAAAATGTACATACCTGAACATTTTTTCTCTGATGCCTAAACATATATAAAGATACTTGCTATTTTTATTAATTCTTGTGGAACTCTTTCTTGAGTCGTGACTGCTTGACCACACTACCTCCAAATAGAGCGCTTTGGAATTGCATAGCAAGCCCTGTCCACTCATGGGGGAACCCTGGACCCTTTGCATGGTATTGACATGCCACCTAAAGGGCCAGTTTCCTAAACAAACTGATAAAAATATGTAAAAATAATCATTAAAAGCAGCCTAACTAAAATGTAAACTGCTAAATGAAACTAAACCAGGGTTGACCAACTCAGGTTCTAGAGGTCCTCACAACAACGCAAAACAAGGTTTTCCCATGCAATTTCCCATAGGAATTTTAGATACAACTACAGCCCAAATTGCTGAATGGGACTATTCCAAATTTGGCAGAAAGCTAGGTCTTGGTCCAGAACATGTCTTTTTGTAATTTTGTTGTAAATCTGTTCAGAAGGTTTGGATTTATTAAAGAAAAAAGATTTCTGTATATCTACAGATGCGGATCCATACACCAACAGCAATGCCATGATTGGCTGTCCGCAACCTAGGAGAAAAGTTGCGGCCACGATTTTGTCAATTAGGACATGGTTCCAGAGGGTAGGAGAGATAAAAATTGAATAGGATAAAAGGGGTCCTGACTCCATGAGAGTGATGGAGGGGGTCCCTGAGGGACTGCTCAAGGGCAAGAAATTGACCAAAAATGTTTTTTGGGGCACGTGAGAATCCACGGATCCACCGTGGTACTCAGCGTGAATCCACAATGGATCCGCAGATCCAGAGCCCAACTAATAAAATACACCCACTCACAGTCCCACACAGCACACACACTTTCACACTCATACACCCACTCACATACTCATTCATACTCACACACTCACTGACAGACCCACAAAAACACGACCACACCCACTCACAGGGCCACACAACCCGTGACACACCCACTCACACACCCATTCACGCGCTCACACATCCGTGCACACACCCATTCACAGACAAACACACTCACACACCTATTCACACATTCACAAACCCACTGATAGACCCGCACAGCCACTCACACACCCATTCACATGTTCACACACCCACTCACATACTCATTCACAAACTCACATTCACTGACAGACCGATAAAACCACTACCACACTCCCACCCTACACACACAACCAGTGACACACCCACTCACCCACCCATTCACACACTCACACTTCCACTCACACACCAATTCACACACACACTCACACACCTATTTGCTCACTCACACAGCCACTCACAGACTCCCACACCCACACACACACACGTATTCCCACAATAACACAGCCACTCACATACTTATTCACAAACTCACATACCCAATTGCAGACCTGACAAAAGCACTACCACACCCACTCAGAAACCTACACAGCCACTCACAGACCCATTTACATACTCACACACCCATTAACACACTTATACACCCACATGTAGACCCATAAAACGACTTCCACACCCACTTACACATTCAGTCACAGACCCACACAGCCACTCACACAGCTAATCACACACTCATTTACACATACACATTCACACACTCACACATCCACTTGTGGACCCATAAAACCACTACCACAGCCACTAACAGACCCACAGAGGCACTTGCACACCTACTCACACACTCTTTCACCCACTCACACACATTAACTGAAAGTCCTGCAAACCCCTACCATATCTACTCACAAACCCACAGAGGCTCTCACACACCCACTCACACACTCATACAGTAGCATACACACCCATACAGAAACGTACACACCCTCTTACAGACCTACAGAAGCACTTACACAACCACTCACAGATCCAAAGGAGCACTCACACAACCACCCATACACTCACACAGCCATATACACAACCATGCAACCACTTACACACCCACAAACCCACTTACACACATACCTACACACACACACGTACACACCCATATGGCAAAATTGGATCACCAGAGCCATTGCAGATCCTCCCACAATGTAATAGACAGACCCCCCTCCCTTATTTGGCTGAGGATCCGCAGCTGATCCACAGATCCAAGTGGGAAATTTTAAAAAAGGATTTAAAATCCAAAAGAACCACTGTTTGGGAAAAGGGTGGCTCTGAAAACAGCCTTTGTGTTTATGATGTAAAGATGATGTTTACTCATAGAACAAAACACAGTATTTTAAGTTGTTGAGAAAGACCGTGTTGTCTCCGTCTGTGAAATAGACTCCATCTTTTTTATATATCGCATCAATATCGAAGAATAGGTTGTTATGGTAGAGAGAGTCCATGTTGTGGTCTCAGATAAATGCAGAAACAGTTTTATTAATATGTTTCCTGGATTTCTATATCTTCAGACAAAGTTTGGTTGATGATTGACACTTCTGAATTTGGTAGTATATGGGAAACGTGCCTTTAATTTACCAAAGTTATCCTTCTTTAGGATTTCCAGTCCTACCTCAGTAATTGTGCCCGGGTCATTGCCACCACAGTGCACAATCATGAGGACTGGATGCTGACAATCTGCAGTGCTTTCAACCAAAGGCAGCAATCGATGACACTTTAACCCTTTCTGCCCAAACCACTTAATGTCTACATTATGTAAACCTAGGTCACTGTCAATGCCACTCTTTCTAGTACTCTCTGGCCCAAAACACAAACGTAAGGTCCACAGTCCAACCTCTGACCATTTTGGAGACAAGCAGGAGTAGCACACAGCACAGGAAAAGGCTGCTGCAGAATGAGGCAGTTTTGAAGATGAAAGGCAGTTAAAATGGAAGGCCGCAAGTAAAATATAAAAGAACATATTTAATTGGATGGTAGAGATGTGCATGGAATAAAATTAGTTAGTGACCCTAAGAAACAACATTTAACTCTGTGATTGTCTTTGGGAAAGTAAAAGAAGAGTTATGTTGTTTGGGATATGCTTGGAATTGCTAACAGTCAACCACACCTGCTACAGTTATTGTTTAGCTAGTATGCTGTTTAGAGAATGTCTTGTGAACCTTTGATCTACTGGTAGGAAGAGACAATTGTAAACGAGGTTACTATTTAAACAGAGCTAAAAGAGTCTGAGGGGAAAGGAACAAAAGAAACTGCAGTGTGAAACTAAAAAACAGCCTGCTGTACAAAAAAGGCTCAGTGGGGTGTATATAGGTTGTAAAAATGACATATTTTACAAAATAAAATCTAAATGAAAAGCATTAACAGCATATTTCCTAATGCTTTTATGGGCTGCTGTGTGTATTCATGGATACACTGCAGGCCTCACGGGGTGAGGGGTGAACTAAGCACTGCAGTGGATCTGTGGATTCACACAAAAATCTACCAAAGTGGGTTTTTTACAGGAAACATGAAAAGAGCTAACAGATAGTGACCATTTAGAAATAAAGATGAAAAGAAGTCTGTGATTTGCTACGTTCAGCAATATGAGTGAGAGCACAGTGGGAAGAATAGCCATTATTGCTGCTTTTCTACTGAGAATGGAGGAGGATTACCATATTTCTGACTTGAGATTTGCACTGGAAAAAACTATTAAACAGTTTATATAAAAAGACTATCAGTGGATATAAGCTGAAAGAAAATATGTAGCTTATAAGCACTATTGTAAAAGGCCAAATATAAGGTAGGTTAGATGAAAACATGAAGTAAAAATAGTGTTACACTGAAAATATAGTTGTTTTTATTAAACCAGTATGAAAGAATGTGCTTGCAATTAAATGGGGGCGCTTGTTTATAGTATGAAATGTAATAGTATGTAATTTGCACCTACTCACACAGTTAGGCAGACACCTACACATCCAGGTAGACTGTTACAAAAACAAGTATTAACCCACGTTATAAATATAATTAGTCACTGACATACTCAGTCACATACCTATAAGACCATTCACACACCCATTTACTTATCTAGACATCCACTTACATAGTCATTCACACACCCATGCAGGTACTCTCACACCCACTCATTCATCTATATAGCTATTCATTTACCCAGAAGTCAGTCAGTTACACAGGCACTTATACGTCCTGACACCCAGTTATGCACCCAGCAACTTACCAATACATCTACCCACATACCTATTTACAAAAGCATGGAGCTACACAAGCATCCTATCAGACAGGACAGAGGCACTTATACACCCACTTACACACTCACAGAGCACATATGTATCCACCACTAACAGAGCCACTTGCACTCACAGTTGCACACTCAAACACCCACTAACACAGCCAGTTACCAATCCACACAGCTACTTACATACCCATTTAAACACCCATACAGCCACTAACACACCCAGTCACACACCCAAATAGCTACTTACGCATCCAGTGTCACACCCAGGTAGACACTGATACACTTACTCATATATCCACTCAACCGCTCACACACCCAGTGACCCACCAGTACAGTCACTCATTTACCCATTTATACACCCGCACGCAGACACTTAAACAGCCTGTTCCACACTGACATAACCAGTTATGTGGCTACTCACTTGCTTATAGTGTGTAATGTAATAGTATATAATGTAAAGGAAAATGTATTATATATTTGTTTTCCAGATATCTACCTGTGTTGAAAGAGGAATGGAATATGGAATGGTGAGGTGAAAAAAATTAACAATTATGCTTGTTGACAGAATCTATAAAGTGACATTTTTAGTACAACTGGCATAGAGCATTTGCTACAATGAGTGCTCATGTATTCTAGTTTTGGTGAGACAATGTGGATGTTAACAATCTGGCCACGATGAAAGGTTCCTACAAATCATCAAGCTGCTGTTGTTGATGCATTACCTTCTCTCTTTCTTCATGTTGTGATATTTAATTCTAAGTATGATTTTTAGATTTTTCCTTGTAGATGATGTGCCATGTAAATAATACTTCACCATACCTCTTGACAGTTTTTGCTGCATATATTGCATTGAACAAAGTTTAAGAAGAACTTCTGTTTATCCTAAACGGATGAACAAATATTTTTATAAACATAGGAGGAATCCTTTGCTAGTGGTAAGTCTTCTTCATCTTTGTCCTTATCTTCCCCTTCTATTCTATCTTCAGTAGAAGATATCTTAACTTTGAAACTCTTCTTTTCAAGGAAAGCCAGAAAAAGTATAGAGCTGTGGCTTTGAGTCTGACTCCAGAGAGATGGGAAACCTAAATAACTGATTTAGGGTACGGTTTACAATGTGGATGGTTTGGAGACAGGCCCAGATTTATGCTTTTTGATGCAAAACTGCGTTAGCGCCGGCTTGTGCCATTTTACAGCTCCAGCCGGGTGCCATATTGAAGGAATGGCACAAGCTGGCGCTAAGCTTGGGCTAGCATTAAAAGAAAAGGACACTAGTCGGATGGGGGTGGCAGTATGGGAAAAGGAGGTTGTGCCTAGCATCATTTCCTGACACACAACCACCCAAAAATGACTCCTGTCTTAGTAAAGACAGTTGTCATGCCCCCACCCCAATGGCCAGTACAGGGGACCAGTGTCCCCTATACATGGCCATTACACCCAGAGCTAGACAATGGCACTTAAAATATAAAAAATACTTACCTTACTCACATGGGATGGGGTCTCCCATCCCCTGGTGTCCCTCTGGTGTGGGTGGGGGTGTTCCAGGGGCTTGGGGTGGGCACCTGTGGGCCCATTCCATGGTGTTTGGCCATGGAAATACGTCCACAGGTAATGCCTGGTCTGCCCAGGTGTTACATAATGATGCTAAGCAAGCTTAATGTCATTATTTTGACCCCCCTCCCACCACTGCATCATTTTAGCACGAGGGGCTAAATATGGCGGTAAGGCGATAGCATAATTGTTTGGACAGGAACGCCTACCTTGCATCTCATTGACACAAGGTGGGTTCACACATCCAAAAAATGACGCAACTCCAATATTTTGTTGCTAGATGGGTCTAGCATCGAAATATAGAGTTAAGTTTGCGATGTTTTAGCGTAAAAAACATTTCCGCTAAAATGCTGCAATCAAAGTAGAAATATGCCCTTTAGAGTATCTAATGAGAAGTTCATGTTTGGGTGTGTTCTTGAAATTGCAGCAAATTTGTGGCGGCATCGCAGTGGATCTGTGGATCCATAGAAAGAATGCAAAAAAGAAAAAGACTTGCTGCATTGCATTTATGTAAAGTTTACATAACTTACCTCACGTTGTTTTGTTAGTTATTACTTTGAAAATGTATATTAAGAATAAGTGTGTTAACAAAATGTATTTATAAAGTTTGGTAATGTATATTACTGATTGAATGCATGGGTAAATTGTAGTACATTTTATATTTAAAAAACGGTGAAATTCACAAAATAACAAAGGTTACAGGGATGTTATATTTAGGAAATAGAAATAAAAAAGCCTTATAAATTCATTGAAAAAAACAAAGGTTACAGGGACGTTATACTTAGGAAAGGGGATGTAAAAAACCTTAGAAATTCACTGAAAAAAACAAAGGTTACAGGTGCTTTATAGCTAGGTTCATATTTTACACACAGAAAACCATAAAAATTCTGCAGTTATCTGAGCTAACTATAATGTACGTCCTTGCAATGCACTGCTTATGACTTCACATATTACATCAATCATGACAAGACCAGTGACATCACTGATGACAGTGCATGGTGAAGGCACAAGTTATAGGGCACGAGTTACAGTTTCTTGAGATAAGTAATAGTATAACTGCTGAGTTTCTATGGTTTTGTGTGTTTCAATCTGAACCTAACTATAACCTCCTTGTAACCTTTGTTCTTTTTATTGAACTTTTAAGGCTTTTTAAATTCTATTACCTAACTGTATTGTCCCTGTAACCTTCATTTTTTCCAGTGAGTTTCTATGTTTTTTTAACATAAAGTAATAATTAATTACCACATGTTAAACCAACTGCGCCATGCCTGGCCTTCGGCGTCCGCAGGGCCTGGCCACAGGCAGACCTCCCACATTCACCCAACCCAACTCTGAGCACATACCCCGAAGGCCATACATGGCAGGGGGTTAGCTGCAGGCCCTGGCATGCAGCCAGGTCCTGCAGCCAACCCCTCGCATGCAGCCAATTTAGGGGAGGGAGCCCGCTGCTCTCCTCCCTGGGCTGATTTCGTCCCTGGGGACCCCCTCACCCAGAGCTTGTCACATTTTTGTAGGAAAGGGAGGTATTTGGCCCCCCTTCCCGGGCTGTATTTAGCTCACAGAGACTTCATCTTCTGGGGCCCAGCCATATTCTCAATTGGGAGTGTGGCACAAAGGACCCCTCCCTGGTCTAATATCTGACCCCGGGGCCTCCACTCTGCTGCGGTCCAGCCATATTTAGAAGGTAGAATGGACACATAGCCCTCCTCCCTGGGGCATATCTAGGCCCTGGAGACCACACCTTCCAGGGCCCGGCCTACTTGGAAATGGGGAGGGGCCATGCAGCCCCACTCCCCAGGATGAATTCTGGCCCTGGGAATCCCATCTACCGAGTCCCAGACATATGTAGAAGGGGGTGGGGGCACACAACCCCGTCCCTGGACCAATATTGGCCTGGGGACCCAATCTACTGGGGCCTGCCCATTCTGTTAAGGGGGAGAGGGCACACAGCCTCCTTCCCTGGTCCAAAATTGGCTCCTGGGAACCTCTGCCCAAGGGCCTGCACATAAATTGTGGGTGTCCTGGAGCCCACCTGGGGACACACATTGCTCTTTGTTGGAGGTCACGGGGGAGCCTCAATGCCCCTGTGGCCAAGTCGGCACACCACCTCGAGCAGGAGCCAGCGTTGCTTTCACCCAAAGGGAGAAGCTAAAATGCTGTTCCCTGTGGTGAAAGCAATTATTTCAACTGTTTTCCTGCCCGCTTCACAGTCTGGTCTTGGCGGGTGGAGCATTTTTCATGTTCCTGCCCACTGGGGGCAGACTTAAGGGCTGATTATGACTTTGGCAGTCTGACTTTCGGACCACCAAAGCTGCTGGGATGAGGCTGCCGTCAAACCAGAGGCCTCACCCCACATCCTATTTCGATGTTTCCACTGGGTTGATGGGCGAAAATTTAATATTATGATGTTTCCACCAGTCAGCCTGGAGGAAACAGTGCAGTGGTATTGGCCTCTGCCCCCTGAGGGAGCCGAGGCCAATGCCATCATACCCCTTCACCAGAGCAGACAGTGCGCATTCTCAGGGTGCTAGTAGGGTGCCCCTGCACTGCCTACAACATGGCCCCCTGTGGACCCCACCACTGGTGTTCTGCCAGACTTTCCATGTGGTGCAGCTGCAATGGAAAGGTTGGTGGAAAGTGGAGTCATGATCAGTGTGGTGGTGCCGAACTTGGCACCACTGTGGCTGACCACGACTCCAACTGCCACCAAACCGTCAGGCTCTATGATCCTGGTTTTGGCAGCGGTATCCTTGTGGTCCAACCACCACGATTATAATCTGGTGGTTGGACTGCCAGGGTGCGGCGGTCCAGCAGCCACCACAGGTTTGGCAGTCCACAGACCACCAAACTCATAATCGGACCCTTAGAGTTTGCTCTCACTTGACAGGAGCTTTAAACTTGCTCATTCCACACGAAAGCACGAGCACCCCAGGACATATCTGTAGCCGGCCCTGAGGGATAGGGTCTCCAGGGTCATTAATAGCTCTGGGAGGCCCCCCTCATTTCTGTGTGCACGGCAAAGCTATGGAAGTTTGGGTCTCTGGGGCCAAAAATGTCTCAGAGAGGGGGGCCATGTAGTGCCCTCCCCCTTTCTATTCATGGCTGGGCTCAGGGGAATGGCGGTCTCTGAGGCTGAAATCGACCCAGGAGTGGAGAACATGTGCACTCCGCCCCTTAATTAATATTTATTTTGGGGCCTGGCCACCCAGGACCCCCCAAATGCAAGTGCAGTTAACCACACGCATTTTTAAAATTAATGTCCAATTGATCCTTCCTTTGATGGTGACCACAACTTGCTATTCAGTTTCTGGCCACTCAATCAGAATGCACAGTTGAGCTTGTGGCTTCACAGATGCAGAGTGAAGGATCCCAGGTGGACCCATGGTATAATAACTACACAATTCTTTAACCTTAATTTCTCTAAAGCCATTGAATGGAATTACACTAAACCACAAAAAGCCATGCTTTGTGGACCAAGATCTAGCCTCTTGCCAAATTTGGTGTAATTCAGTTCAGCCGTTTTGGCTGTAGCTGTGTCTAATTTTCCTATAGAAAATTGCATGGGGAAAACATGGTTTGGGACCACTCCTTTTTCTTGGACCCTTTTTGATGGATAACCATTAAACTTCCCAGGAATAAGCTGAAGTAGATAAACATTGTTTTGGAAAGTTTTTTGAAGATTCGTCAAACAGCACTAAAGTTGATGGCAAACCAAAAAACTCAATTTCCTATGGGAATGTGCTTCTAACTATAACTACCCGGTGGCAATTGCCACGTAATATATGATTTAAATGTTAAAAATATTTTTAAAGGAAATTGTTTTAGAAAACATAGGGGGTTATTACAACTTTGGAGGAGGTGTTAATCCGTCCCAAAAGTGACGGTAAAGTGACGGATATACCACCAGCCGTATTACGAGTTCCATAGGATATAATGGACTCGTAATACGGCTGGTGGTATATCCGTCACTTTACCGTCACTTTTGGGACGGATTAACACCTCCTCCAAAGTTGTAATAACCCCCATAGTGTTTTACCAGGTTTATTATAAATGTGAAAAGAAAGTTAGTAATGATGGTTAATTTCATTTTTAATTTATTGATTTTTAGTCAGTACAGATTTGCTTGCATAAGCATATCTAGAGAGTCCAAGTGGGTGAAAACGTAGGAGTTAAAATGCTATCCAGAGCAACTGACATTGGTTTAACTTTCCTCCCATCACTTCTTGTGTGTTTCCTGGAACATCCTCAGTGGCCAAAGTTATGGCCACACTTTGGACCCTTGCCTGCTGTGCCGCAGAATTTAAGCTATACCTCACTGATGAGGCCTAATAAATAAGTCTGGGTTGCTGATAGTCCCTTCTGGATGGTGCTTCCCCTGGCTTCTCTGAATGGAACGTTCCCATGAGGAGCAGGATCAGTACTGATTTGTATAAAGTGAGCCTCTGGCTAGAATGGCACAGTGGGCGAAGACCTGTGGGTTGAAATGATACCCAGAGTCAGTGGTAGCATTTCAAGTGGCCAACGGTATGACCTAATGTGGATCCCTTGTTCCCTGTACCACAGGATTCAAGCTATATCTTACTGATGAGGCCTTGTTAGACTAAAACCGGTATGGGGTTTCTTGTAGTCCTGTCTGGAGGACTCACCTGGCAATTCCAGATAAACTGTTCCCAGGGGCAGCAGGGGCAGTAATAATTTGCATAAGGTGAACGTCTGTCTACGGAGGCACAGTAAGTGAAAAAAAATAGGTTTGAATGCTACTCAAAGTAATTGCGAGTGATATTACTACTTGAAAGCATACCTCAATACCTCTTGTGAGTTTTTTTTTGTATTTTGTTATCTAAGATTTTTACTAGTTTCTTACTAGTTACTAGTTTGTTTTCTTTATTTTGTACCCACTACCATGTATCACACCATAGCCAGGTGAAATATTTTGCCTTTACTTCCCAAATGTATTATTCATATATTTCCTTAAAGTCCTTAGAAGTCTCTGTTTCCATGGACCAGTTTTCTCATTTAATCATTTTTTTCTATCTGACTTCAACATACTTTTTTCAAACTTTACCTTCTGGTGTGAACCAATGAATGGGTTTCTGCTATTCAGGAGTTGCCTCAAATCTACAACTATATATTTTATTTCTGATGTTTACCAAGCTCATAATAATAATTCCACAGATCAACCATATGAGTTCTGGAGGCTCCTTAACAGACACTTGATTGCTCATGGGTTTACAACCAAATTCACATTTCAAATTTTCACAGATCACTCTGTTGACTCCCAATTGCAGCTACTTCAATGCCACAAGTTCTTCCACAATTAATTTGTTTCAATCTTTATAAGCATAATCAATCCTAGTTTTGTTACAGTATGCAGCACTCAATAATCACTGTCTGACCTACTGAGAATATCAAAATATGTGTGCCCTTATTTCAAGTTTTATGGTCATTGTACTCTGGCAGAGATGTGGGGGTGTACCCATTACACCATACTCAGGGATCTCCTACTGTATGTAGAGGTGGAGAAACAACATATTTTTGATGGCAGACCCTACTCTGGCTCTGCTGGCAGAAACCTTTCACTAAAGCTTCGACTGATATTGGTTGTCTGTCATTGGATGTCAGACTTTCTGCCCTATTAAGGGCAGATATTCTAATGTCATTTGTTTCATGTTCTGGACCATTAGTGAAAGCCTGGCAGTCTTGAAGAGGACCTAGGATAGATGACCTCACATGCTAGCAAAAAAAAACTCCAGGCATGTTAGGGTCTTTTGTTTGTCAATAAAACTACAGCTTTGGGTTTTGAACAACAAAATTATTTGGTGTGCTACACTGCTGAACGTGGCAACCTCATATCAAAGACTCAGTGCCTTCAGTGGAGCTGTTGTGATGGTGACTACTGAAGGCACACAGATCTCTGCCTTTCTGGCAGAGATCTATCAATGTGGTGGTCTGTGCTCTGCCAATGTTGTAGAGTAGATCCCTCTGCTGACCTGATGGAACAGAGTAATGTCCATCATATTTTAAATAGGGCCTTGATCTTCAGAACCATTGATGCTGTGACAAACATATGCTATATTTCTTTTACTTTTCCGCAGGCATATCTTGAGATAGCTTCATGTTGAGAGACCTCACTATTGGTTCCTACTGCTGATCCTATCATCTACTGTCATTCACTTTTCTTATATATTAAGGAAACACCTAGAGTGCGCCACTTGGCCATCAGTTATATAATTTTCATACAAATCAAATCATGTCCATTTAATAAATAAAGCTGTATTATGTATCAATATTCCAGCTATCTTCCATGAAATTAAAGATATATGTTATAGATTATCTGATGTAACTGTTTTTTTCAAGGATTGTCACCTATCCCTCTTCTTTGGGATCCTTAGCTTCGTAACATTTCTCCAGATTGAATATTTATCTCTTTGTCATCCAGCTCCTGTCTGTTCCTTTGTTGCCTGAGAGGACTGTCTGTCTTTTAAATCGTTTACACAAATTCTACCCATGACTGCAGCAAGTTTGATTATGATATTTTCTATTCCTCATTTGTGGTGAGTGTTTCATCTACGGAATTGTTTAGCATGCTAGACTTGCAGCCCTGGGGTCTCGGATGGGCTCTTCACCTCCTTCGTTGATCTGACGCAAACTTTCAATGTATGCTGGCATGTGAAATCTTCTAATTTAGATCCTCTAGTGACTGTAGAAAATTATTTTCTCCCATAGAGATTTTCCTAATTCTGCCCCTTCTTTTCTGTTTTCATCACTTTATAGCTGAATCTGAGACTTTCACTTCCCTTATCCTCCCATTGGATAAGTTCTACTGAAAGCACATCTCTCTTTTTATTTCTAGTAATTTACATTTATGACCCCACTGGGAATCGCATACAATGTTAAACACACTGTTATACATTCCAGTTTGTGATTTGCTAATAGTAAATCGCTAAGATTCGCTATTAGGAAATTACAAAGCCAAAACTACATACATCTGGCCCATAGTCCTGTGCATTATCTCTATTCATGCTGCATTGTGTAGTTTATTCCCTTATTTGGAAGTACTGGAATACTGGAGTGATTTTCTTTTTGTCAAAGCACATCCAGTTTCACCCATCAATACATCTCTTACGGCTTGATGTGCGAATAGTCACTGACAAACCAGGATGAGCTATTTACACACCCACTGGCAGGATGGGACTGGCCTACAGGGCAAGTAAGCAGTGTCTGAAGAGTTTGTGGGCTGTTTTATTTGACTGTCTGTGGGCCTATCTGGTGTGTCAGTGTTTTTTTCTGATGTAACCACAAACATTGCCTACAGCAAACACAAATGTATGCATATCTTCCCAAACACATGTACAATGGGTCTTATCAAGTTCAAAACTCAACCAGTTTGCAATTGTTGGGCGGTTTTGTGACTATTTGCTAATGGGGCCGAGTTGATCTTGGTGCCTGGGCTATTTTGTTTGTCCCAGTCTGCCCTTGCCCACTGGTATGAGAATGGGTATTCATTTTGTGATGTAACCTTTGTATCAATGGGTTGCATTGCATATTTTCTATTTGCAAGCCTGCATAATCAATTCTAATTAGACAGGCAGGATGCAATCTGTGATCCCCTGTGACTGGCTGCAAATGTAGTCAGACCTCCATCCCTGCCTTTGCATTACCGAATGGGAAAAGTTATTTTTAAATCAATGCCCATGTCCATTGAAGGGACAGGTGCTGTTTTCAAAAAAATGATCTTGTGTTTGGGAAGTTTTAAAGAAGTAGGTAGTGCCCCTTTGCCTTTTCCCCCCAAATCACCAACATAATACCCAAAGGGGAATCTGTGCCTTGACAACAACAAAAATCAGCTCCCACGCAAACCTGGGGGGATCAGTAAATGATCAATGGTTTGAGATGACAATTGTGATCACATACCATTATTACAGGGGGTGCTCTTTTCATGCCCCTAATATTAGCAATTTGGAGAGGATCAGAAAAACCTTTTAAGAGCCAGAAAGTGTTTTTGTAATTGAAAAAGGCATTTGTGTTTTGTGACAAGCCCTATGGGGGTTCTGTTTGCCTGTGAATCACATGGTTTCCATCAGCACAAGGATTGTGTTCATCAGGATTCTAAATATTTTATTTTCTAATCTCTTGTTGCTAGTGTTTTATTAAAACCTCACTCCAGCCTTAGAATGAATTTTTGCGAGAATCCTTTCTTATCTTTATGCAAGTAACCCTCTATTTCTGAACTGCACATTTTGGCCCATCTGTGAGTCCATCTCAGATTATCAGGCTATCCATATGAGCTGTATGAGTTTGAGGGGATATGGCCTAAGGGCTAGATCTGCCAACTTTGGAACTGGGAACTCAGGTTTAAATCCTGGCCTTGGCTCAACATCCTTGGATTCTGCACTAATCACTTAATCTCCCAGTACCTTAACAAAAAGAAAAGTGTAACATTTGGTTCTCATATAAAGCAAATAGTTCTCATGCAAAGTGCTCTAATCAGCTTAGGCCAAGTCTGTGCTATATAAACCTGGAAAAAGCTTTACTAAAGTAACAAGAAAGACATTTAGGCGGTCATTCTGACCCTGGCATGACGGAAGCACCGCCAACAGGCTGGCGGTGCTTCATAGCCCATTCTGACCGCGGCGGTAAAGCCGCGGTCAGAAAACCGGGGCCGGCGTTTTCCCGCCATTTTTGCCCCGGCTGGGCGAATCCGCCATGGCAGCGCTGCAAGCAGCGCTGCCATGGGGATTCTGACCCCCTTACCGCCAGCCTGTTTCTGGCGGTTGTCACCGCCAGGAAGAGGCTGGCGGTAATGGGTGTCTTGGGGCCCCTGGGGGCCCCTGCACCGCCCATGCCACTGGCATGGGCAGTGCAGGGGCCCCCAAACAGGGCCCCGGCCGGCTTTTCACTGTCTGCATAGCAGACAGTGAAAAGCACGACGGGTGCAACTGCACCCGTCGCACGGCCGCAACACCGCCGGCTCCATTCGGAGCCGGCTTCTGTGTTGCAGGCCTCCTTCCCGCTGGGCCGGCCGGCGTTAACATGGTTAGCGCCCTCCGGCCCAGCGGGAAGTTTGTGATGCCGGCAGCGGTCTTTTGGCCGCGTAGCGGCCAAATGGCGGTTCCCTCCTGGCGGGCGGCGACCGCCTGAATCTGGATTCATATATATATATATATATATATATATATATATATTCTGTGGTTACCGTGAAAATCTTTTCATGGATATGGTTACTAGATCACTCCATGTCATATGGACACCATTTCGCAATCCTGGAACCTGATTTAATATATGTAAGTATCCATTTTTGGTTACCACTAGAAAATAATGATTTTTTAAAGGAAACCTCAGGACTGGAAAAGCTGTCTCCCAATGGCATAGAGTCTTTTGTTACTATTAGGATGCAGTGCATGTGCAATAAGGCAGCCATACTCTCTGTCAAATTTGAGACAGAGTACCTGACTGCCAAACTCTATATCAAGCCTGAAGATTCTGCTAACGCACAACCATACTCCAACAAACAATTCTCATAGCAGGAGGTGTATACTTGAGTACCTCATCCAGTAATTTCTTTTCTTTGTGTTTGTGACTCATAATCCTGGTTTTATAATGTGACAAACAGGACAAGTTCCACAATGCAAATCAATAACCTGGTGTAAGGAAATGCCTCTTTTTACATGATCGTCCCCAGAGTTTTGGACTGATGAGTATGTTTTGTTTTTTACTCTGAGAGTGAACTAAGGTCTGCTAACCAGACCTCAGTGCCAGTTTTCTAACTCTTGCAAAATGTATGTTGAAGTGGCTTACCCCCAATTGGAATAAGTTGATGACTCATAAATCCCTATTATATTGTTCCTAAGGGTACTTAGGGCCTGTAAGATATCTGTCCTCTCAGAGCCGCAGCACTGATTGTGCCACCCACGTCAGACAAAACAAAACATGGCTTCCGGCCTGCCACTGCAGACTGGGAGGGCAGCTGTACACTGCCAGTTAAACTTTGTCATTTAAACCTAGGGCAAAGTCCCCACATCCCTTAACCATGTATGTAAGTCTCCCCTAAGGAAAGCCTATTGAGCCCTAAGACACAGAGCCATATATTGATAAGCAGGGCATATAATCTTATGTCCTAACAGTAAAAATCCCAAATTGTCATTTTTACTGTGGAAAAGTTAGTATCCACTTTGGCTAGTGCAGAGTCACAGACTGACATCTTAGGCCTGCTAACTTCTGAATGCGACTGCCAAAGTGGGTACTTAAAGTTATCAAAATAACCATGGAATTAAACTCAACTTGATGCCTAAGTTGTATTTAATGTCACTGTTTAGGAACAGCAACTTTTAAAAAGTTGGCTACTCTGTTGCCTAGTTTATCCAGTGATCATTCACAGCCGCTGGCCACCAGACAGCCTTCTGCCCTCCCGGGGAGGAGTGTGAAAGGCTCCCAGTCTCAGGAACAATGGAGGCCTGCCGCAGAGAAAGGTATTACCTGCCCTTTGCAGGAAGCCACACAGGGTGTTGGCCCAAAAGGTGAGCTTCAAAGGGAAAGTAGTCTTTGGTGGCCAAATGGTGAACACACGCACAAAGGGATGCCCCTATGTTCAGGTAGATGGCCTAGTGGCAGGAGCAGGGGTGGGAAAGCAATTAACAAATCCTTTTTCCTGTGGGTATGTAGTCCACAGGTAGCCACACCACTAGGATGGGCCACCTAGCTACTAACATCCAAGGAAAGGTTCAAACATCTTGAGAGTGGGCAGAATAGTTCACTCTGGGATTGCTAGCTGCCACAAAAAGCCAGAAGTCATCATAGGGTGGGAGGGATCCTGGTAACATCTTGGCTAATAACTGCATCATCGCCCCAGGACAATTTCTGGGGTTAAATATGACACCCCTGGCACCCTGAACCTCAGATCACATCAGGATTGAAAGAAGGACTGCTCTGCTGACCCCTGGACCTTGCAGGAGAGGCTGCACCAACTGCTGGACTGCACCTGAACCACACCTGTTGCTTTTTGGGATAGTGAAGATGGGACTGTGCCTGTGATGCCTGGCTCCTGGAAAAGTTGCTACAGATCCTCAGACTAAAGTAGTGACTCCAAGGGTTAGTCAGCTCACCAACCCCTTGTTCCAGCACCAGAGTCATAAAAACTTGAAGTAGCCCTTCTGGCCAGTCAGTAGCCACTGTCAAGAATTGCCACTGACTGACAATGTGCTGGCAATAAGACCTCCACTCGGGACTCAAAAGTTGTACCCATGTCTGCCAGACCTGAAAGAGTCACCAGAGTGTGGCTTGGTTGCTAAAGACGGACACTAGCCCTCAGCAAAAGAAACTCTGGAGACTCTCTGTCTGAAGATCATTAGTCCAGTCGCTACTGGACTTCTACTGGTCCAAAGAGGATTTTGAGGGTTCCCAACCCTGTAGCCAAAGTTGCCTTAGCTTACCTGTGGACTAGGGAATACCCACAAGGAGACCCCTGTTGACTGCTCAGCATCCAGAGTATCATTCAGCATCCTCTATCCTCAGCATCAGATCCACTGCATTAAAGTATATGGCGGTTTTGATATAAAGTGTGAAACTGGACTTGAGACTGCTTTGGTGACCAGGTAAGCCTCTAAACCTTACTTATTGTCCTCCCTGCCCTCCTCCCTGTAGGAATTGGTCTCCCAGTCTGGGACGGAGTAGCCAAATACAACTCTTCCAAACTTTTCAAAACTTTTCAAACTTTACCGTTAGCAATGCTTGTTTGTGCTTTGGACTAAAAAGCTGAGATTTACATTTTCTTTGAAAATCTCTATCTCCGGAAACCCTTTGGTGGATTTTGCTCATCTTGGTGTCTCAAAATCCAGACAAATATAATCTATTTTTATAAACTGGTGTTGGATTTCTTGTGTTGTGTGAATTTCTTATTCTGTAGTTTGGTGCTTCTAAATTCTTTACACTGTTTGATTTGTTTAACCCTTGCTGCTCGAAGCCACAGCTGCCCAGCAGTGAGTATTTCTGTCACAAAACCAGAGTCAGAATGGGACAGTACCAAAATAAAATGAACCCTCATTAGTGAATTTATAATGCTAAAAAATGGCCCATGTTTTCAATCCTGGGCAGTTATGAACTTGTAAAGACAGCCTGTATAAAGGACTTTGTGGAAATTAACAGTAGAAACAATGGGCTTAATAGACCATAAAACAATCCCACAAATAGTAAAAAATGCGGTTCACGCAATGACCTTTCAGACCACCCTATCTGACACTGTCTGATACTCTGTAGGCTAGTCCATCTCTGCACAACGCAAAAGCCCACACAGATTCAAAGAAAGAGTAATAAAGTTTTATGGTGCCATAATAATCTTTAAACGTTAAAGTTCTATATAAATGAAAAAAACGTAACCACATTTTGTCACACATGTTCTAATTATCCCTCACTTCCACTTCATATCAATGGAAACTTTCATATCAATGGAAACTTCAAGTCGGGCTATCAATTTAATGTCAACCGGCCCTCATTAAATGTTTGAAAGATTGAGAGCTTTGCTTTCACTAATCGTCACTCATCTGACGGGTGCACACGCTTCCGCCATGTTTTAAAAACTGTCTTTGCAAATGTGATCGGTTACAAAGGTTCTTTGAGAATTCCCAGCTGCAAAGAATCATGCATCGAGGAAATGGCTGCTTTGCCCATATGGAGCCAGCTTCCCACAGAGTGCACGCTGCTGCAGCATGCGTCCTGTTTCCCTGCTGTATGGCCTCGGTGGGAAGGTAATTGCAAATGATATATTCAGGTCATGCCAACTCACAGAGGATCCAAGCAGAACACAGGAAGTCAGATGAGCTCTCTGGGGGATCAGTACGGAGACATGCTACAATATTTGCGTTTTAAGGACATTGCATCTTTTATACGGGTCCACATAGCGGACTATAATCTTCCAGTGATCAGGAGATAAATGTACAATTAAACGTCCAAAATATGGAAATATACAATTTGCAATTTAATTGTATTAACCATGAAAAATAATGGCATCCCTAAAACAATGCAGAGATACATATCAATGGGAGAAAGTAAACAATAAACATGGCCGAAATAAGACACACCAGTCAGTAGATGTAATAATCTACGTATTAGAGTTGTACACAGGACAGCAAAGATTTTAGGTGAGAAAACATAGAACTGGAAAGAGTGTCTGGAAATAAATGGAGTTAGGTGGTCACCCTATTCAGAGGTGCGAGGAGATCTCTCAAGCCACCCACAAGTACAGGGGCACTGTTTTCATGTGCAATACATCATTAAATCTCTGCCCACCTATTTTTCAGCTTCTTTTAGGTATTTGATAAATAGCAAATCTAACTTGAAGGGGCAGTGTATCACAGTAACATGAACGTGAAGTGATGTAGGTAGAGCAGTGTTGTATACATAAAATGTGGTTGAAATTGAGATAGTAAGGAAGGAATATCCAATCAGCTGAGGACTGTACATTAAAGGTAACTTATATGACGCAATACATACACTTACAGTGCACATATTTACAGTTTGAGGAACAAAGAGGAAAAAGGATTTGTTCAGACTGTGGAGTAATAATGTACACAAACTGCAGAATCAGAGTTTTGATTCCCTACTGTACATAAGCAAAAAAAGCAATCATATACTGCAGAAACAGAAGCATGCAAATATAACTATTATATGAAACTATTGGTATCTGGGACCAATATTTATATTTTGAAAAGAGAGCTGTTAACGTTTTGCTAGCTGAAAAGACACACAATAGAAATGCTTAAAAATGTGCACATGAAATGTGTGGAGCACCAGTAAACCTGATGGAGGATGATCTAATTAGGCAATACATTCATGACCCAAATACCAAAATGATGTGTTGTGAAATGTAAAGGCAAAGTACACCCTGCTATTTTGCTACCTTGGAGGTGTGAGGGTCAGACAATTATTTTTGTTTATGAACAGATAGATTTTTAAAAAATTGCTAATAGCTCCTTAATTAAAGGTTAGGGTTACATATGTCTTCACTGTCTACTAAGATGTAGCCTACAGGTGCTCCAAATGTATTTAAACTAAGGAAGGTGGCTATCAGTAAATTCCAAAAGAGATCTGTTGGAAGAAGAATGGGGCTGCCTGTTAAAAAGCTCAAAGTAACTTCAGCCTTGACAAAGAGTGGAAATATTTGATTCATGGGATAAGTAGAAGGTGTTAACAGACGGACATCCAATTTCATATATGAATCACTCTGAACAAAGTGAGCAAATTGAAGTTGCTGGTGTGGGGAGTAACTAGGTGTCAGTGGGTGATCTCTTCTTGAGGGGCTTGCCTGTGGAATTTACTACTTATACTACTTTGGAAGCAAATGCAATGCACTTCATCTTCCTTTGTAGGCATTATGAAGTCTTACACTCAAGGTAATAAGACTGATACACAGGTAAGAAGCTCTGAGAACTAGAACAGATGTCATATAATTTATATTTAAGTCAGAAATACATACTGACGGGCATTTTATTCTGGAATCTTTAAGGTAGCTATATGCTTTAGAACAGTTCCTAAGACAAAATGAGTAGATGGGAAAGATGGCACATCCATGTATAGTTAGAATAGATGGCTTCTGTATATTGCTTACAGATGAATCTGTGCTATAAAATTTATCTGTACCTTGTGCAGACTTCCATTTCAGAAAACAGCATTTTACTAGCCTGGGTTCCGTTGACTGCAAATAATGCATTTTTGGATGTGTGAGTCTGAGGTGCAGAATAATGTTCAGGAAACAAAAATACCTTCCTGTAGGGGGCAGATGAACCTCTAGAAAGATGTGCACATCAAGGTTGGTTTGTACTGCTGCTGGTGGTTCTGCCTGTAAGGAAGGCTTTCACTGTTGATGATCATACTATTCCTGTTCTTTGTGATTCATTGGCACTTGCAAAAAACCTTTCATGATACAAAAGTATTGTTTGTATTAATTGATTGTTCATTTCTTTAAAAAGGAGTAAAGAGTGGCTGTTCCAAGCAGACTGTTTATTTGAGCAAATTGTATTCCCAAATGCATGTTTTCTGTTCTCAAGTTGAATTCTTCAAAATCTGCACTGTACCAGTGAGTGACTGGAGACTGGGTTCGTACAGTTATTATTCTCCTTGAAGAGGTCTCAGCGAGTTTAGATTCCTACATGTGGAAGTGATGAGGTACAAGTACACTATCTATGAAAACACTGCTGGTGCATTTTCACAAAGGCATGTTTGTCCCGCTGTCCCAGCTGGAAAACCAGCACCTTTTAAAATTATCACTTCTGAAATCCATCTGTATAATGCAAAGCATTCCAATTTGTGCAGTCTGGAGGTTTTCGTTTAGAAAACATAGTCTATCCATTAGTTCCTACTCTATGATGGAACTAGCCATAGAATTTCATTAAACATATACAGAAGGGGCATGAAGAGGCATGTCCCTCCCATGTGCTCACAACTACTGCTAGGCCCACAGTTCATAACATTAAACATGTAGGCTTTCTCACCCCAGTGGACGCCCTTTATCAAAACAGTCTGGCATGCTATGAAAAGCAAGAGCTACTTAAATCTCATGGACATTTCATGGAAGTGGAACATCATTAAATCTCCTGGTGTATAAACTGTGGTGGTTCATTCCTGGCAGTTGTCCACCACACAGTTTTGGTGAAAGAATAAGACTACCCTGGGGACCACTCTGTCACCAGCCAGGGAACTACAGGATCTGAAAAACTTGGAGGGGTTAAGGGGCTCGGGTGATCAGGCTTAACAAACTGAACAAACTGAGGGACATCAAGAGTGCCCAGGTCTAAAACCATTTGTGGGTCTGTGTGAGGAATACAGCATATGTCCAACTTAATTCTCTAAATATCTAGAGTTCTGGCACACAGTTTCTGAAATATGTTAACATTAGTGAGTGACTCCTAAACTCTTCACTTATTGAGACTAGAAGTAGTTTCTGTACTGATATCTAAAAATGATTTTTCTAATTTCCAAGACAATGACAAACAATTCTTCTGACACCTTGGAGGTCAAGAGAGGGTATGGAGGGGCAAGATGCAGGACCACTTGAGGAATCTGACTAGGTGAAATCTGTAATGCATCCAAGAGAATTGACACTGGGTGCAGGTTTTAGACTCATCTAATTGAACATCTTCTTTAGGTTATAATATAATAGGGTTAAGGTGCACTTGTTCAGAAAGGCGATCATGACAGCAAGCAAATGGGAACTTCTATAGTGTCATTTGGCCTCTCCCACTGATCCACAATTTTTGGGCAAAGTGATAGCAGGAGCCCCAGTTTACCTATAAGCTGACTCCTTTAGGTTGAGCATTTGGAGGAAGATGGAACTCCCATGCCAAGGGAAGTTGCAGTATTCTATGCAGATGCAGCTGAGGCTTGCGGTCTGGTATAATTTGTGCACTAGACAAAGCAAGTTACATGTGATCCTGTGCTCTTTTGAAATTTCAGGGGTCTCATATAATATTTTGTATGGTCAGGCTTCCTAAAACCTGTGACAAGTTCACTGCCTTGTTGTGGACTAGTCTAGTTGCAGTTTTTTGTGTCTTTTGAGGAAGGCCTGAGTGACTTGTTTACAGGAGTCTGGTTTGACATTGACCAGGGTTCTAGCTTAGTTAACTAATAGGCCAGGTGTGAAAAGCTGAGTTTCTTTTTCCTAGGTAGAGGGGGTAGGAATTGTATGTGACTATTTTGATTTGTGACTGAAAGGATAAGACCAAATTGTCAGCATTCTGATGCTGGAAATCTTTTCACTAGAATTGGCAAGTAGTGTGGGAAGGAGACAGAGTTTTGTAGCCGAAAAGTCTCTATTTTTAGGCTTGCTCACATAGAGGCTGTTCAGTACTCCAAATTCCTGGATTTGTTTGAGATATTCTGTGATCCTGGACCAAATGGTAGTCAGGTACTTAGCCAGTGGCACTGTATCTACGTAACACCAACTTGCATATGAAATTTTAGCTTTAAGTAATTGATACATTTGCCAGTGGGTAGATAAACACAATGAAAACAATAATTGTGCTGGACCTTGGGGTATTCTTCAGTAGATGTTTAATATGAAACACATTTGCTAAGATGGGTGTGATGTAATCTGTAAATTAGGAAGTACTGTGGTCATTACAACAGGGCACATTTTTTACTTTGGAAATATCTAGGGGCATATTTAAGAAGCCCTTAGCACCAACTTGCGCCACATCTGCATTATTTTATTTATGCAAATGTAGCGTAAAGGTGGCAATTCCCCACGCCATATTTACAATGTGGTGCAATGCTTGCATTTGCCAGAAAAAGTGGTGCATCATAGCTGATGTGTCACTTTTTCTTAAATATGGGCCTAAGTCCTTGGAGAAAGGATGTTTGTTTATTGGTTCCGACTGTCAAGGGCATGTGCCAGAGGAATAATAATTGTAATTCACTTAACACATTCATGTTCTATCAACACAGCAACATAATGTATTCACACATTTATCAAGTGCAAAACAAATTATGTAGCTTATGATCTCATTCTGATCTCTTTGATGATAGTGCAGCTTGTTTAGGTTCAAAACTAGTTCTGGGGGGAGTATGGTTAGGTTGATGCCACATAATTATGACACACAACAGCTAAAACATTTAAGATCAATTTGATGATTAAGAAGCAAGCATTTGAGCTGTGAGTACTAAGTTTGAGTTGGGAAAGATTAATTTGATGATTAAGAAGCAAGTCTATGGGCTGTGAGTACTAAGTTTGAGTTGGGAAGAGCCCAGATTTATTTTTAGCCCTCAACAGAAAATACATGTATTGATATACCCTAACATATTCTAGGTTTCTATAAGGTTCTGTGATGAGGTCTTGCTTTTGATTTGGAAAACCATATTTATGATAGAGTTTGGAGTATCTTTATCAATTTCTTAAGCAAACCGAAAAAATCATGTTGCAAAAAATTATTGTTAGGAAAAAATACATGTATGAGAGTCTCTTGTGAGAAAGGCATAGATTTTGGATCAATTTTCAAGCTGAAATGAGGCCATGTAAATATAAGGGGTGAATAATCAGTATCCCAACGCCTTTTGGTAAATCTCAACACCCTAGGATCGGGGAACATACAAAGGCGTAGGGCCTGATTTAGAGTTTGCCGGACTGGTTAACTCCATCATAAACATAGTTATCCTGTTTGCCTTATTGCAAGTGCATTATATTCTGTGGCACTTTTAATAAGGCTCACAGGATATCTACAACATTTTTGACAGAGTAAACCATCTACCAAACTCTAAATCCGACCTTTCCTATCAAAGATAAGATGCTGAATGTTGAGTCAGTATTTCTGGCATTGGGGGTATCAGAAGGCATTCTGACCAGCAGAATGCCATGTTTCAATGTTCGGAGATTACAAGGAGATCTGATGTCGAATAAACATTCATGCAAGGCAACAACACTACAGTGCAATACTGATGTCAGTTACATGACATGTTATTCATATACCACATAACTTTATCTGGTTGTCTTTCGTTCCGATCTTTTCCTGCCTGAAGCATTCCATCAATGGGGACAATACTATAGCTGTCACTGTTGAGATTAATAAGGATCTGAGCATTGTCTGCACATGTCTGACAATGGAGGCCATAGACCTAGCTATCTGGGTTAAAAAGCAATGTCATTGCTGAATAGAAGGGGCCAGCAATACTAGGACCCCACCCTAAAGGCAAATCCCTAGAGACCATCACCATCTTGGATGTAAGACAACCTAACAGCAACTATTAACCCATATCAAATAGTAACAATTGGATCCATCCCAAAATAGCTACCTAATTTTTCCATTTGCAAGTCTAGGCAATTGATATATGACTGCATTGTCCATGTTCCCAATGCTAATAAACAGACCAGGTAAGATTAATAGTGTTGGAAGTCCTTTGTTTTCAATATAGAAGATCACTAATAGGTGTTTAAAAAGTAGGACCAGTGCTTTGTGGAAGGTGTGGTGGAGGTATTCTCTCAAATCCAGCAGAATCTACCCATCCACTGTGACTGTTAGCTACTACACAGATAGTGCACATACTGCCATTAGTATGGCATAAAGGTACCTTTCTGGAGTCAGGATATGATTTTTTTAAACATTTTACTCACAAATGTGTGGTCCTAAATCAGCTTTCCAGACAGTTTGTCAATTAATATGTTGGAATTAAGAAGTTTTTTAGTTTTTTGAATGGATGATATAATCAGTGGTGCTTGTGCAAAAAATCCTTTTTGTGCAACACTAGTTACACACAGCTTAAAGTCAAGCAAACTGGGTCTTGCACAAGATTTGTCCTTGAGAGCCACCCTCCTGTATAAATTTCTACACGCAACCACCCATTCAAACCTCATGTAATACCAACATAGTGATAACATTATGTGCATTACACTTAGGAAAACCACAAGATTCTCCTTTTTTTCTGGGCTGTTGTATGTATCTGGTTTCATTTGCCACTAAACGTTCAAGCAAAGTCCAGTCATTGCCTGGAATCGGATGGGTATTTGCACTTTTACCACCTTGTTACACCTCCTTTGCAAACATTAACATGGTTTTGAGGCTAAACAACAAAGTTACTATTATGGCGATGTGCTTGTGTCACCTTTTCAGTGCAGAAATCTTTTGCGGACAAAATTTGAGTGCCCAAAGAGTGCCAGCACAAAAACATAGTGGGGCTTATCTACAAGCCCTATGGCGTAGGGAAGCACAGCAAGTCATCCTGCTGCACTGCAATGTGCCACAGGGAAAAGGCAGAAAGATGCTCTAGCTACAAGATATGGCGAATTGCTGTCCTCTCCCCCCGTGCTGGCGCACAATGGGCTGCCTAGCTCTGACGCAGGCACGCTTGCACCACGTGCAAGGATGCCTGCGTAGCAGACAGGATTGTTTTTGTACAGGAATGGACTCCTTCCTGCACAAAAACAATCCATGGAGGTGTTTCCCCTTTCTGTGTATGCTTCAGAATGCAGCACACATAGAAAGAGGGAAAAACAAGGAGAAAAATATATTTCTCCTTGTTGCGCCTCCCCTGGGGTGGCATAAGATTTTGGCTCATACCCAGGTTTACAGATTTTGTAAATCTGGGAATGCATCAAAACCCATAGGTGATGCATGGGAAAACCCACTGCAACACCATTGAACGCCTCCCTGATGCGGTGTAAGGCAACTCAACAGCTTGTGCTGTATTGCCTTACACTATAGAAGGGCATGAAAAGCCACGTAAAGTGACTTTGCATGGTCTTGTAGATATGGCCCTGCACTCTGCGCCGCCGGTATGTCACAAAGTGCCTGTTTTGAGAAAAGTGGTGCTGCACCCAGTGCAGTGCCACTTTTCTTGCGCCCCTTAGTGCTCCCCTAATGCCACCATGTGTGTTCTGTGTCTAAGATACAGGCACCATCACGGTAAGTAGGGAACTAATATAAAAAATGTTGACGCTAGTTCAGAGCTTTTCAGGATTAGCATCAAAAATGTTGAAGCTAATCCTGCTAAGCCCATTGAGGCCCAATATAAAGAATGGTGTGCCTCCTTTTAATGCCTGCTCTGAGCAGGCGTTCAAAGTGCCAATAAAAATGACGCAAAGAAATCTCTTAGATTTCTTTGCGCCACTTTTTTGGGCCCCCTAACGGAAGAACGCCCCCTTCGCATACATTATGCCTGGCCCAGACATAATGTAAACCCAAGGGTTACAAAGTGGCGCAATGCATGCATTGTGCTACTTTGTAAATTTGACTATGCGATTTTGGCCTTATTGGGCCACATTAGCGTAAAAAAAACAAAATGATGCTAATGTGGCGCAAGGCGTGCTAGTGGCTCTTAAATCTGCCTCAAAATGTGATCCACCTGCGGCGGACAGGGCTTGTAAATAAGCCCCAGTGTATTTAGGCCTCTGAGTCTCTCAAAGGTGTCTGCTTTGAAACTGCAGTAAATTGATGTGTAGGCCATAGGTATCCAGAGAACAAAAACAATTTAACAGTACAAACAAAAGAGGGCAGCGGCGTGTATTTCATAGCTCCAGATTTCTTAATACCAGGGCTCCCAGGGTACCAAAGAGGAACAGCTCTCCTGACTGGACAGCAGATGCTTCACATTGAATGACATTCCTGGATAGGTTCATGCAGCATTTAGTACAGTCCGAGGTCTGACCTGAAGTGTTCAGGCGCGGTTTAAATACCGAGCATGCCTCAATCTTAAACATTTCTCAGAATTCCATTCCAAGCTAAGTCCCCAACCATGGAAAAGGGTTTTTCAAAATAGTTGTCTTTTACCTATGGGTGAAATCAACAGTTCTTACAAATACATACAATACTCGGAGATATTCTCCAGATATGTCAAGAAAAAACTATTTTTCCAAAGAACGTTGCTCGCAGATTTTAGGTCTGGCTTAAGGATATCATTAGTCTGTGCTTTGTAAAAATGATATACTAAAATTGCGTAAAGGTATATATGCAGGAACTTTCGGACAGCAATCCTCATGCAGTGATTTGATCAAGTGTCATTCACATTATATTTCCACCCCCCACAGCATCCAGCATAAGGTAATGGTTAAGCTCACTCATCCGTTAGGTGTGTTGTATTTTGAGTAACAATATTTTGCCTGTGCAAAGCTGCTTGAAAGTGAGTGCATTTCATTCACAAGGCTGGTGTACTTGGGATCCTGGGCCACTTACTTTTTCAATATTTTTGCCAGTTTGTCTGCGTATTGCATAAGTTTGCACAACAAAAAATATTTTAAAAAATGCATGCTTGCCAAAAACAGACCTATTGGCTTTTCCAGTGTCGTATTCTTAATGATATTCAATCGGTGAACAAATACTATTATTCAGACAACAAACATTATTTCAGTGTTACGAATAATACACACGAAAATACGGAAAATTTGAAAACAAAAAAATGCACATTAAAAGGTCATAGAATAAAAGTTCATTTGTATACGCTTCTTCTTCACATTTAAGAAAAATGGCCAAAAAGACTGCTTAATATTACCATAGACATCCACAAGAGAGCATTGTTGTTGGGGCAAATGCTACATTAAGCTGGCTGTAGGCAGCTACTTTATGGTGCCACCACAGCTGGACACATGAAGATGCCACAATCCAACAAATTGCCTTGTTACGAGAGGCAAGGGAGCAAAATACCATTTTGCCTGGGTCTCCCAAAATCCTTAAATCGGAGGTGAATCCAGGATGCTCGAAAACAGTTATTATTTATTTATTTTATTAGTACTCAAAGTTTTTGGAACACTAACATGTAACCTTCTAGGTACTTCACAGTGCTTAGGTGTCAGTTGACACTAATCAAGCAAAGACTTTTGATAACACACCTGTTAGTTCAGACAGCTTTTGTTCAGACAGAGTTTGATAGGTGGTTCCCTCTGTTTTCTTTGGTGGGGACTGATTAGTTCAAGAAAAATGTGCAATGGTTTCAAGGGGGTTTTCTCCAGAGCAAAGCGAGTTGTTGAATAAAGGTCTTTATTGAACGGAGGTTTTGAAAGGTGATCAAACACTTACTGCTATGCTTTGCAGGTAAAGATTTTGCACTCTGGCAGGGACGGCTATCTTCCCGATATTGGTAAATTGGGTAGGATTAAATTGGGTAATATTATCACCTTGACCGCTTCGAAACATCAGAACTGAAAATAAGCACTATATAAAAATCTAGTTTACTTTGGATCAGCTAACACAAATCGAATTACTGTAAATTTAAAGAACATCTCGCGTTTCCATTCTGTTGCTTCCATCATTATTATATTGCTGGGCTGTCATGATATAAAGAATTCCATACAGACCTGTTAAAATTCACCGTTTTGGAAATGCTCCTACAAAAATTATCAAAGAAGACAAAAAACATTGTTGATGTGAATATCCACAGTAGATTAATCTATGAACAAAACCACAATAGTAGGTCCATTAATAAAAAGAAAGGACCCATAAAATGCTTGGGTTGAGATTTACAAAGCCCTTTTGAGGTTGCAAGCCCCAGGATTCCAATATCACAGGGTTTATGCCAGCAAATGGGCTTTTTACAATGTACAAAAGCCTTTTATGAGTTGAAAAAGTTGTTTTTCTCAAACAAACTCTAGTTTGGGGAAATTGAGAAAACAGTGCTGCACGAGCAAAAAACACATGGGGCTCGCCCTGTGTTCTCCTCCACTTTCAGTAATTCTGCTGACCTACACTTGAGGCACACAGAGCCTTGCAGAGTAGGCGAGGCTCTCTTAATATTGCTGGCAGTCTGCTGCTGGAGGGTGGAGTCAAAGGGCAACCTGGCAGGCAGAAGTCAGATGGCTGAGTCTAAATGACTCCCTTTGTTTTGAGAGGCAAAGTTGACATTGAGCTTTAGACCTCATTTGAAAATTTGTCTCATCCTTCTACTTCCCCCACAAGAAACTTTATGACCCAAACCTCCATGGGTAAATTCAGCAGTAATAAAAGTAAAATACTTGCATGGTACACAAAATCTGTCATCCATTAACAAACAATGGCAATGCCAATAGGTCTGCCATGTGAATGCACTGCCAAGCCAGACATAAAATCCATGTAGGTAAATGACTGCCCACCTCTCATCTGTGCTGCTAGCCAGAGAAAAACATAATAAATGATCTAGTTATCTAAGACACGTTAACAGTATTACAAGGTCATGTGTGTGCCCCTCAAAGTTTAACCTCAGACAGCTGGATAAAAAACACAAAATGATCACAGCTGTGCTAACAGCAAGCACGTTTGTGTGGAAGAACACAACTTGTGCTCAACTGAAAGATGTACTCCTGGTTCCCAATTTGTGGGTGGAACCAAAACCCTCTCTAGTGATGCTCACATAATTGTCTGGTGACAGCCCTGTCAAAGCCAAGCCATAAAAATGGTTGGCAGATCTGTCTGCGACCTTGAGAACTGGGCTGGCTAAAAAAAGACATTTCACGATTGAAACATATTTTCTTTTGACTGCAGAGTACCTACCATGCAATGTACCACCATTTTGAAAATGAGCCTTGGGTAAAATGGGAGATCTATCAGTCGAACTTCTGCCACCATACTATCACTATAGAGCCAATCAAATTGAAGAAATGCTTAATAGCAATAATCCTAACTTAAATAAATAATAGGAAAAAAAATAACATAAAATAATGTAGGTACAATAATATAAAATAACATAGGTCGTCGTGTAATAATAATAATAGTAATAATAATAATATTATTAATAATAATAATAATAATAATAAGAATTCTCTATATGATGTAAAATAGACAGAACTGTTGACTGTCATGATTACGTTTCGAGCGCTCTCCGCCCTCACTAGGCTTCCTCGAATGACTTCTTGGCACGTAGCCTACAAACCCCAGAGTGCCGCGGTAACTGATCCGAGGCCCGACCACTGCAGTGTGGCCTGCCTGGCGCATTAAGCAGAGACATGAAACACCGGAATGTGTCCAGGGACCGACAGTCTGTCCCCGCATCTCCTGAAAACGTAGACTGATGATATCTGGGGCACAGATATTCGAAGAAACTCAACTATTTTGTGATTTCAGAACTCGCAGAGTGTTGCCTCGGGTGCTCGTTAGCTCTGTTTGCTATAAAGCATTCCGAACTCAATCGCAGGTAGAAATATTTTTTCAGTCGTCACTGTACCTTTAAGGAAAGCAGGGAAACTTTGAAGCCAAACTTGTTATTTATGATTGATTACTTTTTTTTCAATTATTTAAACCATCTTGGCTGACACTCCTACAAAAGCTGGTTTAATAGTTCTGGAGGTGAACGTGCCTACTGTGGTATGTTCGAGTAATTTGTAGCGAAAGGATTTTAATCCAAGTTGGTTGAGCTACAGGGTGACAAAATGAGCAGGAAAAACACCTGCAATAGATTTACCTCACGGTTGACTATACCTCCATTTAAAAACACTTGAACCAGTGGAACTGCTCTCTGTGTCCAGTCAAGCAAACTCTGGCGTTCCGTGCCTGCTCGAACAAGGAATAATGAAAATCACTTCAAAGGCATGGCTCTTCTCTTGAGTGTAACACAGATTACTAATTTATCTGAATACATTGGCAACTGGAAAGGAGTGGCTGTGAAGCCTCTTGCATTCTCCTCAAACACTTCCCGCGTTTGCTTTGTAAAACGCACCACACCATGTTTGGAGCGTGTCTTCGAATATCATGCACCTCAACCAAAGTGTCCCACATAAAGCACACAGCTCCGAATGTGCACACAGAAACCTAAGAAAATCAGAGCGCTTCGAGGCCTCATTATAGGTGTGAAGTCCTTTACAAATGTTCCAATACAACACAGTGCAATAGTTAATAGTGCAACAAAACCGTGTTGGTGATATTACATTACATGTCCATTTTCCACTGACAGCTCTATTGTCAAGTAGGTCTTTTAGGTATGTTCTTTTCTGGGCAGCCTCTGTTAATTGTTTAGCCAAGTACAACCAGGAAACAGAATCCTTTCCTCTGTGGATGGTGATGCGAGTTCACCTGAACTCACACACGACATTCTCTTGTGTGTATACAGTGCTTGCTCATGCGCACGGGTGTCCATCAGAAACCCTTGCAACCTTCCCTGGGCCAAAGAAGAATAGAGATCTGGTCGGCAGGTCAAGCCAATAGCAGGTGAGTTTATTTAACTCTGGTGTGCCCTGGCCTGTACTGGTGACTCAAGGAGATTTATCTTCCATATTGATGACTAAGCTCCCTTCCTAAATCCTCTGCATGGTCCTACCTGCTCTGGAGGTAGGAGCAGGCAATAATGGAAACTGGTTGTGATGAGAGTGACAGCACCCAACCCAATTTCTCTGTCCTCATCGTGGTAGATCTTCCGTCCCTGAATATGGATCCAACGAGTAGAGACTTTGGTGTTGACTTCTTCCATAAACATTGCAAGGTGCAAGCAAGTCTCAGTGGAAACTAGCTGTCCTCGCACGTCTGGCAAACCTCTGACAATGGCATGCCGGTGAGTAGACCGATGGGCTTTCCTGATGTTACTAGCACATTCAACACACTTGAGCAAATGGTGTGGGAAAGGAGCAAAAATCGATGGAACTGCCTAAGAAGATTGAACTTCCCATGTGAATTTACAGTGCACTCCTAAGGATCTCCACCCATCACTCATAATCATTTCAATCTATTCATCGATTAAACGTGAAATCTGCTCTTCTATCATAACTAATAATCTCGTAGGCCTAACCATAGTCATTGGAATTAGGAAGCAATGGCCGACCAAATCATGGGGCACTATTGACTGTTATGGGGTAAGAAAGGGCAAATGCTGCAGCACTTTTTGTTGCAGTATTATTTTTCTATTTTGGAATTTTAGCACTTACTAAATATGACTGAGTGATTTTTTTCACCTCAGTGCAAGTTTTCCGCTTAATTACAGCAATCAGCAAGTAAAAAAGTGCAAAGAATCTACCACCCTATGCCGCCATGTGAGCAGGTTTTTTTAGTAACTTTTTTAAATAATGTACTAGATGGTGTATTGTGTGGCAAATGTAGTAAAGGTATTTTTATAGAGAAAACACATTTGGCCGTAGAATCGCATAATTGCAGTGGCAGAGTGCTCACCTTTCATATATCACCTCTAGGTACCCCGCATGATGATCTACTCTCTCTGGAAAATCCGCATTGCATAATTCTTTAAATCTCACTAGGCAAATTCAACTCAGCACTCATCTTTGTTTTTTTGAAGTTGTATGTGGCACGGACTCGACCCACCGGTATTAAAGCAATTAATATGAGCACCAGGAACATTACACACATTCGCTTTTTAGGCACTGGAGAGGAAGGGCCTGATTACCATCTTGGTGGACGGGTTACTCTGTCACAAAGTGACAGATATCCCATCCTCCGTTTTATGATACCATTATATCCTATGGAAATCGTAATACAGAAGAGGGAATATCAGTCACCTTCGTGCAGAGTATTCCACCCTCCAAGATTGTAACCAGGCCCTTTAGTGATTTGTCTAGGATCACAGGATGTTGAGTAGAAGCTGAGACTCAAACCTGGTACCCCAGTTCTAAAGTGGGCAGCTGTTGCTTTGACTTTTGTGGCACCTTTGACTTAAAGTATGCAGGTGTGGTTTATTTCACCACATTCCCACCACCCTTTACTCTTCCGGTCTCTGACCTCCAGCATCTACTTTATTTCACTGCAACCCAACCACCTATTCCTCCTCTGGTCACTGACCTCACCCTCCAGTTTTTTACCATTTCCTATTGGCACATGAACGTAGAAGGGGACATTCTTGGACATCTGCACTGAGCCCTTCGGTTATTTTATTTGAGATCTTTAATCCTAATTACAGACCTGATTTAGATTTCAGCGGACGGGTTGCTCCATTACAACGGTGATGGATATCCTATCCACCAAAATATAAATCCCATTATTTCCTAAGGGATTTATATTTGAGCGGATGGGAAATAAGTCACCGTTATGACGGAGTAACCCATCGCAGAAATCTAAATCAGGCCATTCATCTGTTTTTACCTCTAAGAGTTGTTCACTCAGAAGGGTGGTGCCAGATTTGGGTTTCTGAAGGACACATGGAAAGTAGAAGACAAGAGATAAGGCCAGTGTTTCCGGAGAGGGGAGAGGATGAGGAGGTTTGCCTTCTTTAGTACACTTACATTGATATTTATGTTACGTTTTCCTAAAGTGTTTGGTTAGAAAACAGCATGTGGCTGACCAAGTGAGACTGCAAGGGGACATCTGGTTACAATTACCAGCAAAAATCATAAAGGAAAATGCAAGCATTACGCATAATAGGCTTTTAAGTGACCCTAAAGAAATGTGTTTCTTCATTCCAAAAAACATATATGTATATATACACCTCATCACTCTGTCCAAATATTGTGAAGCCATAAACGGCACAGCTGCACGGGAGCTCATAAAAGGTTTCTCTTTGTGTAGACAAGAATTGTTACTAGTCTGACGACAGACGCCTGATCCCTGGAGATCCTTGGGAAAGGTTGACTGCTCCACAGACACAGCTTGATGCTTTATGGTGGGTCTGATTTCAGGCACAAACTTGTAATTTTGTGGGTTATGTATGAACAGGCCATTTTTTGCTTTCTCTTACTTCTTGTATAAACCCCTGATATATCCCTCGTCATAATTCACTTACACCACCCCTTAAACAATCCCTTAAAGAGTTGAGGCAAGACAAGACTAAAATCTATAGCAGCCTTTCAATCAATCAATCAATTAATTTGTAAAGCGCGCTACATACCCGTGAGGGTTTCAAGGCGCTGGGGGGGGTGCTGCTACTGCTCTACTAAGTCTTGAGTAGTTTTCTGAAGGAACGAAGGTCCTGGGTCTGTCGTAGATCCGGCGGAGGGTGTTCCAGGTCTTGGCGGGGAGGTACGAGAATAATCTGCCGCCGGAAGATTTGCATCGGATGCGGGAGACGGAGGCGAGGGCGAGGTTAGCGGAGCGGAGATGCCGGGTTGGGGTGTAGAAGCTGAGTCTGTTATTCAGGTATGATGGTCCGGTGTTGTGGAGTGCCTTGTGTGCGTGGGCGAGGAGCTTGAAGGTGATACTCTTGTTGACGGGGAGGCAGTGAAGGTCTCTTAGGTGGAGGGTGATGTGGCAGTGGCGAGGGATGTTGAGGATGAGTCGGGCGGAGGCGTTTTGGATGCGTTGGAGGCGTTGGAGGAGTTTGGATGAGATACCGGTGTAGAGGGCGTTGCCGTAGTTGAGTCTGTTTTTCTTGTTTCTGTTGGGATCCATTTGTAAATTCTGCGAACCATGCAGAGGGTGTTGTAGCAGGAGGAGGAGATGGCGCTGACCTTCTTTGACATGGAGAGTGAGGAGTCGAGGGTGAAGCCAAGGTTTCGTGCGCTGTCGGTGGGCGTCGGTGGGGGACCCAGCGTGGACGGCCACCATGAGTTGTCCCAGGCGGAGGGGGTGCGCCCACGGATGAGGACCTCTGTTTTGTCTGAGTTCAGTTTTAGCCGGCTGTCTCTCATCCAGTCGGCGATGGCTTTTAGTCCCTCGTGGAGGTTAGTTTTGGCGGTGTGCGGGTCCTTGGTGAGGGAGAGGATGAGTTGGGTGTCATCGGCGTAGGAGATGATGTTGAGGTTGTGCTGACGGGCCACTTGTGCGAGGGGGGCCATGTAGATGTTGAACAGCGTCGGGCTGAGGGATGAGCCTTGGGGGACGCCGCAGATGATGTTGAAGGCTTTGGATTGGTACGGGGGGAGGCAGACTCTTTGGGTTCTGCCGGCGAGGAAGGATGCTGTCCATTCGAGGGCCTGGTCCTGGATTCCTGCTGCGTGGAGGCAGGATTTTAGGGTGTGGTGACATACGGTGTCAAAGGCGGCTGATAGGTCTAGGAGGATGAGGGCTGATGTTTCTCCATTGTTGAGGTGGCTTCTGATGTCGTCTGTGGCGGCAAGGAGGGCAGTTTCGGTGCTGTGGTTGTGCCTGAAGCCGGACTGGGAGGGATCGAGGATGTTGTTGTCTTCGAGGTACCGAGTGAGTGTTGACGATTTTCTCGATGACCTTCGCCGGGAACGGGAGCAGAGAGATGGGCTGAAAGTTTTTCAGGTCCTTGGGGTCCGCCTTTGGTTTCTTGAGAAGGCCGTTGATTTCAGCGTGTTTCCAGCTGTCCGAGAATCTTGCAGTTTCGAAGGAGATGTTGATGGCTTTCCGTAGGTGTGGTGCGATGGCCGTGTCTGCTTTGATGAAAATGTGGTGTGGGCAGGGGTCTGATGGTGATCCGGAGTGGATGGAGTTCATGGTCTTGCGGGTTTCGTCGTCGCTGATGTTGGTCCAGGAGGTCAGCCGGCTGGAGCGGGTGGAGTTCGTGGTGGGTGGGGTAGGAGCATCTGGAATGTGAGGGGAGTTGAAGCTGTCGTGGATGTCCGTGATTTTTGGTGGAAGGTGGTTGCTAGGGCGTTGCAAAGTTCTTGGGAGGGGGTGATGTCGTTGACGGTGGCGTTTGATTGGAGAGTTCTTTTACGATGCTGAAAAGGTCTTTGCAGTTGTGGGCGTTGTTTTCTAGGTGGGTTTTGAAGGAGGATCTTTTTGCTAGCCTGATGAGTTGGTGGTGTTTGCGTGTGGCATCCTTGAGGGCCGTGTGGTTGTCTGGAGTTCGTTCGAGTAGCCATATTTGCTTGAGTTTTCGGCAGTGGCATTTGGAGGCTTGGAGGTCGTCGGTGAACCAGGTGGTTTTTTTGTTGATGTGGTTGTTGGAGGGTTTTCTGAGTGGAGCAAGGCAGTCGGCGCAGTCGGTGATCCATAGCTTAAGGTTGTGTGCCGCGATGTCAGGGTCGGTGGGGTTGACGGGCGGTTTCTGCGCTAGGGCGTTGATTAGTTGAAGTTCGGTGACTTTGCCCCATCAGCGGCGTGGTGGTTGTTCGGTGAGGTGGTGTTCTGTCTGTTTCTTGAAGGTGAAGTGGATGCAGTGGTGGTCGGTCCGGTAGAGTTCGGTGGCATGGTTGAAGGTGACGTGGTTGCTTGTGGAGAAGATGGGGTCAAGGGTGTGACCGACTGTGTGGGTGGGTGTGTTGACGAGCTGTGTGAAGCCGAGGTTGGCGAGGTTTTCGGTCAGGATGGTTGAGTTGGTGTCGTTGTTTTCGAGGTGAAAGTTCAGGTCCCCGAGGAGGATGTAATCCGTGGAGGCGAGTGCGTGGGTGCTGGCCAGGTCGGTGATGGCGTTGCTGAAGGGTGCCCTGGGGGTCTATAGATGAGTGTTCCTCTGAGCGTGGTGTTGGGGTCGGTGCGGATTTGGAAGTGAAGGAGTTTGGCGGCGCTGAAGGAGTCGTCCGGGGTGGTTTTGACTTCGAGGGTGGCTTTGTGGACGATGGCTATGCCTGCTCCGGTTCTGTTGGTGCGGTCTCGGCGAGCGACTTTGTATCAGTTCGGGATGGCTATGGCGATGTTGGGTGCTGAGGAGTCGTTCCACCAGGTTTCGGTTAGGAAGGCCACATCCGGGGAGGTGGAGTCGGCAGGTCCCAGACTTCGATGGCGTGCTTGCGTGCTGAGCGGGTGTTGAGGAGTCTGCAATGGAGGTGGTTGGTCTTGATCCTTGGAGGTATGTGGGCTCTGTTGCAGGTGAAGCTGCAGTTGTGGCAGGAGAAGGGTCAGGGCGTGCTCTTTGGAGAGGCCTGGAAGCAGGTGGTGTCTCGGCTGGTGTTGAGTGCGCCGAGGGTGTCGTCGTTGTAGCAAATGCTGGCGGGGTGGCTGTTGCCGGGTCCAGCGGTTCTGGCGCTGGCGCAGTCCAGGCGCGGACGGGTGCAGACGGGCTTGCCTTTGGTGGGCCGCAGCTGCCATAAGAGAAGGGGAGTGTGGGAGTGGCAGCTGGGAGGTGGGAGGGCCTGGCGAATGAGAGGGCTGGGGACCGCAGGGGACGCAGCGGCGGGAAAAAGAAAGGCAACAAGGAAAACGGTGAGAAGAAGGAGGGGCGAGGCAGGAGGGGCCGCATGGGACGCAGCGGCGGGAAAAAGAAAGGCAACAAGGAAAACGGTGAGAAGAAGGAGTGGGGAGGCGGGAGGGGCCGCAGGGGACGCAGCGGTGGGAAAAAGAAAGGCAACAAGGAAAATGGTGAGAAGAAGGAGGGGGGAGTGCCGCAGGGAACGCAGCGGCGGGAAAACGAAGGCAACAAGGAAACGGGAAAGGAGGTGGCGCGGAAGGCAGAGCGGGGAGCGACCTGCCTGCAGAAACAGGGTCAAAGGTTGCTCCCTGCTACCGCGGCTGCCATAAGAGGAGGGGAGAGTGGGAGTGGCAGCTGGGAGGTGAGAGGGCCTGGCGAATGAGAGGCCTGGGGGGAGGGGGCGCAGGGGACGCAGCGGCGGGAAAAATAAAGGCAACAAGGAAAACGGTGAGAAGAAGGAGGCAGGAGGGGCCGCAGGAGACGCAGCAGCGGGAAAAAGAAAGGCAACAAGGAAAATGGTGAGAAGAAGGAGGGGTGAGGCGGGAGGGGCCGCAGGGGACGCAGCGGCGGGAAAAAGAAAGGCAACAAGGAAAACGGTAACCTGACCCAGCCATCAACCCCGATTGTGGCCCTAACGCACAGACTAATCCTATACCCCAATCAAAAATGGAAAACCAAGGATCCCAAGGTACCTTAAACTCTGCCCTGCAGTCCGACTCCTGTCCATTGCTTCATCACAGTAAATTATATCTGCAGACATCCACTGCACTACATACAAAACATTCCAGATTTTCACACACTAAACAAATAGACTTCTTGCTTTCTCCTTGCCAGACTAACCCTACTAAATCCCTTCTCAGTCTTCTTGAGAAGGAGTGAGCTCACTCCAGACACTGCCGGTTGCACTACTTTACTCTTCATTTTCCAAACCTTACCTGTGCCAACACACTTCACATCCTTATATCCCATGTGACTGATACACACCTCACATACATCATGATCAAATTCTGTCTCAACTACCACCTTCACTTGCCTCCCACCCCCCACCACACAACGTCTTTACTTGACCTGTTTACTGATCAACGCAAGATCAATGAGCAATAATAGACAGATTGTTTTTGAACTAATAACTGACGCAAAGCCAGACATGCTGTTTATTGCTGCTACGTCAGCTCAACATGATGCACCCCACCAGGGCACCAAAGCTGTATACAAAATTATCATGAGAAAGCTGGTGGAGGCTTAACACTGATTTTCCCCCCAAAACCACTGCAACCTCCACATCTGAGTATCTTCAACCTCTAGGCCGTGAATCATGGCTAGTGAGACGCACACTTACTCATAATTTCTCCTATGTTCTTACAAATATACAAGCTTTGTGAAGCAAAGGGCTTTCTTAAACGTCCTCCTAGATGGCAGACACATCTAACCACCAAACATGCTAGTCTTGGAATATTTGAAGACTTGAATATTTAGTTCGACATACTAACAATAAGTCATTCAAGAAGGAGCATAACAAATCTAAAAGTGCACATCCTTTGTCGACATGTCTGTGGAACAATACCAACGTAAGAAAATATGTTGAGTAGAAGTGGGAAGGGTTGGACTGGGGTGGGGTGGACTGCAGTGGTGGATTGTATTGGAGTGGGGTGGATTGGATTAGAGTGTGATGGGTTAGATTGGGGTGGATTGGATTGGAGTGGGATGGATGGGAGTGGTGTGGATCAAATTGAGTGGGGTGAATTGGATTTAGTGGGGTGGATCAGACTGGGTGGGGTGGACTAGACTTCAGTGGACTGGAGTGGGGTGGGGTGTATTTGAGTGGAGTGCATTGGAGTGGAGTGTATTGGATTGAGTGGGGTGGATTAGATTGGGTGGGGTAGGGTGGACTGGGTTGAGGTGGTTTGGGGTGGATTGGAGTGGGGTGAATTGGAGTCGATTTGAGTGGACTGGTTTTCTGGTGGGGTGAACTGGATTTGTGTGAGGTGAATTCGATTGGAGTGGGGTGGACTGGATTGGAGTGGGGTGGGTTAAATTGGTCAGGAATGTGGTGGATTGGATTGGAGTGGGGTGGGGTGGATTAAGGTGAACTGGATTGGATTAGAGTGGGGTGGATGAAGGTGAATTGGATTGGAGTAGGATGGAATGGATTTGAGTGGGTGGATTGGGTTGGACTGGATTGGTGGGGGTGAATTTGACTGTAGTGGAGTGGACTGGAGTTTAATGGATTAGACTGGAGTGGGGTGGATTGTGGTGAATGGGATTGGAGTGGGGTGGAGTGGGATGAGGTGGATTGCATTGGAGTGGGGTAGATTTTATTGGCCTGTACTGGATTGGTGTGTGGGTGGATTGGAGTGGGTGCGGTGGATTGTGGTGGACTGGAGTTGGGTGGAATGGGATGGAGTGGGGTGGAATGACTTGGGGTGAGGTGGATTGGTTTTGAGTGAGGCAGATTATTTAGGATCGAAGTGGGGAGAGTGGACTGGGGCAGATTGTTTTAGATTGAAGTGGGGCTGATTGGAGAGGGACAGATTGTTCTGGATAGGAGGAGGGCAGATTGGACTAGGGCAGATTGATTTGGATCCGAGTGGGTCAGATTTGGTTGGATTGCAGTGGGGGAGATTGAAGTGGAGAAGATTGTTTTGCATTGCAGTGGGGCAGATTGGAGAGGAGCAGATTGTTTTGGATTGCAGTAGGGCAGATTGGTGTGGGCAAATTATTTTGGATTGAAGTTGGGCTGATTGTTTTGGATTGGAGTGGGGCAGAGAGGTTTGAATAGGAGTGGGGCATAATGTTTTGGATTGAGGTGGGGCAGATTATAGTGGGCAAATTATTTTGAATTGGAGTGCGGCTGATTGTTTTGAATTGGAGTAGGGCAGAGATGTTTGAATAGGAGTGGGACAAACTGGAGTGTGGCATAATGTTTTGGATTGTGGTGGGGCACATTGCAGTGGGGCAGATTGTTTTGGATTGCAGTAGGGCAGATTGGTGTGGGCAAATTATTTTGGATTGAAATTGGGCTGATTGTTTTGAATTGGAGTAGGGCAGAGAGGTTTGAATAGGAGTGGGACAAACTGGAGTGTGGCATAATGTTTTGGATTGTGGTGGGGCACATTGCAGTGGGGCAGATTGTTTTGGATTGCAGTAGGGCAGATTGGTGTGGGCAAATTATTTTGGATTGAAATTGGGCTGATTGTTTTGGATTGGAGTGGGGCAGAGAGGTTTGAATAGGAGTGGGCCAAACTGAAGCGGGGCATATTGTTTTGGATTGAGGTGGGGCAGATTAGAGTGGGCAAATTATTTTGGATTGGAGTGGGGCTGATTGTTTTGGATTGGAGTGGGGCAAACTGAAGTGGGGCATAATGTTTTGGGTTATGGTAGGGCACATTGGAGTGGGGCAGATTGTTTTGGATTGCAGTGGGGAAGATTGGAGTGGAGTAGAGTTTTGAATTGGGGCAGATTGTTTTGGATTAGAGTGGGGTAGACTGTTTTGGAATGGGTGGGGCTGATTGAAGTGGAGCAGATTGTTTTGGATTGGAGAGGGCAGATTTGGTTGGATTGGAGTGGGGCAGGTTGTTTCAGATTATAGTGAGGCAGACTGGAATGGAGCAGATTGTTTTGGATTGCAGTGGGGTAGATTGTAGTGGGTCGATTGTTTTGGATTGGACTGGGGCAAATTTTTTGGATTGGAGTGGAGCAGATTGTTTATGATTGGAGGGAGGGAGATTGCTTTGGACTGGAGTGAGACAGATTTGTTTGGTTTGCAGTGGGGCAGACTGTTTAAGATTGCAGTGGGGCAGGTTCGAGTGGAGCAGATTGCTTTGGATTGCTGTGGGGCAGATTAGAGTGGGTAGATTGTTTTGAATTGGAGTGGGGCAGATTGTTTTGGATTGGAGTGGGGTAGATTGCTTTTGATTGGAGTGGGGAAGATTGTTTTGGCTTGAGTAGGGTGGATTGGAGTGGGGCAGATTGTTTTAGGTTGGAGGGGAAGATTGTTTTAGATTGGAGTGGGCAGATTGTTTTAGATTTGAGTGGGGAAGATTAGAGTGGGGTAGATTTTTTAGATTGGAGTAGGGTGGATTGGAGTGGGGTGGATTCTGGTGGACTGGATTGGAGTGGGGCCGATTGGAGTGGGGCTATTTGGAGTGGGGCTGATTGTTTTGGATATGAGTGGGGCATATGGAAGAAGAGCGTATTGGAGTTGGGCAGATTGTTTTGGTTTGGAGTAGGCCAGAGTGCGTTAGATAGGAGTGGGACAGATTAGATTGGAGCAGATTGTTTTGGATTGCAGTGGGGCAGATTTGAGTGGGGCAGATTGTTTTGGATTGCATTTGGGCAGATTGGAGTGGGGTAGATTGTTTTGGATTGGAGTGGGGCAGATTGTTTTGGATTGCAGTGTGGCAGATTGGAGTGGGTGAATTGTTTTGGATTGGAGTGGGACAGATTGCTTTGGATTGGAGTGGGGCAGATTGTTTTGGATTGGAGTGGGACAGATTGGAGTGGAACAGATTGTTTTGGATTGGAGTGGGGAAGAATGTTTTGGATTGAGTAGGGCCGAATGGGGATGGGCATATTGTTTTGGATTGGAGTGGGCCAGATTGGAGTGGGGCCGGTTTGAGTGGGGCAGATTGTTTTGGATTAGAGCGGGCAGACTGTTTTGGATTGAGTGGGGCCAACTGGAGAGGGGCCAATTGGAGATGGACAAATTGCTCTGGATTGGAGTTGGACGGATTGTTTTGGATTGGGGTGGGGCATACTGGACTGAGGCAGATTGGAGTGGGGAATATTGTTTTGGATTGGAGTGGGGCAGATTGTTTTGGATTGGCATGGGGTAGACTGGAGTGGGGCAGATTGTTTTGGATTGAGTAGATTAGTTTTTTTATTGGAGTGGGTAGATTGTTTTGGATTGGAGTGGGGTAGATTGGAGTGGAGTGAGTTGGGAGGATTGGTGTGTGGTGAATTGGAGTGGGTTGTAGTGAGTGGTTTGGAGAGATGTGGATTGGAGTTTGGTGGATTTGGTTGGATTGGTCTGGGAACAACTGGATTAAGTGGAGTGGACAAGATTGAGTGGGGTGGTTTGGTGTGGGGTGAGGTGGGGTGGATTGGTGTGGATTGGAGTGTGGCGGATTTTATTGGAGTGGGGTGGATTGGGGTGTACTGCATGATTTTGTGTTAAAGTATCTTTTCAGAAATTACACATAAGAAAGTAACAATGTCACTTTGCAATATATATGACAATATATTTGTTAGCTTTTGAGAACAGCGCCCAAGAGCAAAAACAAAAACAAAACTAAAACATGAGTGTAAAGTGAGAAAAGAACACTTACCAAAATACTCTGAAAGTTAGCTATAGGAAATGACACTTTGCAATTTTGTTTGTGTGCTGGGCACGTTGTTCCCAGTCACAAACCTTCTATTTGCAGGGCACTAGAACTTAAAAAGAACAAAATAGTACCTCAATTACTTCAGGAGCAGCAGACGGGCACTGATGATGTTGAATCAATCAGTGTTTGGTCCCTGCTCCACAGACAGGAACAGAAATGATGCTTGGCCTGCAGTGATGAATTACGAGGCTTTTGAAGAAGAGTGCCATGCAAGCCCACAAATGGTGAGCAACGGGGTGGGCTCCAAGCCCTTTTTAATTAACAAAACTCTTGCAAGCGAGAGGCACGCACTAGAGCATGCTCTTGCAGGCTCGACCCTAAAAACCTGTCTCGAAAGACTCAAAAGGATCAAAAAAAGCAAAAAGTGTTCTCTGCTGAAGCTGGATTACTAAAGGCTATGTGCCTTCCTAAAGAACTCCACAAAATGCTATCAGAGGTCAACAATCCTGACAGCTTCTTATTGATAACAAAGTAATCACAAGATTTCTGTGGCTTAATGGGACATCATTTTCTTGCAAAACCCAAAACATCAGAATTCTATTTTATTAGAAAACATCAACTTATCAATCCAAACCCAAGGGAAGCACAAATACACTAAAGAAATTTCTCCTCTTTCACTAACATATTTCACCTAACTTTCATTTTTGGGAATTTATGACCTGGAAAGGCCAGTGGACCAGCTGACTCACATTGCATGCCCACCACAAACCTTCATGAACACCCTAATAGCTAAACCAGTTGCAATATCTGCAATGAACATAACAATACCTTAAGAGGCGTGTTTCTAACAGAACACAAAATGTCCTACCTAACAAAAACACTTTTGCCTCGGCAGGCTCAAACAACTGCAGACCAATCTTAAATGGACCATGGAAAAACTGACAGAGACAGCAGCTTTTGCGTAGTGTTCCAATTTTCTTGAAAATAACTTACTTCAGAGAGGGAAAGGCACAGAATGTGTTGTGATTTCCATGTAGGGTGATATGAAAACTATTGTGGATAGAAACAACATAGTAGCATTACGTCTACTGGAACTATTTGCCACCTTCAACATAATGAATCACTAAACAGAATAAAAGAGGCTGGATTTGAGGAAAGCATCCTCATATGAATTTCATCATTCCTTAACATCATATGAAGCATTTTTAATAATTTCCTAACTCCTCTTCAAATTGTATACATGGAGGGACTGATTCACAATGGTCACTTACACGTTTGAGTGAATGGTCACTAATTTTTTCTTATTCACAAATTCGGAGCATAAGTTACTAATGAATAAAACAGTAGTAAGTCCAGCACCACACATGGCCAACCACTGGTACTGCAACGCTATCCCATAGAAAATAATGGAGGTTGTGAATTAAAATAAACCCCCATAGGAAATAATGTAAAATTTAATAACGTTATTTAAAATAGTGAAAAATATATATACATACAATTTAATGTTAAAAATGTATAAAAATAGTATGTATTTATTATGTAATTATAAGATAGTTTAAAATCTTATTTTGAGTTTAGAATCAATTTAGAAATGAATGTAAATATTTCTTACTAAATTTAACTAAATTAATTTTAATTGATTCTATACATCACTTTTAATAACTATTAATGCATGCTATTTTTTCTTTGGGTCAGAATTTATTTTTAACTTAGAATTCAGAAAAATAATTGTAATATATTTAAATATATTCCATTAATTAAAGATATTTCAAAATGAATTTAATAATGCTGTAGCATTTTTAATGTTGTTATAGAATTAAAAGAAATATGCACAATTAACTTGCATTACCATTTAATATAAAACTATTAAAAAATAAGTGTGCTTTCAAGTTAAATACATTTTATAAATGTTTCCCTCCATTTCACCACAAGAGATTCCACAGTTGGAGCAGAGATCTCCACATAGTAAAGTATAAGGAAAAAGACCGAAGTTTATTAATATTTAAAATATGATATGTAAATTATTGTTACATTATTTTTTAAATTCAAAATAGTGGATTAAAATATTTTATAATTACATAATAAATATGAACTATTTCATTTCTTAACATCAAAGTATATATTTTTATATAATTAACTAATTCAAACAATTTAATTAACATTATTTCCTATTGAGTTTTTTTTGTAATAATTTAACTGCATTATTTTCTGTGGCAGAGTGACAGTACCAGTAGTTGGCTATGTGTGGTGCTGGACGTACTACTGTTCTCTTATTAGTAACTTACGCAGAGTTTGTGAATAAGCAACAAGTAGTAAAATTACTAACAAATGTAAATTACTCAAAATTGTAAGTTACCTTTGTGAATCAAGCCCAGAACGTTCACACACCAATTCTATATCACAATTTAATTGTACACTCCTAATATGCTAGGGTAATCACAAAACATTGCAGTCAATCCTGTTTTTTAATTTGCATGGTTTCCTCAGTGTATAACACTTTGATTTAATCAGGGTTGCAGTAGACATAATATTAATAACAAAATGAATCCACGCTTGTCATTTAAAATATCATTGAGTCAACTGTAGTCTAATGAACTGAGACCCGTAAAAGACCTGTAATGGCCCTACCAAGGTCCACAGACAAGAGAAGAGGGTTATAATACTCGGTAAGAGGGTTATAATACCCAGTAGGATGCCACTCCTTCTGGGCCTGTGAACCATTTGTCAACTATCTCCCCAGCATTTTTTTTCTTTGATTATATAAAGTGCTGGATTAAATAAAGCTTGAATAATAAGAAGATAAGATCGTTTTCTGCAGGACTCCACAGTCCTGTCAAAAGACTACACAAGGAGATAGTAACCTGAAATTTCCTGTCACATAGAAAACTAGAGAACGCTGTGCCTTTGATGCCATTTTCAGAGAGCCTATTGAGAGTTTTCGGTGATTAACAATATAAAATACTGAGGTAGGCCTAAAAGAATTAGTGTAGCAGCTATATCGATACTGGCAAAACAAAGAAGTTCATCTTTAGTGAGTCCCGGCAGAGTTCCTATTTACAGAGTCCTGCAACTGATCAAGAATGGCAGCTGTGAAAAGGGGCGGTTTGAGGCCACAGAGTCATGATCCAAGGAGGGTTTCTTTAAAATTGGGGTGACAAGTGCATGCTTGAAACAACTAGGATCAGTACCCCAAGTCACTTAGGCATTATGATTCTACCTCAGAAAACAGTGTTCAGCTAAAAGCAAATCCTTGTTGGGTTATTCGAGAGCATCAAGAAACGCCCAACATCCAGCCAAAGAGTTGGAGGGAGGGGAGGCAAAAATGAAAGAACTAGGAAACACATCATGTCCTAAGAGAGCATCTAAAAAATAGGAAATGGAGGAAAACTGTTCAACATTTGTGACTAGAACATGGAAGGCCTTGTTTGGACCTTATACAGGTCTCAGTTTGGTGGCGTGTAGATGCATTAATGATATTTTAAATGACAAGCTTGGAATCATTTTCTCTGTTGAAATAAAATTTACATATATTTCGGCACCAATAAAGCCATGGGTTATGCACATAATTGAAGAAAACACCTGTTTGCTAGAATCAAGCGAGACAAAATCAAAAACAGGATTAACTGCAACTTTGCTTCTGAAGAAAATTAAAACACTTGAACATGTTTTTGTGATTAATCTGACTCATTACTGATAGACAATTAATTATGATATTGTATCGGTGTGTGAACATCCTTTGTATATATTCTGGGAGCTTTAGCGTTCCATTTTGGAGATCCAATAGGGAGACAGGATTTCTTCCTTGTTCAGCACGTATCTTAATTGACACTATCTGACAGTGTTTGGAAACATGTATTGTTTGCCCTGGTGTGCCCCTTGCTATGCAATTATGTGTAATTTCCCCTTCAATTTGTACCTCAGCCATCTACCAGAACTCATGAAATCTTTTAACCTCACATGCTATAATTGTGCAAATGATACAAGCCCCACTTAGAAATTGGAGAGCAGGCACAATCTTGATGGATTAATATTAAGTGACTGCCTCTGATCCACTGAATATTAGATACTCACAAAGCAACTTAAACTCAATGCACTCACAACAGAGATTCTTACATGCAGAGGCTGAAAAAATTATAATCTTTTAGCACCTTGGCCCTGTAAACCTAGGGTGCTACCACCTACATCAACACAAAGCAAGAAATGTGGCTTATTCTCATCAACTCTAAGATCCCCATCAGCCTACAAGTTTATCAAATGACTACAAGTGCATTCCAAGGCATACAGAAGCTATATAAGACTTTCTTTAATGTGGGATTCACACAGAAGATTCAGGCAACTATCTTTCTTGTTATATTGTCAGAACGCCTTTCAGAGGGCCACAGGGCATACAGGGGCTATTTGGCCCAACCATGGTGGCAGAGGCCTTTTATTCCTGATGTCACAGGACCTTACTTGCTATTGATCCTGAGCAATTGGGCCAAGTACAACCTCTCCATTTGATTCTCAGTGGTAGAAGTGGTCGAGCAGTCAAAGCTCTCTCAGGGGTAATGTGTATGCAGGTGACTAGACGCGACTCATAATTCAAAGTGCAAACATTACAAGTAATTAATCAATGTCCAGACCAATATTCACATTTAGAGAAAAAATAAGTATTTTATTTCTAACTCTACACTTCAGAATCAATAACACAATCCCCTTGAGGTCGAGCTCTAGGTAGTAGTCAGGCAAATCCCTATCCTAACCTCCATCATGTAACATGATCGAAGTTATCCCCTATTCCCTGGTGGCTACATCCAGGGAATGCAAACTAATCAGCCGTACAGTGTTCTCCCTTTTGACTCTTTAGGAACAAAGTCAAAAGTGTCTATGATGCCACAGCATCATTTGCTGCAAGACCCCCTGGGGCACCAAAGGCCCAAATCCAGTCTTAACCCCTCCAGCGGTTTGGCAGTGTTCAGCGGTGCAGTGGGTACCCTCTACTCAGGCACTTGTGAGTCTGTATCCTGTATGGTGAAATTTGGCCAGTCGCAATGCACACCGCAACACCTAATGGTGCACTCTCGCCCTGTCGAGCATCACTGCCAGTTCATCAGAGTTGCTCCTGCTTGGTGGATACAAAAGTAAGTTCATCGCCCCCTAGCCGAGGGAGGATGGCAGCGGTGTTGCTGGTGTAATCCTCCAGCTCCCGAACTTTCCAACGATGGTACGACGTCCTCTGTGGCATCAGGCGATACACAGTGAATGTGTCAGGTGCTGGTCACAGCAGTATTCCTTCTTTCCAGTCATTGACCTGAACCCTTGGCCAAAGTGATATCAGCAGCCCCTCCTGGAATACAGGATGCCACATTACTCATGATTCAGGCACAGGCTCCTTCTCCTCAATTGCCCACACTGTGGTGGCCCATTCTGGCATATATTGTTGCAGATTTCAGCAGTCATGAGCTCCTGGCCTCAAAATCAGTTCACCAGTGATCCCCTCTAGTAAACAGGGTCACCGCAGCACAGAGGTGTGGTCTGGTACTTCCTGCACATCACTTCCAATACATCTAAAAAAAGGCAGCCCCCTTCTAGCATACAGGGGTCACAGAACCAAGACTGTGCACTGGAAACAGCTCGATTGGTGCGCAGCCTCACACCTCGCTCAGGGAATCCCCATGCAGGGCTTCCAATGGACCTCGGTTTCTTCAACGCTCTCTTCTCCCTTACACTGCATTCTGGTATAAGCAAACAGGCAGGCAATGATGCTTCAGGGATGGTGATCTTGGTGTCATGGGTGATGTCCCATCACCCAGCAGGGAGGACCCCAGTCCTGGTCACAGACAGAAATCTTGCAGCTTGTCTGGCTGCTTGACAGATGCCATTTTGGGGGAACTCAAACTCCCCTTCATTTATTCCTTCCGAGACACAAAACGAGATTTAGGGCCTGAGTCTTTGAAGTTTTATGTTGGGGTTCTGCTTCTTTTGAAATGGACACTTCTCTCTTTCTTCTTTACTCATGAAAGATCTCTGTCACAGCAAGCAAGACTCTGAAGCTGATTGTCCCACTATACTACTCATGGGAGTGACCAGAGTTCGCACCTGTGTGTCAGCCACAGTAGGATGTGTATCAAAAGGTTAATCCCAGACCCCCAGCCCTACTCTTTATTATTTCCTTATCAGCCCCATCTGTCTTCCTGAGATGTGTCTAGGCCCTTTCCTTATGATCTATCACTGAATCAATGAGTATTCTTTTGAAGTGTAAAGGAAGTCTCTTTCTTTTTCTCTAACATGTGCCCTACCCAGCTCACAGGAATGCAGTACACAAACATGTCAGAGGAGATGCCTCTCCTCCTCACCTCCTCACATCTTCACCAGGCAGGCCTGGGCTTCCCAAAAAGAAACCTAGGCCCATATTTATACTTTTTTAGCGCCGCATTTGCGTCACTTTTTGACGCAAAAGTGGCGCAAACTTACAAAAGACAATTGTATTTTGTAAGTTTGCGCCGCTTTTGTGTCAAAAAGTGACGCAAATGCGGCGCTAAAAAAGTATAAATATAGTCCCTAGTGTCTTCCATATAATGTGCTGTTGCGGGCACACTCACTCAGTGTACATTCAAAGCACACTTAGGGTCTCATTACGACTTTGGCACTCTTTTGGCAAGACCGTCTCTGTGGTGGCCACCAAAAGACCGTCATGTTGGCGGTGTTACGACCGCTATATTAAGACTCACACTCTGAAGACCGCCAGAAAAGAGCCAAAAATCTGAAACCACCAGGACACTGGAGGGTGGGAAAAAGGCGGTTCTACCACCATCACCACCAGCCCGACACATTTCCACCCGCCAGATTATGAGCCACAAATCATCACAGCGGTTCTTTCACAGCGGAAAACCATTGGCGGTGCGAACCGTCGCTGTCAAAAACTCACATCAGCTAGAACACAACACCACATTGGGCAGTTCGAATACCTGACACCTGACACATATACACACACCTACTCACTCCACTATATAACACACCCCCACAGAACCCCAAATCCTTTGCTACTAAAACAATTACCGCAAACACCGCAAGATGGCAATTACGCACATTTAGAACCATTACACCATAGGCACATATACACATATCACTCATCACACACCACACAACTGCACTAACAACACAATACACACATAACTAGTACACAAACACCATGAGCGACCATCACACACAACGCACCACCCACACCCCATCTATCACCCTACTCTGCACCCTTACATACACAACAACCACCCCACCCTCTACACAACCACTACCATGTCCAGACAAAAGCACCCACGGTTCACAGATGACGAGTTGAGGGTCAGAGACGATGAAATTGTCAGGGTAGAGCCACAACTGTTTGGAGCACAGGTCCAGCCAACAGAGGACTGGATTCTGGTAAGTAACTACGACTCCATGGCACACTATCGTCGTATCCTGCATGCTTCCTCACCACCCAAATACTCCCCAATACACTGCATGTCCCACCCACCACACCTCCCACCTACTCACCTACTCACCTAATGCCCCTCTCATGCATGCTACACATCCACCCAGCTCAACTGCCCACACTGCCCTTGGCAAAGACACAGATTGCATTGCCTAATACTAGCAGTACTACTCCCACAATGCACTAGGCCACATAAGTCAAAACCTGGAATGAGCACTTCACATCACATCACTTGCATGTATCACAACTGGATGGTGTGACTGAGGACCACTACATGGCAATGACAGCAATGCAATGGCACAGCAGAATGGCAAACAAGGTGAAACATAGCAGATGCACAGTGACAAATCCACTTGGACACTATTCATGATCCACAAACCAGATTTGGACCCACCATGTCATGGAATGGAAGATGGCAGACTCCATGCACATGCACAACATGCATAGAGAGGACAATCAACCTGAGTACACACACCCACCTTCCACTGGGACACCATGCTTACAATGTACAGCCATTTGCACTCACACCTAGCAAGCCAGATTTACCACTAGCTAACAGTGCAGACCTGTCATGTGAACCATCAGACAGTACCAGAACCCACCAACACAGCCAAACTTAGCAAACCCGAAAGACACCAACCTAAATTGAGTATGGTACACGTCACAGACCACTGTCCACAACCAATGTTTGCTGTGCAGCATCTGTCATTGTAATTTCTGGGAATCATGTTAAGCCATTGTATACGTCTGAGAAAGAGATAGACAATCAAACGTTCAATATGTAACTCTGTCTCTCACTACATCCCCAGGTACCCCTGCCAGTGCCACCATGGAGAGGGTACCAGAGACTGCCAGCCCTCCTCAGGATGAAGGCCCCAGTGAGCACAACACGTCTGGATGTCTGGACACTGATGACCTACCTGGCCTATCTGGGACACCTGGTGAGTCTATGGTTCCCCACCTCACCCTGGCCACATCAACCCCTCCGACCGTGTGGCGTCAACATCACAGCCAACCCTTCATCCTCAAACCTGTGTCCCAAGGACTGTTCAAACAATTGTGTGCCCCACACTACATTGACCTGAGTTGCCCCCTCACACCCCAGACAATAATGTTCCTGGTGACACTGGGAGTGGGCACAGGCACCTGGGGGTGGGGGATGTAGGAGGGAACCTGTGGTCCAAAGGATGGGGCACCCAAGGGACTCTACTGACCATCAAAGGACCAAGGATCAAGTCCTGGGAGCATACCAACAATCCCAGGACAGGATGGGCCAGATCATAACCATGTTGGGGTAAACCAGAGGCTGCAGTGGGAATGCCAACAGGAGGCATGAAGCAGTGGGAGGCCCACAATGCCACCATGGCCTCCATTGCAGGGGTGCTGATGGACCTCAACGCCACCCTGCATGCTTCCTCCACCCACCAGCATGTCCCTTTCACTAGCAACCTGACATCTGAGCCATCCACATCTGCAGCAGCTAGTGGAATGGTGTCCACAGGCCTCAGACACCCCTCCCTCTGTAACCTCCCCTGCAAATGTGGACATCTGCCCAGACATCCGGCTGGAGCAGATGCCAAGGCCAAATGCACTGCCAGGAAGTGACCGTCTCCTGATTTGTCTCCCTTGTGTGCCACTGAGACACCCTGTTGATTGTTCAATTACATTACTCAATTTTCAGAAGGCACATGGACACTGGACTTGTGCAACCTACAGCTGTGCCACTTACTCTGAGGATTCCAACTACCATGACCTCACTCATCAAATGTTCGTCAATGTGTGCACCGTATATTTTCAATTCCCATTTCCATTTAATCCATTTAATGCACAATAACCATTGAGCACAGCAAGTGTTTATGTGTCTTTATTCAAACATCCACAAATGTATTGAGTGCAAAATGGGATCTGGTTATGCTCCCCTACATCCAATAGGCAGTTTAATGGACAGCAGAGGGAGGCATCCTCTGCAGGAGATACAGCACAACAGACATGTCCTAGGACAGATTTCAGAGAGTCACAAATCTAGGGTCACTCAAGAGTATAGTCACTCATCCAACCTGTAAAAAGACCATGGCAGAGACTTTCATCAGGATAGAAGGCATGGTGCCACACAAAGCACATGTGAAGTTCATAGATGTAGCGCCCAGTGTAGAATGCCTCCTAAGCAGGGAAATGCAGGAATCACCTCAACATCACAAGTCTCAGAAAATACATCACAAATCACTTTACCTGCCATCTGTCATGTACAACCCTCAAATCTGTAATCAATTACCAATGGCTAATGACTATGAATGCCTCAAGACATAAGTAGCAGAGGCACCGACTTCAATAACGCTGTGGGTGGAATGACATGAGAACAGGAGAATGCAGGACACATAGCTCAATACAGGTCTGTCCATAAGAGCAGTGATTGTAGCAAACTGCAATGAGTACACATCTTAGACCTGAGAAACATTTACTGTGCAGCTTACAATCGATCAGTTAGCTCCCCCAAAACACATAGGGATAGGACCACATTACACCCACACTGAGGAATCAACTCAGGAGTTCCAATGTCACCAACTGATGTGGACAAACAACACATGCAAATACACACCTAACATACCTGTATGTTACTGGAAGTTCTGATTGATCAGCTCAGCCTTAGAGGCAGCTGCACCTTCCTCCTCTGCCTCCTCACCTGCCATGTCAGCATTACCAGCCACTGGTCCAGCTGCCTCATCCTCATTGCTAACAATGGTATCTGACGTCTCAGGGCTAGATTGTGGAGCATGCAGCAGACTACTATATTCTGGCATACCTTTTGAGGCGAGTAGAGGAGGGCACCTCCAGATACATCCAGGCACCTGAATCTTGCTTTTACACGCCTCATCCTCCCGTAGGCCTCATTGAATGAGCATGGAAGGGTACCTCACGGGTGTCAACAGCCAGGGAAGGTTTAGATAGCCAGAGTCAGCACACAAAGGTGTGAAATTACAGATACAGCCACAGGGAAGAATGTGATGACAGGTGCCATAACAGTGAAACACCTCCATATGAATACATACCAATGAGCCAAGCCCTGTGTGTAGTCATGCCATCATGTGTAGTACATTGCTGTTCCTCAAAATGTAGGAGTCATGCAATGATCCTGGAAACTTGGCTGCGACTTGTGAGATGTACTGGTCTGCCAGACACACCACCTGAACATTTATGGAGTTGTAGTTCTTCCTCTTCCTATACATCTGTTCATTGGCACCGGGAGGGACCAGGGCTATATGGGGCCCATCTATGGCACCTATCACATGAGGGATGTGTCTCATATCATAAAGGTCTGCCTTTACACAGGCCAAATCAGCACGTTGGGGGAACCTGATATAGCTCTCCAGGTGTTTCAACAAAGCAAGCAGTACATCCTTCAACACTGGACTGAACATGGGTTGAGACAACCCTGCTGTCAAGCCCACTATATGCTGAAAGGAGCCAGTGGCAAAAAAGTGTAGCACTGACAAGACTTGTACTGTAGGAGGGATCCTAAAGAGATTGCGTATGGCTAGCAATAGATCTGGCTCCAACTGTCTACATAGATCCATGATGGTCTGACGGTTCCGACAATAGGTCTGGATTACATATCTCTACTCCATGGTTGCAAGATCAGCTAGTGGACGGTACACTGGTGGTTGTCTCAATCTCCTCATGGCAGGATATTTAGATAGAGAGGAGAGAATGAACATTGAGAAAAGCATTTGACACATGTAAGCAGAACATGTGTAAATAGCACTCACTTAACACTGTAAGACATGCATAGCACAGCTGCCATGTACCATTACTGGCATGCTGAAGCACCTTGAACACCATCATTGCCGCACATTGCCGTACATGTAAGTGGTATTGGGCATATGTCATATGTGTCATGTAGGATATGTGCCAGATTGAGCTGTCCTGCACTGATGAAAAATAGGCATAATGTAATATACCTATATAGTGCCATTGCCTATATGCCTCCGAGTATCTGAACATTGTGCCATGACTGTCACCAAGCACAGCAGAGGCTTAATCTGCCATTTGGGAGGAAATCAGTATGACACACTTATTCTTGGCACATCAATGGTATAAATGTGCAGAAAATGGCAGTCGCCTATCCTGCTGAAGTGGACAGTTGGAAGTGACCTAAGTCCGCCGGCAGATGTCGTCATGGTGGTAGGTGGTTGCAACCGCCGTGCTACTTATCATTGGTTAACATTGTTGCCTGTGGTGGACTGGGGCCAAGGGCAATGACTGCCGGTGGTGACGGTCCTGTACATGGCGGCCGTTACTGTCATTTTCTGCTGCCTTGCTCAGTTGACTCCTGCCACTGTTGCTAGCAAGACCTGAGCTGCTTTGTAATGTCTCTGGGAGCCATCATGCAATGTTCTTCAGGTGATAGGGCCCCTGCCTTCACACAGGAAGAGCTGGAGAAGCTTGTGGAGGAGGTCCTATCCCTGTATGGACAGCTATATGGGGCACCAGAGGAGCAGGTGAGTTCAAAGCCATAGTTATGTGTGATAAGGGTTGGCTGTGACAGTGAATCGTGCAAGTGTACCGGTGAAGGAGTATATGCATGGTGAGGGCATGTGGTGAATTAGTGCGAGCAGAGAGGATGGGTATGTGTGGGCACTTGGTGAGATAAATATGCATTGGGCACTGCTATTGATATGGTGCCAGTGTACATGACTTTCTCCTTCTGTCTGTGTCATTCATGCAGGTGAACGCCCCTCAAAAGAAAAGGATCTGGTGTGCCATTGGTAAGCAAGTGCGGACCCTGGGGTCCACAGCTGGTGGAACACCCATTGTAGCAAGCGGTGGGAGGACATGAGACGCTGGGCACGGAAGACCGCGGAGGCCCAACTGGGGATGTCCTCCCATTAAGGGAGGGGTGCCCATCATATGCTGACCCCCCCAATGGCCCACCTTTTGGTGGTGGCCTACCCTAAAGTGGATGGATGTTTGGGTGCTGCACAGCAGCCACAAGGGGGTGAGTACTGACTGTTACCTGGGACTTGGCTCTGGGTGTAGGGTGTTAGTTGCCTCACTGTAGCTTAAGTGACAATGTTTGTCAGTGCTACATGTATGTATACTACTGGGAAGGGGTAGTGACCACCTGGCCTGAGTATAAGTAGTAGCTGAGTTTTCATGGTATTCTGTTGGTGGATGTCCATCTCCTATATCAAGACATCTCATGTCTGCATGTAGTGATGGTCAAATGATATTGGCACATGTGTGACTCCATCCTGCCTTTTCTATGGATGTGAGTTTGTGCTGTGCCCTACCCATTGGGAATGACCTGGTCCATCCATCCTCATTTGAGCATTGGAGGCTCTAAGTTGTCAGTGTACTCCCATCTGTATTGCAAACCTGTTTTAGCTACTGGGTGACGTTTTTATCACAGGGACTTTTCCATCAAGTACTGGTAATGGTATTGACTCCATTTGAGACTGCTATGACATTTCCTAAGACATATGGACTGTATAGGACTGAATTTATTTATTGGTTGTTTCATACCCACATCATGTGATTCTCCTATCTATGGGGTATGTGAAGGTTAAAATGTTTGAAAATCAATATGTCATTGTGATTTGGTATGATTGTAATCATCATGCATTTAAAAGTGCTAGACTTGTGGGGCAGAGACCTTGAACCCAATGTGATTGTACTAGAGGTAGTAGGTGCCTAGGCAGACCTCACAGTAGTCAATATGTAATGTACATGTCACGTATGCCAATGCCCTAGCTATTACAGTGCAACCTAGATCAGTGTCTGCCTACATCATGTGACAATGGTCACTTGGGGCCACTTCAGATAGAGTGGGACAATGACTGCTACCCATGCCCTAGCTGAAGTGGGTGATTTGGACTGTTATAGTTGTGGTATGACTATTGAGATATAGATTAGAAAGATATGTTGTTCATTCTCTCCTGAAGCTGCCCTTTGTAGTAGTGGGCTCTGTAGTCAGTGCTATGGCAGAGGTGTAGATCCATGTTTGCATAATGCCTACAGGTATTGTCCATCTAAGATGTGTGTTGACAGGACTTAGGTACAGGTATGCAATTTCAGGAATGGTGTGAGTGAAGGTGATGTAATCATGTAGTGTTGTCCTACTGGTGTAACTGCATGTGTGGTGTTGTAGTATGTAGGCCATGATGTCAAATGTGTGTTCCTGAAGTTCATCAGTTGTGACACTGTACTCAGTGATTGAGTATGGGTGTAACGTGCAATATGGGCCTTTGTAAATGCAATCAGATGTATGATTACTTGTGAGATATATATGTTTGGTATCTGCTACTCTACCTCTGTGATTGGGCCATACTATACACATGGCTGTACCCGGACTTGTATTCTACTCATCACATGTCACCTGCATGGGTGTTTAACTTGTTGTGGCTACATCAGTCATTATATCAAGATTGGCTTATCTGAACAGAGTGTTAGGTCAGCAATGTCATGTGACAGGCAGGTGCTGTGAGGTGTGTGAGCGGGGTGGTATTCACTATGATGGAACTTGACATAAATAATGGACTAATCAGGTGCTGTTACTGAACAGGCCTGATGCATTCCCATAGGTGATGGTAGTATGGAGAGGTGTGAAGAGATATCAGGTAGTCAATTGTACTTCATCCAGGGCATGATGTGCATGCATACATCGCTTTGATGGTGATCTTGTGGATAACTCCAGTTGTGGTAACTTACTTGATTTTAGATGTGGGTGTGAGGGTTGGCATACAGGGGTGGGTAGTAGTGACATGTTGTGACATGATGTAGGATATGTGTATTGGTAACATAGATAGCCTACCCAGGATAAGTAGTCCTACAGATGAGCATGTTGACGTGTGTATGTGAGGAATATGTTAACCCTCTCTTTCACTCTCACTCTCTCTCTCTATTTGTGTGCATCAGCATCGGCAAGTGAAGGAGATAGGGCACAGGTGAGTGGGGATGCTGGAGGCCACGGGACCAGGAGTGCTGCTATCAGTGACAGTGAGGGGCCCAGTCGCATGGTGGGCGAGGGAAGTGCCACGAGGGAGACCGGATCTTCACACTTAACTTTGGAATCCTCCTCCAGTGGACACTCCCTCACAGCGGCAGACCCCTCTGAGACCACCCCAGTACCATCTTTGTCCTCCACCCCTTACTCCCAATGCCCACCCGTAGCTCCCCACCCAGTTGTATGTGCCCGCTCACCCAAGAGGGTGGGTGTCTCTTTCACCGTAGGTACCTCTGCCCCTGCACCAGTCAGCCTTGCTGCTCTCAGTGAGGAGGCTATTGACCTCCTAAGGTCCATCCCTGTGGGTCAGTCCACCATCATGAATGCCATCCAGGGACTGGCAGCACAGGTCCAGCAGAGCAATACGTTACTGGTGGGCATTCAAGGTGCACTGGATGGCCTACAAAGATCCTTTCAGGCTCCGGCCTCCATGCTGATGACAGCCAGTCACCCCTTGCCTACCATCCCCCCTCCAATACATCTTCCCAATCCCACACCCCTCTCCCAAATCCAGCCAAAGCACACAAACAAACAAGCATACACCCACCTCAACATCCAAGGGTAGCGCAGACAGACACAAACACCACAAGACCCACCACCGGCATGCACACAAACAACACCCACCTGCAGACACACCGACATCCACTACCTGCACAGACTTCCCCACCACCCCAACCTTCACAGACACTACACCAGACACAATATTCACTGATCCAGCCACAACTCTAATCTTACCCACAGTCAGCACAATATCAGACCCGCAGACATCCACCCCAATCACCACATCCGCAGCCACCACAACCACCGACACCCCCACATTCAGCACATACTCCATACCTGCAGACACCACCCCAACAGACAGTGACCCATCCAGCATGGCATCTCCCAACACCTCCTCCCCCCTCCTCCCAAGACACCTAAACGCCCACACTCACCCACCCAACAGACACCCAGCACCCACAAGACATCCATCAAGACACCTACTGCAACTATTCCCTCTCCCTCCACTTCCAAACCCTTTTGCCATGACCACCCCTGTGTGTCTAAAAAGGTGCTCCTCTCGGAGTTTTCCCTGTTCCCTACTCCTCTCCTACCCCATGATACCCCCAAACGGTCTGTGTCCCTCCCCAAGCCCAGCCCTTCCACCTCCAAGTCCTCCCCTGCCCCCCAGTAGTACCCATACCCCTCCCCCTGCCAAGAAGTCAACCCCTCCCAGGTGCTCCCCTAAAGGTCACCCTAAGCCCCCCCTCCCAAACCCAAGCCCAAAGACCCACCTCACTGAACCAAGCCCAAACCTCCCTCCTCCCCCGTTAATCCCTGAGGTGTCTGCCTGCCCCCTTGATGCTCCTACCGTGTGGAGGTCATATAGCAGTCAGGAGTCATGTTGGGGCACACATATGTGCCACTGATGCATTTGGCACATGGGTCTTTGGACTGACCTATGGGCTTTTATATGTACATAGTTTTCATTGCCATCATCCTATTTTTTATATTTCTGGGCCAATCATTTGTTGGTTCGATGGTAACATGCTGGTCCTGCCTTTCATTCAACATGGCTGTTTAGGTTTTGCCTGTTTTGATTTGTGTTTGTGTGGCGTGTGTGTGTGTTGCTTGTGATAGCTGTTGTGCCTCAGCAGCATGTGTGGGTGTGGCCCTGGTGTTTTTCCTGTGGTGATGGCTGTGTGATACGTGTGGAAAATGTTTGTGTTCGACAACTGCATGTATGTTGATTTGTGTGTATTGTTTGTGTTGACATGTGTGATGTTGGTGTTGTGTGCCCTTGTGTGGTGGTAGTGTGTGCTTGCATGTGTGTGGTGATGGATATGTCAGTTACATTGTGTGTTGTGTTAGCGTAGTATGATGTATGCTTAGTTGTATGGGTGTGTGATTGTGTGTATTAGTTGTAGGGTGTTGTTATGTATTGTTGTTTGTATGTAGTGTGAGGTGGAGGTGTGTATTGTGTTTGCTTGGCGCAGTCTTTATATGGTAGCGGTTGCGGTGTTGTTGTGTTATTCGTGGTGTTGTGTATTGCTGTGTTGGAGTGTGTCAGAGGTGTATGTGTGCGGGCTAGCCGCGGTGTGTGTAGTATGTGTGTGCCTGTGTGTATGTGGCTGTGTGTGAATGTGTGTATGTGTGTATGAGTGTGAGGTGATGTGTGTGTGTTGGCCTCACCACCCGTCCCGGATGTGTATGTCCCAGATGTGTATGTTGTGTGAGTACTAATTCTTTTCCCTACAGTGTCAGATGGGTTTGTGTACTCACGGTTGTTGTTGTCATCGCTGCCGCTGGTTCTGGAGTCATCGTATGAGCAGGAGCAGTGATAGGACATGCAGTTCAGGTTCCATGGCAGCTGCAGTCAGGTATGTGTTCCAGAAGGTGAGTTTCTCCTTTTATAGAGTTGGTTTCGGCCAGGGTTTCCTTGATGGTGCGACTCTGGCGGAAAGCTTGGCGGTGTGCGAACTCGTTATCTGTCTGGCGGAAACATGGTCCCCGCTGGCCTGAAGGTGGCCACCGCTGTCAGTGGCGGCATGATCGGATAGGCGGTACTGGCGGTGGATTAGCTGTATTCTGTTGGGAAGACCGCCATGGTCATAATTTGGTGGTCTTCCCCGCCGACCCATTGGCAGTACGACTGTCGCCGCCAACATGGCGGTCCTGTGAGCACCAAATTCGTAATGACCATCTTACTGTCCAGCACTAGTACATCCATGCATTGGACCATTATATGTACACATGAATTCAGTATACACTTTCAGTCTGCGCATACTGTTCAGCACTGAAGCTTTTCTGTGTTTAACCCGGGTGTGTTATTTATAAACACACACACTGTCATCACTCACACTCACCAGGTGTGCAGTGCCTCACACTTCACCTTTTATGTGTTGAACTTTACACAAGTACATAGAAACCCAGCACATGCTCTCATTGCACACACTAAACAGCGCTACATCTTTCATGTCATATATTCCTCTAAGTAATACATACACTTAGCATACAGTATGTACTAATCTCATATGTACTACACAGTACTGCTCTATCCCTGTACTGCACCCTTCCCAGGCACACGTACAACCTATACAGAGTAACCACTCCTACGCTATGTAGCATTCCACATCTACCAGATGTAGGGTAAGTTAAGCACATGGTAGTGGAACTTTTAAAAAGGTGAGTGAGCTAGTAGGTCTCACTCCAGCAACACAGGGTAAAAAGGTCCTGTTCACTGCTAATAATCACTGCACAGTATGCTGCCACCACAGCGCTTTTCCTGTTTAACTCCTAGTGAAGACAGGAGTCATCCACAGCTATGAAGGTAGCACTTTGGTTGGCCCTCCTGGTCTACAAGACCACAATCCATGAGACAGGTATATGTCATGGCATACACACAATCTGTGTCCGTCTAGGCCAACAAATCAGCTTCAGGGATCCAGAAAACAGTACAGTTAAGCACTCAGGGCAGGGATACATATCTCTTATCATGCAGAGGGCTTTTCCGTCCCAACATATATCATAACTGAATTACATAAATAATCTGTACCATAGGTTCTCGCTTTCAGTTATGCAGAACCTACTAAGAATAAATAATGCAGCAGCGAGACAAAGCATACATGTAAAGCTATGAGATGATCTCCCCTACTTTAGATCCACTTCACAAGTTCCCCTTCCGTAGGTTTACTTCAATAGCCTGTGCATTACAAATAAAGCCATCAATTGTAATGGTTAAATTTTCCTACAAGTAAAGTTGAAACAATACTCTCAGAAAAGGACTCTTTGATCTAGACCGGCACCACAACTAATCAAGCAGACTAACATGATGAAGGCTAGGAGTCACACCTCTTTCTCTGTGCAAAGCTGATAAAGTCTGGAGTTCACTTTTTATTTGACAGTACATGGAATCCAGGAGGATGATGAAGACCCAGCTTTTCCTTAGATAAATCAATAAGAGATGGACAGACCAGAACAACTCAATACCATGCACTATAGATAGAAAATACAGAACAATGCAGGGTGCAGGCATAGACACTGACAACAGCACTGTGTGGCAGCAGCAAAGAAAGCACATTGCTTTAGGGGCCGCTCACAATTGAGGATACAGATCAGGCTAGACAGCAGTTGCGACCTTCTGGACTCATCAGGCTTGGCAACTCTGCCCTATAAGGTTTTACATGCTGGATTCAGGCTCTAGCTGAAAGAACCAAGTCCACTACCAGTACTGTACCTCCCCACCTTGTTTCTTTCACCAGCAGCCAAATTTCTTCTTCTTTTTTGGAGGTAGGGTCCTTACACATGTTGGGGAGAGAGCCAGAAATTGCCCCTTTGGTCCTTGATTTTCTCTACTCATGGCTCATTGGAGTAAAAATGCATCCTGGAAGTACTGCAAAATTTACTAAGCATCCTTTGACATTTGTTGGCTATTCTATATAATCAAATGTGCTGGAATTCATCAAAGCCACAAGTTCCATGGTGCACTCTGATTCCGGACCCAAATATTGCACACATCCCTTCAGGAGGTTTTCCCAATTAAAACACTACCTAGTGTCTAATATATGGATCCAGGCTGAAAAATGTTGAAAACCTGACCGTGTCTGATACCTTCAAACTCAGGATACTAGGAGGAATGCATATGTGGATCAAGCATTGACATGAATACCTTGCTGCATGAGGAAGGCTGTAGAGAATTTCCATGTTTTGGGAAAAAATTGCTGAACATCTGAAAAGTGTAATTTTCAGCACATTGCACCAGGCAACTACTCAGGGTGAGGGAAGATGTTAAAAATATCTGATTGTACTATGTTTCCAGATAGTCCAGTTGTAATACCATGGACCAAGAGACAGGTACCTTAAGTCGACATTTCAGTTGCTTTCCAAATTTTCCAAATGCACCATATGGAGTTTATCGCTTTAGGACAGCAAGACGTCTTAGAAATCCATATATGTCTATTACAGTCACGCTCAGTGTTCTGCCACAAAGGAAACTGGAGGCAATTGCCATGTTTTAGAAAAAAATCCAGTCAGCTAACCAAGGTGAGGGTGGACTGGTACGGGCCAATAGAAATTGTAGGATGTGAAGATGTTAAAAATATAATTTTGTGCACAACACAGTGACACATTTAATCAAAAGACAGGTAGGTTGAGCTAGAATTTCACTTTCAGTTGTTTTCCAAACTTCTCAAATACACTTCACTGAGATTGTCATCTGTGGGCATCCTGGACCCATAGAAAATCCACACCTGCCTGATATCCCAACACTCAGGTGATCACGATGAGGGAAAGTTTGTGGTTAAACCTGGACAGGGATGTGTTCCATCATGGACGGTATGGGAGGGAGTTATAGTGTCTTAGAAAAAAATATTTAAAAAACTGACAAACATCATGTGCAAAGTAATCTCCCAGCCAGACAATGAGGGTGAAGGAGGTCAGGCACCCTGCAGCAGAAGCTGTGCAATGTATAGATGTTAAAAATGTATATTTGTGCATAGTTTCCATACAGTCCAAGAGTGATGCCCACCACCAAAAGACAGGTACCCTAAGCTGGCATTTTGCTTTCTGTTACTTCCCCAATTTCTCAAAAGCACTGCACCACGTTTATCACTTGTGCACAACATCAACCCATAGAAAGTCCATGTTTTGGAAGCAAATGCTAAAAATATGGCAAATGTTATGTCCAATGAGTTCTCCCAGCCAGCTAATCTATGTGACAGAGGTTTGACACCTATTAGCATAAACATTAGGCTGTTTATATGCTAAAGGTATATGGTTGAGGTGTGTTTCCATACAGCCCAGGGTGATATGTGGCACAGAAAGACAAGTCCCTAAACAAGCATTTCACTTTCAGTTGTTTTCCAAATTTCACAAATGAACTGCAAAGAGTTTATCGCCTTCGAGCACACTGAACCCCTAGAAAACCTATTCATGCCCAGTACTCACACTCTCATGAGACCCAGAGGAACAAAGGTGGGGGGGTGGTCAAGCCTAGGCATGGATCTTTTTCTTCATAGGGGAGGCTGGAGGGAATAATTATTTTTTAGAAAAAAATGGTAAAACTCTGTCAAACATCATGTTCATAGTGTTCTACAGGCAACAGAGGTTTGGCTTGCACCAATAGATGTTTTAGGTTTTACATAATTAGGCAATACACAGGGCCTCATTACGACTTTGGCGGTCTGATGGTAAGATTGCTATGGTTGCTGCCACCAAAAGCCCACCATGTTTGCAGTCATCCAACCTTTGTATTAAAAGATAGACAGCTGAGACCGCCAAAAAACTGCCTATTTCCCAAAACCGCCAGAACATTGGCGGATGGAAAAAAGGCAGTCAGACCACCAGCACCGCCAAGCCCGACAAAAATCAACCGATCTAATTACGATCCACAAATCACAAGGTGGTTCTTCCATGGCGGAAAACTATTGGCAGTGCGAACCGGGGCGGTCTGAAGTCACATCAGCCAGAACACTACATCACATTAGATAGTTCGAATACCCCACACCTAACACGCATTGACACACCAGCCACACCTACACACTGCACTATAAAACACACCCCTACACAACACACAACCCTTTGCAATAAGAACGCCACACACAGCCAGATACCAGCCAAAAATAAAAGAACTAGCCAGAACTAGCCAAACAATCAATAGGCACCCCTACACATTACGCTCAGCACACACCCCACATTTGCACAACATACACAACACACAATTTACAAAACAACACAATACACAACAACCAATACCCTCTCACATCACAGCACCCACACCTCATCACTAACATTTTCCGTCCTTTTATTCATAACCTCACCGTCTTTACCACCACTACCATGTCCTACAAAAACATTCATGTTTCACTTATGATTAGTTGAGGGTCATGGTGGACAACATTGTCACGGTAGAGCCATTCTATTCGGAGCACAGGTCCAGCAAACATCAATAGCCAGGAAAATGGAATTGTAGCAATGAATAGTCTATATGGTGAATGCAGAAGGCAGTTACCCACGCAGAAGGGAAGAGGTGGAACGACCTCAGGGAGAAGGTTCGTTCCATGGCATCCAGGCACCAGCTGGCGGTTCTAAAGACTGGAGGTGGGCCCCCAACTCGTCACCCACAGTTCACATCATAGAAAGAGAAGGTCTTGAGCACCCTGCATCCTGAGGGCCTAATAGGAATACCTGGGGGAGTGGAGTTGGGGGTGTAACAACAACATTCATGTCACCAAACAGTTTTGTCTTGCATGCTCATTCATCACCTTACCCCAACCCAATGACCAAACCACCCACCACCCCCTGTCCAAATCCTCGAATACCCCTCACTGCCATGCCATATATCAAGTAAATTTACCTTGGGCCACAGTGTTTGGAAAGGGCCTGTGAAGTCCTAGGAACTGACAGCACTACAACTCCCAGAAGCCACTGTTCCAACATTAAATAACCTGAACTGTGCACCAATTTTGAAATGTCTTGTATGTGAAACTAACAATCAAAGTAAACCAACCTGAATGGTCCACCATTTAACACTTCATGGCAATGGCAGCTACGCAGTGGACCAACATCAGTACTGGCACAAGCAAATCACAGCTACTGCTGTGTCCCATAACAAACTGGACTTAGAGAAAACATTCATAATAATGTAATATACTCACCTGGTAGGGGACACCTAAATGGCAAACTGGGCGCACTTCCAGTACATCCAGACAGAAGACCAGGCCAAATTGTAACACCAATTTTGTTTGCCAGTTCTGACACCATTGTGCATTGCGATAAGAAGAAAAAGCCCCTTGGAGGGAAATATTTAACTTTCACTCCACACAGTCTACTTACAAACAGTGGCACTCCTTTTGAACTTGGCGGTAATCACCGCCGACCGCTGTGGCGGTGGACTGCACACCACCAAATAATGATGCCAAAAAGTTAAACCTCCAAAAATCCTGCAACCTCTACCCACTGCCAGGGCATACGACGGCCGAAAGGCAGTACACCCCGCCCCGCCACTGCCATGCAGACAAATCCTCCGTCCACCAAATAATGATGCACAAATCAGCTTGGTGGATAGTGAATGCTGAACGACTGTTGGCGGTACAGACTGCCACGGCCAGTAATGGGACCCACCAACAACAAATGAACTCATTGGCAAGTCTGAAACCCACACACCTGACACACATCCACAACACTATATAACACTCACATACACACCCCACAATCCTTTGCATCGCCAATAGCATGACTGATATTGACAACACAACACGCATACACTGAACCCAACATCACATAAGTCACACACACAAATACACCACCAAAACACATGCATACCCCAAACACCATCACAAGTCACACACACAACCACACAACAGCACCCTCACCAATACACCCACAACACACACCATGGCACCCCCTAAGCACCCCCGCTTCACAGACATGGAGCTAAGGACCATGGTGGATGAAATATTCAGGTTCGAGCCACAACTGTTTGGGGCACAGGTGCAGCAGACACCCGTGGCCAGGAAGATGGAGCTATGGCAGCGGACAGTCAACAAGGTCAACGCAGTGGGAACCCATCCATGCACAAGGGATGACATCCGGAAAAGAGAAGGTTTAGTCAATGGTATCCAGGCACAACATCGCCGTACAGAAGACTGGTGGTGGTCCCCCACCTACTCCCCGAATACACCGACTGGGAGGAGAAGGTCCTGGCTATCCTGCACCCGGAGGGCCTCACCGTACTCACTGGAGAACTGGATTCGGGTAAGTCAACTACAATACCTTAACAGTCACCCCACCTATAATGCATATATCATCCCATCCCTCTCACAACCACCAGGACCCCATCCCCTACCCAGTCCACAACACCCACATCCAAGTTCCCTGCATGCCCACAATCCCAAAAGCAGATCACCATCCAGCCCCCAGTGCACAGTCACCTACCCGTGCATGGAATCCCAGTGTCACTACAGCACCCAAAATGCACCTCCACCCCCCACATAAAATGCAACTAAATGTACACGAAGGGACCTTGCATGCCACGACAGGGGAATAAAACCATCAAATAGTGCAGAGCAGTGCAGCAATTGCTGATAAATTACCTGACACCCACCTGTCTATACCCCCAAACACAGGCACCACCACCCATGCCACCCAGACGGAGACACCGAGTGCCAGCCCTCCACCCGAAGGCAGAGGGATGTCTGGAAATAGAGGAACTCCCTGGCCCATCACACAGTCCTGGACTGTCACCCTCCAGAAACCCCACCCAGGATACCACTGACACCCCTACCACCCAGCCACCATTATCAGTTCTGGCCAAACAACCCCACATCAGTGTCTCACGGCACGAACTGGTGGCCCACATGTACAGAGGCCAAAGACTCCACCCACCAACAGGCAGGAGGATGAAGGGCCAACTGCAAGTGGGACTGCCAGACCTGTGCAGGAGATGCAGGCACAGGGGGCTAGTGCCAGTGGGAGGGCATCAGTGGGTGGCCTAGGGGGTGGCCATAGGATGGGTGCTGCAGCCCAGGAGGTGATATCTGAGGTCCTGTGAGCATACCACCACACCCAGGACAGGATGGGCCAGATCCTGGCCACCCTGGAGCAGAATCAGAGGCTGCAGATAGCACACCAGAAGGAGGCCATGGAGCAATGGAAACAGCTCAATGCCACCATGGCCTCCACTGCAGGGGTGCTGCAGCACCAGTACCACAGCCTGCCTGAGTCCTCCACCCACCTGCAAGCTCCGACCACTAGCCAGGACACTGCCCTGCCTCCTACATCAGCAGCAACTACTGGACTAGTGGTACTGCCAGAGGACACACAGGAAACCAGTCCCCTAACACTACAGCCCAATTGCATCTTCGCAAATGTGCCCTCAGCCCCAGATATTCCACTGAAACACCAGCCCAAACCAAGCCCAGCTCCAGGAAGAGACTCTGCCTAGAACTGTCTCCCTTATGTGCGACTGAGCTATCTTATTGTCATGACACTGCCATCACACCATATTCCAATGGCCACATGGACCAAAACCTAGTGCTACCAACAGCTGAGCATATGTACCTGAGTATGTATTTTCACCATGTGCCCACTCCCTTTCTCTGTCCCAACACTTATGTATATTTTGCCATCTAATAAATCCACCTATGCACTCAAATTGTATGTCCCTCATTAACATGAGATATGAATTGTGATTGTGAATGCATTAGCCAGTTACTATCATAATCAACCCTTTATTGCAGGAGGGGATGCAACGGACTGCAGTGTCTGAAGTATGTCACACTGTACCTAATGTTGGGTTCCCTGGCACATGCCACTCCAGTCATCATTTAGCATTGTCACTCACAAAAGACACCACAGTACCTATTACATGATTCAGACTGTAAGTATGCAGTGAAGACATCAGCATCATTGAACAGTACCTTAGAGTCACTGGAAGTATAGGGGGATTAGCTGGGTTCTGGAGTTGAGATCTTCCCCCTCTTCTTCATCACCATCACTCTTATCACCTCTCTGAAGTTGCAGGGCTGGTTGGACAGCACCCTCCTCTTCCAGAAGTGGGATAGCTTTCCTCACAACCAAGTTGTGCAGCATGCAGCAGGTCACCACTATTTTACTCACCTTGTCAGGGACATAGCACAGGGATCCCGCAGAAAGATGGAGGCAACAAAATCTAGCCTTCAGGAGACATATAGAGGGTCATTCTGACCCTGGCGGCCGGTGGCCGCCAGGGCCACCGACCACGGGAGCACCGCCAACAGGCTGGCGGTGCTCCAATGAGCATTCTGACCGCGGCGGTTCAGCCGCGGTCAGAAGCGGAAAGTCAGCGGTCTCCCGCTGACTTTCCGCTGCTCATTGGAATCCTCCATGGCTGCGGAGCGCGCTCCGCAGCCATGAGGATTCTGACCCCCCCTACCGCCATCCAGTTCATGGCGGGAAAGCCGCCATGAACAGGATGGCGGTAGGGGGGGTCGCGGGGCCCCTGGGGGCCCCTGCCGTGCCCATGCCAATGGCATGGGCACGGCAGGGGACCCCGTAAGAGGGCCCCAAAATGTATTTCACTGTCTGCCTTGCAGACAGTGAAATACGCGACGGGTGCAGTAGCACCCGTCGCACCTTCCCACTCCGCCGGCTCGATTACGAGCCGGCATCCTCGTGGGAAGGTCGTTTTCCCCTGGGCTGGCGGGCGGTTTAACTGGAACCGCCCGCCAGCCCAGGGGAAAACTCGTAATACCCGCCGCGGTCTTTTGACCGCGGCGCGGTAATTTGGAGGGCGGAATCCTGGCGGGCGGCCTCCGCCGCCCGCCAGGGTCATAATGAGGCCCATAGTGCGCTCAATCACCTTCCTAGTACGTCCATAGGGCTCATTATAATTCCTATCTGTCCTGGGATTCCCCACCGGTGTCAGGAGCCTTTGCAAGTTGGGGTAGCCAGAATCACCTGCAAAAGTGGGCGAAAGAGGACTTTAACAAACTGCCTTTACTTGCATGCAGCCTGGCTGTCAGCTATGTACTGATTCAGTGTCATACACACTCACCTATGAGCCAACCTCTGTCCCCTTGTAGTTGTTCCATCATGTGTGGAACACTGCTGTTTCTCAGGACAAATGAATCATGGACTGAGCCAGGGAAACTGGCATTGACGTGTGATATGTCCTGATCAGCACTACACACCAATTGTACATTCATGGAGTGATAGTTCTTACAATTCCTATACACCTGTTGATTCACTCCTGGAGGTATGAGAGCTATGTTGGTTCCATCAATGGCACCTATCACATGGGGGATATTAGCAAAGGCATAGAATCCAGATTTGATGGCGGAGAGTTCAGCCCTTTGGGGAAACTGGACATATGTTTGCAAGTGTTGAACGTAGGCATCCAGGAATTTGGACAGGATGTGGCTGAACATTGGCTGTGAGACCCCTGCACCCATTCCCACTGTCACCTGAAATTAGCCCGTAGCCAAACAATGGAGCACAGGTAGCGCTTTCACAGTTGTAGTGAAGGCATGCTGATTTCGATTTGCTGGCTTCAGAAAAGGATCCATTAATGCACAGAGGTCATGGATTGTAGCTCTATTGAATCTGTAGGTGATAATGATGTGATATTCCACCATAGTTTCCAGATCTACCAGGGGTCTGTATACAGATTGCCAGGGGTCTGTATAAAGATGGGGCCCTCCCTCCCCACATGGGTCTGTACTTATGGGGGAGGAAAGAACACATTCTGAGTGTCAACAAACACTTGCATCCGACGATGTCACTGTATTTTTCAAAATGCGACATGTATGTAATGCACACAAATGGAAAGAATGAGGCACACCGTCAGGCAAATGTGTTCTGAGTTAACTGTGTCATAATGGCATCACAGTGCGGACACACTTCCAAAGATGGGTACATGTGGGGAAGTTGAGAGAGATTGGGGCCCTGGTTGAGGCCCTGGCCAGGCTATGGAGACGTGATGGTAGCAAAATGGCAGCCTCCTGCAATCCAGGTATGATTGAGTGGAAGTGACTTCATTCTGCTGGCATTAGTCATCATGGCGGAAGGTGGTGTTCACCGCTGTGCACCTGATCATTGGATTACATGGTTGTCAACGGGGAACGTTGGCCAATCATGATCGCTGCCAGTGGTGATGGAGCACACCGCCGCGGTACCTATGCCATTTTAGCAAACCCTTGACACTTGGCTCTTGATTCACGTGAAGGGTAGTACTCCACTGCGTGTGCTGCTGTGTCCTGACTGGTCCCTGAGAAGGCACGTGTTTCAGGGGAACGGGGCCCAGACTTCACCGCAGAGGAGCTGAAGAAGCTGGTTGACGGGGTTCTATCCCTGTATGCAAAGTTGTATGGGCAACCAGAGGAGCAGGTGAGTTGGCATCTGTCATCCTTAGATGTGTGTGATTGTGGCAGATGCCTCTATGCATGTGTGTTTGATGTGTGACTGCCCAGCTGTAGTTTGTCTTGCACGTTCTGCCTGTGGGTTGAAAAAATGCATGTCAACAATGGCCGTTCCATATGGAATGACATGGCAATTGTATTCGGTGCACACATACTGACGTCTGTTTCTTTGCTCTGTGTGTCCCATGCAGGCCAGCGCCCATCAAAAGAAAGGCTTGTGGCAAGCCATCACCAAGGAAGTGCAGACCCTAAGGGTCTACAACTGGCGGAGCACCCACTGCAGTAAGCGGTGGGAGGACCTGAGGCGCTGGGCCAGGAAGACCGGAGAGGCCCAGCTGGGGAAGGCCTCCCAATGAGGAAGGGGTGCCCATCGGACCATAACCCCCCGAATGGCCCGCATGCTGGCGGTGGCCTGTCCGGATCTGGTTGGGCGCTTGAAGGCAGCACAGCAGCCACAAGAGGATGAGTAGCCACACTGTTGTGATACCACTTTGATGGATGTATTTGGGTGCTGTGGGATGTATGCATTGTAGTGCCAGGCACTTAGACAGGTGTGTCCCTGCAGTCCTGCCCCCTTCAAGTTCTTGGGATGGTGTAAGGGCTAATTTTGGCAGCCTCTAATGGCCTATGAGGGGTCTCCTTTCTGTGATCTGGTATTCAATGTGGGCTTATGGACTTGTAAGTGCATTGGCTGGGCATGTTCTCTCATGGATGTACTTCACACAGTGTATCAGGTTAGTGTTTCATGAGGGTTATTTGGTGTATTCTGGGGTCATGCCCACTAGTCAGGGGCACATTCATTACGTATGTTGTCAGTGTTGAGGGTACTGCTTGACCTGGGTGGTCGTGTGTGTGAGCCAAAATTTACATATATTCAGGATTTGACATAGTTCTCCCTTGTTTTGTTTCCCCACCCCTGTGCTCTTGTGTCCTTTGTGTACATTAGCATCATCTGGCGAGGGAGCTGAGGCACCGGCCAGTGGGGATGCAGCAGCCCACAGTTCCAAGGAGGCAAAGTCGACCGATCCCAAGGGGACCAGTGGGTTGGAGGGCAAGAGTAGTACCACAGGGGAGGCAACTACTACTGGAAGTAGTGACTCTAATACCTCCTCCGATGACAGCTCCCTAGTGGTGGTGGACCCCACCGGGCCCACCCATTCTTTGCCATCTTCCACTACACCCCATACCATCACTGCCCTCCCAGTTGCTCCCCACCAAGTTGCCCGTGCCCGTTCACCCAGGAGGGTGGGCGTCTCCTTCGTCCCAGGCACCTAATCCCCTGCCCGAGTCAGCCCTGCTGCCCTCATGGAAGAGGCTATTGACCTCCTGGGAACCATCTCTGTAGGGCAGACAACCATCGTGAATGCCATCCAGGGACTAGCATCCCAGATACAGCAATGCAATGCATACCTGTAAGGCATTCACGGTGCCATGTCTGGCCCACAAGGATCTTTTTAGGCTCTGGCCTCCTCTTTGGAGGCAGCCAGTGTCCCTGGTCTTTCCGTCCCACCACCTCTACCCCTTCCACCACTCCACTACCTTCACCCATCCCAAGCACATATACAGACAGCATGCACGCAGATCAACACACAAGAAGCACACTGAAAAACATAAGCACAGCACTTCCCACCACAGGCATGCACACACCCAACATACAAAAGCACACACAACAACATCCGCTTCCCCCTGTGTGTCAACCTCGCCCGCCACCCTGTCTGTCACCTCACCATGCACACCCACACGCACTGCACCCTCAGTCACTGCTGCTGCCCCATTCATGCAGTCAGCACAACATCTGACACCACACCTGCACTCACCACGATTACATTTACAGACACTTGCAGTACATTCACCAAACCTGCAGACACCCAGACAACATCCATGTACACTGGCAGCCTGTCTTCTCCTATTGTGTCCACCCCCCCTCCTCCCAAAACACTCAAACATTTGCACACATCCACACCACACACATCCACCACACATAATCACACTTTACAGGTACCTGTATCCACGTCCGGCACACCTACACCTGAAACGAGCAGACCTGCCTCCAAATCCCCTCCAACTGCACCTAAGAAGCTTTTCCTATCCCGTGTTGACCTGTTTGAACCTACTGGCCCACCCCGTCTTGTCCCTAAACATGCCCATGTCCTTGCCCAGTTCACTCCTTCCTCGTCCAAGTCCACCCCAGTCTGTCCTTCCCATTCCTGTGCCCCTTCCCAGGGAGGAAGAGGCCCAGTGTTGCCCCAGGGCCCTCTGCCACCCCCCGGTCCAAGCCCACTCCCTCTCCTTCCAAGGGCAAGCCCAAACCACCTCCACCTCCCAAAACTAAGCCCAAGCCCCCCCTTCCAGACCTAAGTCCCCAAACCCTTTGCACACATGGGAGTCAAGTTTGGCCTATATTGGCCCTTCGTGGACTTTCAACTGGACTGGCCAATGGCCTTATTAGAACAATACTGTTTTTTCTTTCGAATAAAATTTCTGTGCCCAGTAGTGCTGTTGGCACAATATAGTGACGATGTTCAGCGTTTCACTGTGGGGGGGTGGTGTGCACATGTGTGTACTTTGGTGCAGGTCTTTGTTGCCTTGTGCCTGGTAAGTACATCTTGTTTTGGTGTGTACAGCTTGGGATGTGGGAGGGTCTGGGAGAGCGTTGCAGGGTGGGTGGGGTGGGTGTGGAACTGTGCCCTTTCTTTCCATGTGTACTAGGCTGCGGTACTTACCGTCTTCTTCGTCGTCGGTCACAGTCCTGGAGGAATATGGCAAGAAACAGCACTGGCATTATTTCCAGCTTTCGCTCCATGTCTGCGTCGGTGTTTTCTTTGAGCCTCCAGTGAGTGTGTCATTTTATATTGTTTGTTTCCGTCACGCTTTTCCTGGTGGTGGTTCCCGCCACGGAACTGCTGGCAGTCTGTCGTTTCATTATTTGGGGGGTGGGTAAGTCCTTACCGCCGGCCTGTGTGCGGCCACCTCCGTCCTCATTGGGACTACAAAGATGGCAGTGTGTGGATGGACCGCTACTTGTTTTTCATGTGCTTCATTATTTGGGGGTCTGGACCTGTGAGTCCAACTTCTTTAAAGAGTCATGGTTCTATTCAGGAACAAATATCTTTATACTATTGAATTGTCTGCTTGTCTGCCTTTCTATTGATTCATTTTTCCTTATTGGTGTCAAGACTTCTCCTAATTCTCATTTGTTGTTAAATGCAATTGGTTGTTGTGTGATCAAATGGCTGTGCCTTTCTCGCCTTCCAAAACACTTTCACCTCATTAGTATTTAATACCTTCCACATTACTTATGTTCACATCCCACAGGGAATACGGTTCTTCCAGCTTAAATTTCCAAGTAAAGGGTAAAGAAGTTAAGAGCACCCTCTCTACATAGTGCCTTCCTCTCCACTTAGCCCCACGTGTTGTACTCTTCCATTCCTGGGTAGACTCCATCTAGGCAGTCAGTAGGTTAAAATCCCCCTGCTTCTGGGTGGACTCATTACTGTCCTACGTGGGTTTTATGTATTATTCTTGGCCTTATAGAGCCCTCAGTGGGTTGTGCTTTTCTTATTCCTGAGTGGTCTCTGTATAGTCGGTTGTTCTCTCCCACTCTTGGGTGGACTTCACATAGCCCTTGGTTGTACTCCACCCACTCTTGTTTCAAACCTATACAACTCTCAATTGGTGGTACACTCTCATTCCTGGGAGGACTCCACATAGCCCACATTGGGGTTTACTTCTTCTACTTTTTGGTGGACTACACTTAGCTGGCTATCCTGACTGACTCTTGGGTGGGCTTCATATATCCCTAATTGGATTATATTTTTCTAGCTCCTGATTGCATGCCTTGCACCTGGTTGTTCTCCCACAGTCTTGGATGGACTTGATTAGAGATCCTTCAATGGTTTGTCCTCTCCGCAGCTGGATGGACTCCATATTAAAAGTCAGTGGATTGGATCCTTGCACTGGGTACCGCAGAAAAGAACTCCTAAGTTGCCTGTTCTCCCAAAACAAATTTCACTCCCTGCATCGAGCCTGGTGGGACTCTAAGTCCCATGCTCCCTTTCCTGCTGCCCCTCACCTGGGGCCACTTGAACTTTAACGCGGGCGCTATAAAGCGCACCGCGCATCACCGCTGCATGGGGGGCGTGTCTGGGCGAAGCCCAGGCCAAGGGCGGGCCCGTCCGTGCCCGTCAGAGACCATTGGAGGCTGGGCTGGACCCTAAGGTACGGCGTCAGGCTACTTAGTGTTGGACATTATTTTTCTTTTTACATCGTTTTGTAGTCTAATTCTCTAATGGGGAAGCGCAAGGCGAAAGGCAGCCCTGCATTGGGCTCTGTAAAATCTAAAATACCTAAAACAAATAAGGCCGTGCTACCCCACACTAATTGTGTTGCTAAGGAAATTGACGACTTGACTGAAGAGGTGGAACAGATTTTAAATAATAAGGAGAGAGTTTGAGAAAAGGAGCCGAAAACCGGTACTCTTATTCCGTTTCTGACTTCAAGATCGCATAATGCTCCCAATTCGCAAACCGCTACTTCTCTGTTAGCCTCCCAAGGCTTTACTAAAACCACCAGTTCTCCTACTCTCTTTGCATCCCATCTCGAATCTGAAGCATTAAAAGCCAACGCAACGAATTTCACAATTCCCTGCACTAACCGTTTTTCTCCCTGGGCCCCCCAAGATCTGGAAAATCCTCGATTAACTCACATGACTTTGTCACATACGGAGAGCGTTCCCCTGCAAGACGACTTGCTGGCACTGGTGTCTAGCCTCAAGAGCGAAGTAGGCGAGCTGAAATCTTTATTGCTTGAAATTACCACTCTTCTCAAAAGCAAACATTTCCTCCTTACCTGTGAGCCTAAGCCAAATCCTGTGACAATTAAACATCTGCCTGTAAAAGGCGTTCTGTCAACTGGGCCCCCGCCACCGCCAGCAAGTGCAGCAGTCCCTATGGAAAGGCAGTGTCTCTACAGCCGGCATGTGTCCCCTTCCAAAAGTAACACTTCTCTTTCCTCTAACGTTCTTTTTAAATGGGATACCACAAAAGCTTCTTGTCGGAATCCATATTCAACTAACAATAACTATATATATATATGTGTAACGTTCCATCTTTGCCTCCAAACACACGGGAAGAGAAAGCCTCACTTGCTAACAAGGTCTCGCACTGGCTGAGACATGTTAGAGGCTGTGGCTCAGTTATCCATGATGATATTTTATCTGCGGAACGAGTAATTGGCCTATCCGGTAGCTGGGACTTCATAAAACTCAATTTTAAAAATCCCCATCTGGTAACAGGTCTTTTAGATATGGAAGCACGTAACACAAATAGGAAGCCTTCTGCTATCTTTCTCAGCAATAGCCGCCCTCCTGCTGGTCACATGCAGCTGAATCCTTCTTCCAGAACAGCCAATTTGGCTCCGAGCCGCTCTGAAGTCTATCAAGATTCCAGGCCATCAGGCCCTCAGGTTTTCAAAGGCACACCATCTGATTCAGCTCCTACGACTAGCGCTGGTCCTGTTTCCAGTGGCCAAACACCATGTGAACTTGATTTCCAGGGGCCTACCTCTGACATTGATTGACTATGTCTTCCTAACTTTTGCACTTCCATGTTTAGCCCAGATCCACTGGTTACAGGTCCTTTACCCAATTAACCCAGTTTAGGTGTCGTACCATCTCTGGAATCACAATTTGATATTACTAATAATTCTACAAATTTATCTCCGGTGGAGCTCCTTGATAGCCATCTCCCAGATGACACTCTTAGTAAATTAAGTTCTTCCACTGCTCAGGAGACAGCAAGATTTCTGTCCTGGAATCAATGGCAAACTCGCTGACACTGAGTGGGGGGCATATGTTGAAAATGTTAATGTCTGTATGTTTCAGGAAACTTGGGAAACTCACTGCACGTATAGACAGGGGTTTAGCTCCTTTTTTAAATTAGCTAAGCCATCCTTAGCAGGTAGGGCAGTAGGGGGCTTATGCACCTGGGTAAAATCGACAGAGGTGGGAGGAATTAAGGAGGTATATGTAGATTCCCCAGATATCTTGGCCATTGCTATTCAACCAATCTCAGGCTCCCCTGTTCTCTGTATAAATATCTATCATAGGCCGGGTCCTTCCAACCACCATTCAATTACTATTGAGCTATTGAATATTTTAATCCCGGACCTCCGTTTAAAATACCATTTTATAATAGCAGGGGATTTTAATGTTCAACTTGAACTCAACTCAGACCTCATAGAGGTTATGCAGCCTGAAGACAGCATATGGAATATTCCTCCCCATCCCATACAGCAAAATCCATATAAACCTTGTGTTAGGGCTACGCAGATAATAGACCTTATGATACTCCATGGTCTCCGTCTTGGTAATGGCCGCTTTCCAGCTGATACTCCTGCCAGACCAACTTTTTTCAGGGGCTCATATAGTAATAAACTGGATTACATTTTCCTTGATTTAAGAGTTTGGCACCACATATTAGATGTGGAAGTGGGTAATCCACATACCAGCGACGACGCCCCTCTCCAGATTATGTATAAGAGATCTCTTTTAGTAGGAGCTGTATTTTACTCTGCTCCCTCTGGTGACATGGAGTGTCTAGCAATAGGTGTACAGTAAGATGGGACTCCTTTCAGAGATCGAATAAGCTTCGAGATAAACTGTGTGCTCTAATTTCTACTCACCAGTTATTTGACAATAGCCTTATATTTGCCCCATCTAAAGTCACGTCTTTACACTCGGTCCTCTTTGCAACCCTGAAAGAGCTGTTTTCTAAATGTGTTAGGCCATTGACTAACTTCTGTGCTCAACCCTGCAACAAATGGTTCAACAAGAGGTGTAGAGAGGCTAAACATACCTTGGTTCATGTGTTAAGGACAAAAGACAGACTAGGAATTATTAATGCTAGGCGCCATTATGTTTCTATATGTAATAAGAGCAAACATGAGTATGAAGAGGGGCTTTGGAAAGAATTATCCGAGGCAGCTAGGGTCCACGACTCCAAACGGTTCTGGCTTCTGGTCTCTCGTAGCGATCAGAACCGAGCACCTTATTTAGAGTCCCATATTTCTCCCAATGCTTGGCTTTCCCATTTTAAGGATCTGTACGGCTCCCCACTGGTCTGCGAAGTACCAGGTTTGGAAGAGTTGACAGCATCTCACTCACCTATGTCCTCCTTGTCTCCCTTCACACTGAATGAAACCGCGCTGGCCATTACTGCCCAAAAAGCAGCGAAGGCCCCAGGGTCGGATGGGATCCCCTCAGATATGTTTAAAGCGGACCAGAACACCTGGAGTCCGTATATTAATAGGCTCTCTAACGCCATTCTGACTACTAGATCCTACCCTGACTCATGGAAAGAGGCAATCATTGTGCCCATCTACAAGAAGGGAGAGAGGAATTCCCCGGGAAACTATAGACCTATCAGCCTTCTCAATAATCTTCAAAAAATATTCTGTCACCCAAACAGCTACAAGCCTTTCAACCTTGCTTTCGAGGTTCATGGATTTCTGTAATGACCATGGCCTGGAAATCAATCAACGAAAAACTAAATGTATGGTGACTGGGGACAAAAAAGGCAGGATGCAGCGACCTATTTACCTAGAGGGTGCCGCGCTGGAAAGAGTTGGTGACTTCGACTATTTAGGTCTGAAACTAGAAGATTCACATAAGTGGCATTCTCATCTCCAGAAAGCAAACCTCCGCTTGGAACAACGGGCGAGTGGTATCGTAAGATTTGCAGCTAAGTCTCCTAGCTTCACCATGACGCCCGCTATTGAAATTTATAAATCGCAAGCGGGGGGGGGCCTTTATGGAGCTGAATTGAGGGGCCATTGCAGTCTAGACGATTTGACAAGGGTGGAAAACTATTTTTTAAGGTCCTTGTTAAGAGTTCCCCCCAGTACCCCAATGCTTCCTATTCGAATGGATCTAAATCTGCCTCCCATTAGCCAGATCGCCGCTCTCAGGCCCCTGTTGTTTTGGATTCGCCTATGGTCACTAGATTCTCTTACTCCCTATAGATGCGGGCTAGCTAATCTGACGGTTAACAACACTAGTCCAAAAATCAAGTGGTGTGCGTACGTAGAACGGACCTTTGTATTACTTGGTCTGGGGTCATACTGGAAGGATCTGTCATCTATTCCAAAAAATGCAACACAGACTCTGAAGGATGCATTTTGGCTCAACGTCCAACTTACACAATTGTCTGCAGTCTCATCATCATCTATGACTGGCAGCTTTCTAAAAATCAAATGCCACTATAAATCTGAGCAATATATGGACACAGTACTTTCTCCATGTGCACGTGCATTGTATACCAGATTTAGGATAAGTTCTCTTCCTTTGCGCATCCTGACACACAAATGGACTAATACTAGTTGTACTTCTAAGATGTGTCCGATGGGCTGTGCTAGGGAAGAATCCATAACCCTTGTCCTCTTTCAATGTTCTGCATACCATAAACAGAGGGCTCGTTGGATTATTCCATTATGTAGGAAAATGGGTTTTAGGAACTGTCTATTGGCTCTGAGAGTTCTTAAATCTGACCCTTATGTTTTAGTGGCTTGTTGTCTGGCAAAATATTTAGATTCTATTTGGCATCGCAGATTGAATATGCGTAAAAAAATAGGGGAAAATTTAACAATAGACGTTGGGAGTGGCCACTGATGAACTCACTTGTGAATTTTAATGTATGTATTTATTAATCTTTTATTGTTCACTGATTTTTTTATGTCCATATATCCTCATACCTTTTAAATAGAAATGTTTTATTCTTATTTTATTTGTTGTGTCTAGTTAGGTATGTATCTGACTCCAAATACCTTTTATGGAAAATTCTGCACTTTTGCATGATCCCATAATATGGTATGAACTTTTAGAGGGAAAAAGTTTATGTTCAAAGTTTTTTATGTAGTTTAACATTTTACTTCTGAGGATTTTTATACATAGCTTGTTGTTTTGTAAAATTATGAATTTGTGATTTGTGGTGTGCTTTTATGGTATTTATGTTTACCGAAATAAAGCTAACGAACAAACGAAATTTCACTCCCAGTCTAAGAAACCAGTCAGTCAAGTAGCTTTTTTACCACAGGACATACATCTCCTAAAATAAATGTCTCAATGCAGGCAGACCACTTAACTTAAATTCACATCAATCAACACTCTACCGTCAAACAACACTCTCCTGGATGCCTGGGAGAAGAGGCTTGCACAAAGAAAGCATGGGCAGTAGAGCAATGGGAAATTGCAGCTGGGATGCCCACATGCTACCCTCCTCAGGTCTCTTGAAAAAGGGCCAGGTCATCTCACAGGCTAGGATCGGGCAGTGGGCCTTGAGCTGGGGATCTTCCTCAATGCACAACAGATGTGATCACCTGCATATCCAGTGGTGCTTCCGTGCGGCCCACTCTCTACTGGCATAACAAGCAGAGCCATATAGAAGCTGGTGGGTTGCAAACAGATTGGGGTCCAACATCCTACACTACCTATTGAGGCATCTACAGGTCATCTTTGCATCCAGCTCATCAAAACATTGTCCTTTACAATCCAGGCCTACACACAGAACTTGCCGGTGTTTGGGAGGGGAGGTCTTTATCCATAACAGGCAGATCCATATGAGACTTAGAGGTGCTCAGCGCAACACCCAAGCATGCCAAACATTGGCTTGATTCACTAAGGTAAACTTACACTTTGATGTAAGTTTATTATTTTTGTGTCATTCACAAACTAGGAGTTTAATTATACTAATAGTAATTTAATGACTGCAAGGACTCTACATTCGTGGTGGAGCCTCTCCAAATACAAATATAGGTCTGTCCTATCTATTTATGTGCAGAGTTCACCATTCCGACCGCAGAGTCTCTGCAGTCATAAAATCACTATTAGTAAAATTATTCTAATTGTTTGTGAATGCCAAAAAATTGTATATTAACACAGAATTGTAAGTTTACCTTTGTGAATCTGACCCCAAGATTATTTTCAGCCAATCGACACACTGGATCCAGAACAGTGCCCGACATTGAAAATGGTGGCGAGCCTCACAGAACTGCAGGCATCTTCTGCACAGCCCAGCACCATCTGTCCCCAATTTAACAATTAAAGGACATTTTCCTTTCATTTGAATATAAACTCAACCTCTAAACCCCAAAATTGTACTTAAACTAAAAATCTTCACTTCACAATTACAATACTACCAGAAAGACAAGAAATATCACTTACATCACCAAAATGGATAATTAATCTTCCTAAATATAATAAAGTGCACACCGAATGTTCCCAAAATATAAGGAAATATTTTTATTTTATGTCTGTCTTACTAAAACTTAAAAGGACCCCTAATATGTTTCTCGTTTTTTTTAGAATTGTATTTATAGAGAAAACAATTTTAATTAAAAAAAATCTTGTTAATCAAGAAAAAATTACCATCAAATCCCCACAACCTGAAAAACATAATTTTATTAAAAATAATTTTTTATTAAAATGAATTAGGAAATAAATACAATAATGACCAGTAAAAATAATGATACAATAACATGCAAAAAATATCAAATGTTTTTGTAATTTAAACTTCCCGCCCAATTCCCCAATAAACCTCACAACAACCTGAAGAAATTGCAACTTCAAAAAAGATATGAAATTAAATTGCAATTGGTTAACAAATGTTTATAAAACAATTTAATAAAAACAGAGCAGAATACATAAAACATTTAGCATTCTGTATTGTAAAAAGTGATATCAATGAAAAAGATATAAAACAATATACTTCCCTCAGTAATCCAATAACATTGTGGTACTGATGATATTTTGAAATAATATGATTGTCAGACAGTATTATTAAGTTGATATTGAGGCCACACTCTGACACCAAATAACCTCAACATCACTGGGTTTGCTGACAAGATCTAATACCAATGTAATTCCTTATCAATCTCTAACATGAGTCGTCACTCAATATTGGAGTGAGTTATTAGTGCATTGTAAGCCACCTCGACTTACTTTGTCTACTTCTTTCTCAACTTCTGCCCAACGTCACTCAATGTGCGCTCGCAGGTACTCTTTTGGACTCTGTTTTTGTGTTGCCTCCCCAAACTCAAGCATCCCAAATGATCTAAGTACAACCCTGAACTATGCCATTACTCATCACTCCTAAGTAATCACCAACTAATTACTGGGATCACGCACTCTGGACCACACACTCTGGTGGCCTTACTTTTAGCACAATTTCACCGCAAAACATTTACATCAGTAGCAGCAAACAATCTCATCACCTGGAGTGTTCAGTACTTGATGAATGTCACTCTCAAATTCCCAATCATACTCTCAGATGGTAGAATACGGCCTGCTACCCAACCTCTAGACCCACTGAAATGTGGCTATCTATTCCACCTACAGCTATCTGGAAACTTTGACAAAGCAGTTCCCCTCAAAAACATACCACCTGGCTAACTTGGTTCAAATGTAAAGTTACAGTAAAATGAATAAAGAACCCTTAAAAGACAATTGAAAAACCTTTATGACCAAAATGAGGAAAATGGTTCTACGACTGTACAGAAAGTATAAAGCAACTAGAAGAAAGCCAAGAAGTCTCAGAACTCCCACACATCTCAGTTGCATTATGTCTAACCAAATAACTCTTCAAAATGATCTCTGAAATCTGTAACCTTGATGCACCTCATCCTGTACAAATCACTGTCAGGAACTAAGCAACTCACTGTCAGACCACTTCTTTAACAAATCTCACAACTTACCAACATGCTTGCCATTGAAAGTAGTAGACCACATGATCATATGTCGGAATATCATAGAAAGACATATAACCTGACATAAATATTGTGTCATGAATGTTATGTACAAATATCATTTACATGTCCCCACCTGGATAAATGTCTCTTCTCCACCACCTTGCCTTTCTTAGTTCCCTTGAACCCCACAATGAGATAATCATCCACTCACTGGTCATTTGTATGGCCAAAGCTGAAACTCAAAGCTCTGCTATGGTCAAACCAGTGCAGCTTCTCTTCCTTTTTGATGGGTCTGTTGGAGCCAAAAATATCTGAGGATCAGTTGATCGATATTGATTGGTCATGGAAGGAAGCCTGAGTCCTCAGTGAGTTTGTCTGGAAAGAAAGTGATGTTGAAAGGCTGAAAGGAGAGCACCTGTAGTTCACTCACGTAATGTGCAGAAGTGATGGTGATAAGAAAGATTGTCTTGAGTGTCAGAAGAGATCAACTGTGCATGGGCTCGAAGGGCATGCATATAAGGAGTGTTAAGAATGGATTTAGTTCCCAGTTAGGCATGATGAATGGGTTTGTGGGGAAAATGTACATCAGACATATCAAACATATCACAATTGGAGATTTGGAGATTTAAAGAGAGATGATTAGTCAGGCAGACATAAAAAGGCAGAAAGGGCCCATAAGTAAACTTGAAACATGACCACTGTGCAATGACATGCAGGGCCACAAGCAAAATAAACAATGCACCAGAGTTTTTCATCTGCAGAGGGTCTCTGTGATTTACCAGACACTAGGCCATTAACATGTCTCAGTGCCTGCCACAGATGGACTTCATGAACTGGTGTCTAGTTGCATAAATGACATCTACCATTTCAGGTGACAAATCAAAGGAATTCAATTGTTACTGGTCACTTCCCACCATGTCTGGAGATGTGAGTCATAGAGATTCTGTTACAGGGCCTCCTCTTGATGCTGAGACAGGTATGTTCTCCAGACTGGGTAACGGGATCAGAAGGTAAAGACTCAGACTCAGGTGCTCCAGGTACCCAGTCTGGGGCTATTAGGATGCCTTGACCATGGTCTGTTCCGACTTTCCAGAGACCTGAAGGCAGGAATAGCAGAGGTGGGAAGGCAAACAGGAGACCCATGTTCCATCGTAGATTAAATGCATCTCCCTATTATTTTTTGGAGGAAACATCAATGTGCAGAAGTTATGGCACTTTGGCCTTCATTACAACATTGGCGGCAACTACCGCTTACTGCCACGGCGACGGCCACCAACATACCGCTGCCGTGGCTACCAGCCGTCTACGCATATCATGACCACTGACACTATACCGCCAGAATGCTGGCGGAACACCGCCAACGGTCATGGTGGCGGACGGCAGTAAGGCAGCGCTGCTGACTGCAGCACCCCCACGCCAGCAAAACACCGCCAACCGCATCATGTCCAATGATACGGCCTGGCGGTGTTTTGCTGGCGGACACTGCTGCTGGCAGCAGCACCGTAGACCGTCTCCAGCCGGAGGACCCCCTGCAAGCAAGTAAGTCGGGTTCTCTGACCGGAGAGTGGGTGGGGGTGTTGTTTGTATGTGGGGGGTGTATGTTTTGGAATGCGTGCATGCGGGTGTGAGTCCCGTTGGATGCATGCGTGAATGAGTGATTGTGAGTGTTGTGTGTTGTGAATGCATGTGTGTGACAAGGTATGTTGGTGTGCGTTGTGGTGTGTGGGTATGTATGTGTGCATGCGTGGGTGGTGGTGGGTATGCGTGTGTGCATGTGTGTATATGGGTGCGCGTGCGGGTGTATATATGTGCGGGGGCAGGAGAGGGAGGGGGAGGGTGGGGAAGGACTCTGGGGAGGGGAAGGGGGGCAGGGGAGACCCCTATCAGTGCCAGGGAAGTGATTCCCTGGCACCGATAGTGCCTACCGCCATCATTTTCATGGCAGTAAGTTTGGCACGAAAACCATGGCAGTAGGCTGGGTCGTAATCCCGAGGGTGGGATTGTGGCAGTCGCCGGGCTGGAGACCAAAGTCACTAAACCCAGCGGCCGTTACCACCCTGGCGGTCTGTGTGTTAAAGTGGCGGTCTTGGATGTCGGCTACCGCCAAGGACATAATCCAATTTTTTTTACCGCCAGCCTGTTGGCGGTATTAAAGCTGCTTTAACACCGACCGCCAGGGTTGTAATGAGGGCCTTTGTGTTCTCTGCAGTTGAGAGCCAGGGCATGCACCACTGCTTGAAAATTCCCTGTGCCACCTCAGATGGAGAGGCCACTTGTAGTCCACCAGCTGATGTCTGCGTAGCTCATCTGCCCTGGTATTCAGGGATTTTGCTAGGTGGTTGAATATCCTATGCGGGTCTAGCTACCTTTAGTGATGCAGAACCTCAGGGCAGAGGATCCAGGACCCCATCCCACTTTGTTTTTTGCAGAACCACATGGTGGTCTGTCAGGACTTACACCAGCCCTCGCTAAGAAAGTTTATATGGTGCAATGGATCATCTGAAGCTCCAAAAGGGTGAAATGGACTTGGATTTCCACCAGAGACCAAAGCCCCCTGCTCCCCACCTCCCCGATATGACCTCCCCAAACGTGACATTTGGTTGGGGAAGAGAAAGTGATGCGTCAATTGTCAGGTTGGCGTCCAACTGCCACCACATGAGGTTCATCTCTTACGGCATATAGACAGAGTTGGAGAGGTAGCCATTATGCTGCACCCACTGAACTCTTAGGTTCGATTGCAGGGACCACATTTCCCATCTGGTGTATGAGGCGATGAGGATGCATGAGGCCAGGAGTCCAATAAGCTTCAGAGCTATCCTCAGTAAGACCAAGGACTGAGTCTAAAACATCATATGCTGAACATCTGATGCCCTCTGTGACACTGTAAAGGCCTTGAACACTACAGTTTACAGGATAGTCCCCAGGAAGGAAACTTCTGGGTAGGGCTCAGGTGTGAGTTCCACTCATTGATGTAAAACCCCAAGGACAGCAATAGCCCGACCACTGTCCAGAGGTGGTCTGTGACTACAGCATGCAACCCTTGAGCTCCTAGTTGTCAAGGTACAGTTTACATGTATCCCCCACCACTGAAGGTATGCTATGACTTCTGCCACTTTTCTGAACACCCAAGGGGCTTAGGTAAGACCAAATGACAACGTAGCAAATTTGAAATGGTGTGATCCGACTGTCAACCTCCAAATCTTCTTTTTGGCTCCTTGAGCAGTGATGTCTATGGTGACATAGGTGCATGGCCATTCTCCACCGGCCTAATTGCAAGTGGCATTACTAATAAAGTGGGGATGGGTAATTATAGGATTCACAGATTCCTTCACAATACCAGTTACAGTGTCAAGAATAGGGAACAGCAGTCAAAATCATTTATTCTTAGTGTAGACCAACTCACAAATGTTTCCATCACCTTGTAGCCTTCCCCATGTACATTTTAGTAGGTTTTCCTTGCCAACATGTGTGTGGGGAGAATTGTGGGAGAATTGTGCAAGTGTGGTATTCTTGCACAATGTGTAAGTCCAGCTGCTGGCTGAAACTCCTGTTATGGGAAGCATCTGGAATTAAGGACCCTTCCTAGAGAGTGCTACAGTGTTTGTGACCTCAAGTGGCTATTGGCGCTTCATATTATTTTGCAAGGTGTATCCATCTTCATTTCTTGGAAAAATGAATAATAGACTGAACAGGCTTCTGTTCCTGTCTGTAATCATCCAACCAAGTAAATGTCTCTCTTCTTCACTGAAAAGTGTAGCTGCTTTAAAGATGGTTGGCTGCCAAGAACACTTAATCTGAATCTCTAGTGGCTAGGATGATAAGCATATTTCTGCTTTTTATGCTGCTATCAATTAATCTATCCCTTTAAAACATTACAGTAAATGCATGAGATCTTAAGAGCATAAACTGAATGCAACAGGTGCAGTGGAGTTTTGCTGTAATCCCTGATGTCACAATTATGACCTATATGTGACCAAAGACATCTGTCAATGTGTGGTTTGACATCCTACTAACGTGAAGTGGTGCACTCAAATTCAGTAATGAAATGCATTCACTGTAGTGTTAGGAGAAAAATGTATCTTTAAGTACCTTTAATCATAGTAATGAAGTATAATCATTTAATATAGTTTAGGAACCATCCTCATATTATTTGAATGTAATTGCATCTAAGCGTGTGCACTAATGTTCCTGATTAACGTTGAGAAATGCAGTCCTGCATAGTTTCAAAGTAAATGTAATAATAATTACATTTCAATTTTATTAACTGTAACATAAATTGATTGAATTAATGTAATCAATATTATATGAATGTAGAACATAAAATGTGCACAGTATAACATGAAATTAAATGTGCATTAGCTTAATGTTAGCCTGACTAGGCCTGAGTCTACTTTAACGTGAGAATCTGTTTTCCATTTTCAGCTAACGAGTCATTTTGTAACAGGTATTTTCACATAGAATGTTAGTTTGGGACTAGATGTGCTATTGTCTTATTCATAGAGAGTCTAAGAAAGCAACCTTGAAACGTACACAGAGACACTGAGAGAAACCTTATTCATACATGTTGCAAATTATGTGAGAAGAATGAGCCACGTGATGGGGTGATCAATGGGTGGTACCTGGTGGATCTTCTGCAGTATTAAGTAAGACTTACACTAATTGATTGTAGCAGCTTCCTTTAGACTTTGAGAGGTACAGACCTCTGTCTTTCCTTTCCCCCCCTTGTTTTGTGAGTGTGGCTTAGGCTTGTACTTAACTCCCTTAGAACACTCCTAACCAAGCTTCTGAAATGCTGACACCTTGGTCTTCACCTTCCCTTTCTATTTTTTAAATCATTTTTGTCTTATTTTTACTTCTCACTTTTTGCTCTTTTGTCCTATAATTGGATTTTTATTTTTGTAGTTTAGACTTTAAGGAAATTTCTAAATTGCTATGTTTCATTTAAGTTAGTTGACTTAATTTGCACTAATGTGTAAAATATTTAACCAGCCTTTGTTTTTGAGCACCAAATTACCTTCCTGATGTTTTGTATCTCAGTGACAGAATTGCTTGTTTGATTTATGCCAGTTTGTTTAAACTTCTTTCAGAAGATCTGGTTACCCTACTGTTATTCTGTATCTTTACTGCATGTTATTGAGATGTGGTTACATTAACCTGAATGTTAATTTGTAATATAACCTTTTAATTTTATTTCTGTTTTTTGTTTTCATTGTGTGACCAAATTGGATACAATGTAAAGAAAATGGGTATTGATTGCTACCTGATTCCCTAGGTCAATCCCCTGTAGGGACTCAAAGATCATTGGCCTCAGAATTAGAGCATATAAAATGCTACATCACAACTAATACACAAAGGAAGAAGAAACACATATTACTAATCTACTACCTATTTAATTCTAACCTTGGGTTCTGGAGTAGTGTGCTGTTTGCTGGAAAGCGATCCAACAACTTGTCAGGGGGAGTATGTGCTAGCGCTATATAAATACGATTAACAAGTATTGTTACAATATATTTACAGTTCATTTAGAAATGCATTTTGCAGGCATTCAGTTGTCCTAAGGATAATGTTGATCCTGATTTGCAAACTTGTGGGCTTAGGCCATCATTACAAGTATACTGGAATTTGGTGTGTGATACTGGAGGGCCCAAAATCTCTGATCTCACTGGTATCCCTGCACTAAATTGTAATTGTGGTTGTATTTATATAGCGCTTACTACCCCTGACGAGGTGTCTAAGCGCGTTTCGGCGAGTAGGACGCTACCCCGGAACCCAAGAGGAATTAGGGGTGGATTAGTATAGGGGAATATAAGTACAATATTAGTATGAGTTAATTTGAGCAATGGATATGTGAATTTGTTAGTTGGATTGACTAGAGGGAGAGAGGAGGGGATAATCCAGAAGTGTTAGTTGGAAGTTTATAGTAATAGGATGAAGCTTGGGATGAGTAAAGGAGAGATGGAGGAGGGAAGAGTCTGTGAAAATGGGTTAGGGAGATCATAGTAGCAGTAGGGGTTTTGGATGAGTCAAAGGTGAGATAAATGAGGGAGAATTTTGTAGGGTTGTTTGGGAGATCATAGTAGTAAACAGAGGGAGGTTTGGGTCGAGCTTGATGCGGTAAAGAAGGGAAGAGCGTAGGAAGGGTTATTTTGTAGATCAAAGTAGTAGAATGGGTTTGGGACTAGTCAGAGTGGGGATGGAGGACAGATTGATAGTGACATAGGGTGATGAGGTTGAGACAGTAAAGCTTATAAAAGAGTAAAAATTATATTCTTATTCTTATTATTTTTTAATTTATTATTTATTTTGGAATTTTAAATATAGATTTTTTTTTGTTTCTCTAGTACAGTAGGACTAGAGTAATAAATAAATAGCTATGTAAATACATAATAAGGAAATATATGTGCAAGGAATATAATAATGTGCAAAATAATATGAGAAATAAAGTTGTATTGTATAAATACAGACTTTAAAGATTTATAATATTTGATGTCAATAAATAAGTGTACTTTTATAACATTCATTTATCTTTCCTCAATTTTTCAATAGTGAAATGCTTGCCATTAAATAGTTAAGATAACATTTGCTCATAAAGATATAAAAAAGGAAAGCAGGGATTAATAAGTATCTAATATAACAACTTATCTAGGAGCTATGCAATGACCTATAAACATGAAAGGCATAGAATAAAAACACATACATATGTATGTACACACACATATATTTATACCCACATGCACACACACACACACATGAATACATATTTATATTTAACTGTGAGTAAATTTACATTTGTTAAACAGGCTTAAAGAGTATGTGTATAATTTATTATTACAAAATAGTAACTATACATATTTCTTAAAGAACTATACATATCTAGAATATACATATAATCAGATTATAAATATTATCAACATAGGCATATGCAGTCCTTTGCTGTTTGAATATGGTGGTTATGAAGGAACGAGCCAACTCTTGAGTACTCTTCTGAAGACAAGATAGTTATCCGTGGATCTTGTGTTTGGGGGTAATGAATTCCATAGTTTGGCTGCTTGAACAGAGAAGGATGTACCACCTACTGTCTTTTTCGGTATAGTGGTGTTTTAGGTGGGGTGCCAATCTTGAGTGAGGGTTTCTTTGTTGAATGTATTTGGTTATTTTGGGGGTGATTCTGAGACTGGCGGGCGGCGGAGGCCGCCCGACAGTCTTTCCCCGACAAAATACCGCTCCGCGGTCGCAAGACCGCTGAGGGTATTTTGAGATTTGCCCTGGGCTGGCGGGCTGCCGCCAAAAGGCCGCCCGCCAGCCCAGGGCAAATCTACCTTCCCACGAGGACGCCTGCTCCGAATGGAGCCGGCATAGTGGGAAGGTGCGACGGGTGCTGTTGCACCCGTCGCGTATTTCAGTGTCTGCTTTGCAGACACTGAAATACTTTGTGGGGCCCTCTTACGGGGGCCCCTGCAGTGCCCATGCCATTGGCATGGGCACTGCAGGGGCCCCCAGGGGCCCCGCGGCACCCCCTACCGCCATCCTGTTCCTGCCAGGGTCAGAATGACCCCCTTTGTTTCTGATGAAAAGCGGTCCTGTTCCATGTGCAGCTTTGTGGGTGATACAAAGCAGCTGAAGGTGGATCTTCTGGCAATGGGTATCCAGTGTAGTGCTTTCAAGGCAGGGTAGATATGGGCTTGTGGCTTTACATGTAATAGTAGCCTGGCAGCTGAGTACTCAATACATTGTAGTTTTTTCATAATAGATAGAGATGATCCATGGTAGAGGCCATTGGCATAATCCAGTTTAGATAGTACAAGAGAGATAATAGCCTGCACCTTGTGTGGAAATCCGAGGTGGGGGAAGAGGCATCGCAGAGTCTTCAAGGTGATGAAGCTTGACTGTGTGCTAATTTGTCCACTTGGGCATTCATTGTTAACTTGGAGTCCATGTTAATGCCAAGGTTTTTAACTTCCTTGGATACTTTAGGAGGTGATCCCTGATAGAGAGGCCAGGCACACAGTAGGTCATAATTTTTCCAGTCACCACATGTGAATATTCCTGTTTTAGAAGCATCAAGTTTGAGATGGCTCCAAGTCATCCACTGATCAACGGCTCTGAGGCAACTAAAGATTTGTGAGTTTTCAATGTCTTTGGGTCATTCCAGTTTAAGTAGTATTTGTGTTTCATCCGCATAGTTGTAGCATGTGAGTTGAAAATAATTGGTCAATTCTGGCAATGACATCATGTAAATGTTGAAAAGCATAGGTGAGATGATTGATCCCTGGGGGACACTTGCCTTAGTGAGATATGGTTTGGACGAGAAGGGGGGAGAAGGGATAATATTAGTTCTGTTTTGAAGGTAGGATGCAATCTAGTTGAGAGCAGTCAGCTTTGTGGAGTCTTTGAATTAGCGTGTCATGGTCAACATTATCAAATGCAGCTGAGAGGTCCTAGAGAAGTAGTGCAGCAACTCCATTGTGGTCGACTGTGTTTTTAAGATCATCCCAGATTGCTATGAGTGCCGATTCAGTGCCTCTTTCTGGGTGGAATTCAGTTTGGCAGTCTGAAAGTATTGAGTTGTCATCAATGAATTGTGACATCTGTGTGAATGCTGCTCTTTTTATCAGTTTGTCCAGGAAAGGTCCATTTGTAATTGATCTGCAGTTATTGGGGTCATGCGGGTCCAGGTTTGTTTTCTTTATTAACAGACGTGTGTTTGCCTTTGTCAGGTCTTCAGGAAAGATCCAGTAGTTAGAGAGTTATTGATGATTCTTCTTACAGGTGTGGCAGCAGAAGTAGATAAAATAATGTTCTTGAAGATGTGTGGTGGACAAGGGCAGCTGGAAGGCCTCCTTGTTTTGACTAAATCCATAAATTCACCTTGTGGTATTTGTTTGAAGGAGTGCAGAGGCTGGGTTGCTTTTCTCTTGGAGGGTATTTTAGGAAATAGGTTGGTGCTGATGGTTTTCAACTGTTTTAAATAGGAGTTCAATGTGTCTGCCATGGTTGTATAATGAGTTGCCAGTTTGTGAAATCTTGAGTAGTGGGATGACTTCCTTCCATGCATTAAGGTTTTTGAAAGTTATTGAGAATTTTATAAAATTATTTAATTTTAATTGCAGATTTAGCATTTAGAATTCTGTCTGAGTAGTACCTTTCTTTAGCTTTTTTGATGAATGTTTTGTATATTCTGTTAAGTTTGTGTAGCTGAGGTTTGTCTTGAATGTTGTTTTTTTGTGCCAGGTCCATTACAGCCTTCTGATTTGCTCCTTTATCTTTTTAAGTTCTGTGTTTCTCCAAGGTGTTGGTTTTCTTTTGTCCTGTTTAGTTTTTCTGGGTGGTATTAGGACATTGAAAGCTTCCTGTAGCCGCTCATAAAGTTTTGGAACAGAATTAATTGTGTCTAGGTCTGTGTTGGCTGTTAGTTGTGTTTCTAAGTCTTCAAAACTGAGTTTGCTCCATGGTCGATAGATGTATGTATAGTGCTAGAGGGTGTGTTGATTTGTGGTGTTTTATGTCAGAAAGTTACCAAGTGGTGGTCTGGCCATGTGATTGGCGTGATGCTTTGAACGGTAACTAGTTCATGGTTTGCAAAAATGACATCTACGATGTGTCCAGGGATGTGTGTGGACTTGTGTACAATCTGATGTAGGTTCAATGTGACTAGGCCAGCGATGATAGTTTTTGGATGGGCCATATTGGGTTTGTCAAACCAAATGCTTAGGTCCCCAAGAATGCATAGACTTGTGTATAATGTTATAAGATTTGAGACTGTATCTGTATCTAAAAAAGTGTCTGGGAATGTTGAATTGTTAGGTGGAGGTCTGTAAAGGAGGCAAAAGTTACAGGAGGAAGTTGGTGTAGGGTTGCATCTGGTGAGGAGGGCCTCACAACCCTGTATGGAATTGTTGTCTGTTTTACAGAGATGTATTGCTTGTTTGCTTGCTTGTAGTCCACCTCCTCTCTTGCCTATATGGTTTTATGTGATGGTTTGATAGCCTGGAGGAACGGCTTCATGCAACACTGGGGCCATGTCATCTCCCAACCATGATTCCGTTACGAATAGTAAGTCAGGTTGTGTATCAGTGAGCAGGTCGTAGATGTGGTGGTTGTTTTTAGAGAGTGATCGAGCATTTATGAGCAGGCAGTTTAGAAAATGTCTGTTTGTGGCGGTGTCATTTTTTGGGGGGAAGGGTGAGCAGTATATTTTGAGCTTGTAGCAGGTGTGTTGTTAGTTGTGATAACTGGATGAGGGTCACAATAGACCAGTTTTTCTACATAGTGTTTCTCTTCCATCAGGCTTAGGAGGCATTTTGTTGGGTCTGTGTGTGTTCATGGTGGACTTGGTGGCTGAGAGTGACATGATGAGTGTAGTTTTTTGTGGAGTAGCTTTATTGTGTAATAGACAAGGGGATGCAAAGTTGTGAAGAGTAACATGTTATTTATTTAGTTTTCATCTGTTTAGTGTGGAAGGAGTATGGATTATGGGTGGTGGAGGAGCATGTGGATCATAATGTAAGGCTCTAAATTGTGCAATGGGTGAGAGGTGGGTGAGTGAATGTTGCTGTGTTGGAGTGCTTGTGGTAGATGTTTGTGAAGAGTGTACTTTTAGGAGTAGAGATTGGGCAGGATTTGTATTATTTGTGTAGTCATGAGGGTGGGAGTGGGTGTGATGGAAAGTATGAAAGTATGTGTTATTTTGATGTGCTGATGTGTGTGGTTTGTTTTGTTTTTGTGTAATAGTGAGAGGAGATATTGATGTTGGGGTTTCCTGTGAAGGATGTGTATCTGAGTTAGTGCTGGTGAGTGGTATTAGAATATTACAGGGGGTGTTGATGTGTTTTGGAGAAGATTGTATGAGGTGTGTAAGAGGGGATGAACGAGGGTTAGGAGTGTTTGTGTTAGTTTTTTTCACTGGAAGAGGTAATATGTGTGGTGGAGTGGAGTGTAAGGAGTGAATGGCTGTGTGTAATTGGTGAAGAGGAGGGGAGGGTATTTGTGGATGGTGTGTTGAAAGGCTAGGTTTAGGTATAGTCATGATAAAAAGTGGTCTGGCAGGAGGAAATAGAGCATAGTGCTTTTGGTATGTAGGTACAGGGAGTGTGTATCTGGATGGCTGAAAGTAATGTATAATGTGGTTTTGTGTTGTGTGGGCAATGGCAAGACGTGTTTGTGGGAATGGACAGAGTAGTGTTTAGTGTGAGAAGGAAGGTGTCTTACTGTTGTAGTTCTGGTGGATATGTGTATAGCTGTGGTATGTGGGGTTTTGTGCTGGTTGATGACACATTGCAATCTGTATGAGGTATGTTTGTGGTGCATGAATTGAATGTCTTTGCTGATATTTTGTTTGGATGTTGGAGGAAGTGGAGGGAATAAGGTCATTACACGTAAATGGGAAAATGGACAGCATTTCTGGCCGTACGCCTGACCAGTCCCGACCAGGCCCAAACAGGCAACTGCCCTTGTCCTCTCCACCCTTAGCCTCGACGCCCGGGCTGAGAAGCCCTGACCCCTAGGCTTAAATAGCCCTATTAGCCAATAGAAACCTGAACCAAACCCTAACCAATCAGATTTGTAACCCTACAAACCTAGAGCCAATGGGACACCTAGCCCTATTAACCAATCACACCCTTAGTCCTGACGACCAATCACAACAGTAACCCTAAAACCACAAACTAATAGGAATCCCAACCCTAGTACCGATCACAACAGCAACCCTAAAACCACAAACCAATAGAAATTCCAACCCTAGTACAAATCACATCAACCCCAAAACCATAAACCAATAGGAAACCCAACCCTACTACCAATCACAACACCAAGCCTAAAACCACAAATCAATAGGCATTCTAACCCTACTTTCAATCACAACACCAATCCTAAAACCATGAACCAATAGGAATCCCAGCCCTACTACCAATCACAACACCAACCCTAAAACCATGAACCAATGGGAATCCCAACCCTAGTACCAATCACAACACTAATCCTAATCCTTAAAACAATAGAAATATTAGTCTCAGTAACTGTGAGAAACTAGGGCTGATTGCAGAGGCCCCATAACTTTTTGCCCCCATTTTCCACTTTATGCTGGTGTTTTCCTGACACTGATGGTGCCCTGGGTACTGCTAACCAGTCCCAGGGCCTTTGCTCTGTGTAAAATGGATATGCAAATTAGGCTAATTATAATTGGCTAAGTTAACCTACCTATAAGTCCCTAGTATATGGTAGGGCATGTAGGTTTAGGGACCACAGCATAGGTGGTGCACACCTAGGTGCATTGCTGAGGTGCCCAGTGTCATTTTAAAAGCAAGCCTGCCTTGCTGGCTGCTTTTAAATTAAAGTTATATGAAAATTCGACTTTGGAATTAAAGGTACTTCCAAAGTCTTAAACTACCTTATTTTTACATATAAGTCACCCCTAAGGTGTGCCCTATGTGCCCCTAGGGCTGGGTGCCATGTAACTATAAGCAGGGATTTTATAAAAATAGATTTATAAGCCCTGGTGAGGTAAAAACAGCCAAATTCGTTTTTCCCTCATTGAAGTAAATGGCCTTCATAGGCTAGAATGGGCAGACTTTATTTTACATTTTAAAGTCTCCTTAAATGTTGCATACCAAGAATTTGGTATCAAATTGATTGTTGTAATAAATCCCACAACTTCCAGTTGTTGGATTTAATATAACTAGTTCAGGTAAAAAGTTTAGACTTTACCTAAAAAGTTGCCAATTTCAGCTCTGCATTGTTTTTGCTGCTGTGCTCTGATTGGCCAGCCTGCAGCAGTTTCTGCCAGGCTACCTTGATGAGGTGTGAAGTGGCCTGACTTCACACAAAGGAATGTGCTTGGGGGAGAGAATCTCCCCTCAGCAGATGGTGAGGCAGGAAGGGGGAGGGCTGCCAAACTGGTCTTCAAAGGCAGAGAAGGACATTTGCAGCACCCAGCAACACCCCCACATCCTGCAACCCCAGACAATTAGGTGCCCCCTTGATTAGATTAGGAGAGGGCAGGAGAGGGGTGTGTTTATGATTTTTAGCCACACCAGTGGGTGGGCTCAGCCAGATGTAACCTCCAAAAATCAGATTCATCCATGTTGGATTTTTAGAGACTGTTGCCTTCTGGGATGGATTTTTGCCACACTTCCCAGGAAGTGGTCATCACAGGGGGACGACCCTGTCCCTGATTGGAGAACCAGGGCCCCCCTGCTTTTCTCCCAGGAGCAAGGATAAAACTGGCAGACCTGCCCCCACACCTCAGATCCCCTCCAGAATTCAACAAGAAAGGAACTAAATAAGAAGAAGGACTGCCCTGCTGGACCCCTGGCCTGCACCTGGACCCTGCACTCAGAAGGACTGCACCAGCTGCACACTTGGGCTTCACCACAAGAAGGACTTTGCCTGGCTTCAACTGGTTCAAGGAGGGACTCCCTGTTTGCTACAGGTGAAAAATTGCTAACCAGAGTCCCCTGCACCAACTCCTGAAGAAAGCGACCAGCTGGCCACTGTCCAGTGGCCAAAAAGGAGTTTGCGCCAGGTGCATTCTGGGAGTTGAAGTCCGCACCCCCCAAGGACCATCACAGAACTTCTGGACCCTTGGGGTGAGCTGTGGACCCCAAAAGAACCTTAAAAGAACATCTGGGTGAAGCCCCAGAAGTTTGGAAAAGATTTGAGAATTTTGGGAAAAAAGCTCCAGAGAGGGACCGACCCGCCGCGGAAATTCTAGCCGGCTTGCCTCAACCGCGACCCGGCCTGACTTCGTGGTTCGTCCCGGTAAAGAAAAACATCCAAAAAAGAGACTAAGTCCGAACGTAAAAAGTTGACCGGGACCTCCCAGCCATCGTATCCGAGAAGGGCTCCATGGACATCGGATCAAGATCCAGGTTTACCCCGGTCGAAGGATTTTCATCTCGAAAAAACGACTAAGTCCGAAGGTAAAAGTCTCCACCGAGGAAACCCACATCGCGTATCCGGACAAGGGCTCCAGGAGGTCGGATTCAACTGGCAGGTTCGTCCCGGTGAAGAAAAACTTCAAAATAAAGACTAAGTCAGAAGGTAACTTTTTAACCGAGGCCTCCCGCGACCTGTAGCCGAGCAGGGCTCCATCGCGGTCGGCCTGAAAGTTTGACTTTGCCCCGGTCGAGGTGCAACCAGATGACCCGATTGGCGCTTTTTGTTTCTAAGCGCTAGAAAAGTAATAATTCTTAAAAAATTCATATCTCCGGTTCCCCTGAACCGATTTTAATCGTTTTTGTGTCATTTTAAAGATAAAAATATAAGCTATTTTTATAAATTGGTTTTGGATTTTTAAACTGTTTCCTGTGTTTTATTTAATTACTGTTTTGTGATATTTGAATGCTTTACACTTTGTCTCCTAAGTTAAGCCTTGACGCTCGTTGCCAAGCTACCAAGGGTTGAGCTGGGATTAATTTACTGAGACCTAACTGTACCTATGTGGAGGTTAGTGGCTTGTTGCTAGGTGTAGGTACCTACCTGCCCTACCAATAACCCATTTTCCAACAGTAACCAATCACAGCAACATATGTAACAACCAATAGAAACTTATATGAGGGCCAGGTTAACTGAAGCCCAAGCCCATGTGGGAGGGAGAAGGGAGTTGCTGCTCTATTCAGAATCTCCTTGGATACAGACTGGCAGAATCCACACTTCCAAGCTGGCAGAGTCTACTTTCCAGGTAAGGGACAGATTGAAAAGCACTGAATTAATGCTTGTCGTGCACTCAGATGTTTGACTTTTTTTAAGGCAAAAACAAGTGGTGCAGACACTTTCTAAACACAATTTAAATCACTGAAACAGGTTAAGCAGTCTCATGAACACACTCTGGTTAGCACTGAGGTGTATGTAGCCTTTTTTTTTAAGAAAAAGGGGGGGGGGGGGGTGGCTTTATGCAGTTTTTGTTACAAACTAGGAGGGGAATTCCAAAAAGTCACGGGTAAAAAAACAGCAGTATAAAAAGACCAAGCTGGCTCAAACACAGGGAGTCTATAATAAACAGGCATGGGTAGCAGTACAAACACTCTTTAACAAATAACAAGATTTCCCAGAAAGTCTGGGGCTCTTACCAGTCTCCTAGGATTTCTTGATCACTGGGCTCTATTAGGGCACAGGGAAAAGCTGGACTCACAAAATGGAGGTGGCTGTCTTGTGGTTCCCTCAACAAACTCAAAGGCCCTGTGCAGGTGTTAGAGGAGGGCTCACGTTGCCTGGGAGCTAGAGAGCCAATCACCAAGCCCTTGTGGAAGGGAGGAGGGAGCTGCTGCTCTATTTAGAATCTCCTTGGATACAGACAGGCAGAATCCACACTTCTAAGCTAGCAGAGTCTACTTTTCAGATAAGGGGCAGATTGAAAAGCACTGAAATACTGCTTGCCGCGCACTCAGATATTTGGCTTTTTCAAGGCAAAAACAAGTGGTGCAGACGCTTTCTAAACACAATTTAAATCACAGAAACATATTAAGCAGTCTCCTAAACACACTCTGGTTAGCCACTGAGGTGTATGTAGCCTTTTTTTTTAAAAGGGGGGGGGTGGCTTTATGCAGTCTTTTATCACAAATTCCATCCATTAAACTTTGTCTCCTCACATTGGATAATACCCACATGGACCCAGGGTACCAGGTCATATTCTGGGTAGTTTTCATCAATTCTGACAGGAAAATCACTGACATGTTCCGCCTTCTCAGAGCAAGCAGAAAATATCAATGGCAGGGATGGTGCTAGGGGTGACGGTGATCTGGGACTGCAAGGAGACAGGGAAAACGGTCTGCCAGAGGGAAGCATTGACTACCCTCCCCCCCTCTTTACAGACACTGGGGTTAGGTGAAGTCCAGGCTGTAACCCGCCAGCAGTCCCTGTCACTGTAACATGAAGGAAAGGTCCAGTATGTCCAGGCCTGAAATATTGGGATGTGGCATTGCTGCCTGAGCTGCTGACTTTGAAACTTGGGAAACAGGTTTGTGGCTCGAATTCGACTCAATGTCCTGTGATTCAGGGTAAATCGCTTAATCTCCTGCTGTTCCCCCAAAATTTATTTTAAAAAACGATGTGACCTTATGTAATATGTGCCTGTGCTCATGTAAGGATCTCCAATAACTTCTTGTCGAGTTTACGCTACAGAAAACTGCAAAAAATAAATCTGGTCTAGACATAGAACTAATAATTCCAGGCATGGAAAAAATTGGATTTGCATGTGCTGCAATTTTACCTGAAGCTATTACTCCGGTGACTAAAAGTCAGATATGTACTTGCTTGAGCTTAAAACTGCGTTTTGAATAAATCTCTGAATTTCATGGAGTTACTAAAGAACTCCTGCAGTCCTCCTGAATGTTTCCACTCATTCCTATGAATAAACACACATGCCTAGCTGGATGCACCTATAGAAACGTAGGCATGTGTATTTTGCTTTGTTTGCTGAAATGCCATGCTGAAGTTAATTTGATCTTGGTTACTTTTATATATGTTTCTCCAAAGAGAAAATTGTTTCCTTATTCAGAAAACGCTGGTCTTACACTCCTCCAATTTGGTGTTCCCTCCCTATTCCCATCCTTAAAGTGGATTTACTCATACTTTAAAAGACGCCCATTTCCATGTTCTGGTTGTACACTACCAGAAAATGTTTTGTTAATACAAAGACCATTGCTAGTGTGTGAGCTCATTGGAACTTTTGCAGGTGGACCCGATGGGGAATGCCCACAAAGCTGTCCATATGAACAGATTTGTTCAGACAGAAATTCTGTTATGCAGATAGAAATTGAAGTGGGTTAAATTACATCTCCGGTTGTACATTCACAAGATTAATTTGCACCTGTGAATAAAGGTATTTACAAGTGAATATGCAACTTGTGTCTTTGAATGTTGAAATTGTTTGTAGCTTTATTACTGCTGTTCCATTTCTAAGTATCCATTTTTGACCAAAATGTGGCACTATGAAAAGGATGGGCTCCCAGAACAATTGCTAAACTGTTCCAAATGAAAGAGGTTCAAATGACAATGAGACAGATACAACAAGAAGATCTAGAACATAATTGTGTGCAGTAGCATAGTGGAAATTCAATTCTTATTTGCCCAATTCCATATATACAAACCTCTTGCAAGGCAAAAAGTTCATTGCGTCAGGTCAGATTCACGTTTGACCATGAGGTGGGTCATGGACATGGGACTGTGATTGTAACTACTGAGACCCGCCTGCTACACTTAATACATGGACATTATTAAGTGACATGTCTTTTAGATAGACGGAAGTGGCTTTCTTGAGCTATCAGTGATTAAAGTTGGGCAAATACACTGAAGCAGATAGGCTGATTTCTCTCAGAGTTCCTGCGCTGTGGCAGAGAAGATGATGGTTTAAAAACTCCCTGCACTCTCCAGCCACCTCTAAGCCATTTTGCTGTCCTGTTGGGACCCATTTCTACTTTGTATTAACCTAGGGACACATAATGATTTAATTGGCAGGGCTCACTAAAATAGAAAACTTAGACGACAAGGCACTGAGGAGAGCTAAGGCCAACTAAAAGTTAATTAATGTGTTTTCTACTGGGGGCTGCTAATTAATCCTATACTGGAACGCACGAAAACCTCTGTGTTTAGTTGATCCTCTCTGAAAACCGGGACATGTGTTAAATTTAGTGACATTTACTGGGACAGATGGTGAAACACTTACGACTGTCTGGAAAAATCAGGACAACAGATCACTTTAGGTTTAGGAAGTACACAGAATGTGAAGTCAGGCTGCCTTGCTTCTGAAGCAGAGGTGACCTCTGCTGTGGTGATCATCTACTGAGGTCCCTGGTTCTGGGATGAGAAGCTGAGGCTAAGTTCAGCCACTTGGTAATGCCGTTGAATTTAGGTGCTGCACAATTGGTTGAGGAAATGGGTTGCAAGGTTGTGGCCTAACTCACTATCGCATCTCCTCCTCTTTCCAATCCTTGGGGCAGATTTACAAGCCCCTAGCACCTCCTTGGCCACATGAATGCAATTTTTTTTACATCGTGGCGTTACGAAAGCATTTTTGCCATGCCAGATTTACTAAGGGGAGCAATCCATGCATTGGGCCACTTTGCACCCCCTTGCACTTCATTATGCCTGCGCCAGGCATAATGTATGCAAGGAGGGGCGTTCTGGCATTAGGAGGCCTGCAAAAATGGTGCAGTGAAATCTAAAAGATTTCACTGCACCCAGCATCCAGCCTAACATGCGCCATGGTGCACTGTAGTATGAACATGGCACACCCATGGTGTTGTTAGGTGAGACAGGGGCGAGGCAAGAAAACTGGTACATCAGTGCTGATGTGCTAGTTTCTTGTAAATCTGCCCTCTTGTCTCTGTAGAGGGGCATCTAATATTGTCAGGACTCAGCTGCTACCTTTTAAACTAATTCTACTTGCCAGCAAGCATGGTATGCCCATGGGCTGTAGGTAAGCCTTGCTATAATAACAGCTTGTGCAGACTAAAGTACTTTTGAGAAAATAAGTTATTTACAGAGAATAATGGAGACACTGATGCCACTCGGCACTCCGCTGATTCCCATTCAAACGCCCACCCACTGCCACCCTGCTCCAGTATTTATCTTAAGAGGTGAAAATCTGCAATTTATGAACATTTTTCCTCGTGCTACACTCAAGTTCCTCCCCATATGTAACCAATTTGTACTTATCTAGAAGATGGACAGCATTTATGTGCCTGTGTTCGGTAATCCACAAACAGATTCCTGAATAGTTAGGTCCTAGAGTGACCCCTTTGTAGAGCCCAGGTTTAACGTGCTATCGTGTCTTGTCTTGCCTGCTGTCTTGATTTGGGCGTGGATTTCAAGTGATGGTTCTCATCCATCATGTTAGAATTAAGATGTGTGCTCTTGCTGTCTGCCTCCCAAAAGCCCGTGGTGAGGGTCAGTCAGTGGTGGACCACTGTAGGCTAGAATTAACCACACATACTGCCACCGTCAAGTGGCCATGAGTCATGCGTCACACCTTTTGCTCTCTTGTATAACCAACTCGTATCTACTGTTTACCAATTACTTGAATTAAATGTGCCCTTTCACATTCTTACACATTTGCTTTATCTAGCTTGAAGTAAAACATTTGACAAAAGACAATTCAAAATTAATAAATTATTTAGTCTCTAAAACTGCATTCTTGTTGTCGAGCCAGTATTCACCGCAGTCGGCAGCGTCTCCTGTAGTTACAGCCCATTCGACAGTAGAACAGCTTTGCGACTTCAAATTGGGACTTCACCGCGCAAAATTTCAGGATCGTTTCTTAACGTAGGACAAGTAAATGGCCGTCAATGGCACTCAAATTCGGGGATTAAATATCGTGGCGCCAAACAAGGTGCGGCGGGGGCCTAGAGCAGCAGCATACTTTGAGACGTCATGAGAGATACATCACTACAGCACAAAACAAAATGCGTTTGTTTGAACTACCACATATCAGAAAGCAAATCTGAACATGTGAGTGGTCACAAACCCATTTTCCTCTTGCGCACCAGTTTAAATCAATCAGCTGCAAGCCATCGGTTTATTTTCTACACTATCAAGGTTAGCCCAGTGTAACTCGTAAATCGAAACTATTGACACCCGAAAGCGCCTAGAGTGCTGTTATGATAATTCTAAGTTCTTTGTCTTTTTAAACATACACCTTAATTAATTTGAGGACCAGACCGTGCGGATTTAATGTGCACTCCATCAACTCAAATCAACCCGCCTGCATCTCATATGCCCACAAAAAATTACCAATCCATTAATCTGGAACACATTATTTGCAGGCTCCAATTGGTGCTGCCAATCTCAGTCAACACAAAGTCCAAACCAAATCAATCATATGTCAGAGCTTCAAAGGGAAGCGAGTGATTCATATAGAACAAGGGCTCTGATCAAGTCTGGGCTTTCCATAATAAAATGCACTAAAAAACCCACGCAATCCAGTAATCCTACCTTGCCACTCATCTACTTGGGTCATATCCATAGACTACCAAATCCATATCTTAAGTAAGAAAGCAGACCTTGAAGATTTTCCCGGCAGGAAAAGAAAGGGTACATCTTCTATGTTCTAATGAGCTTGGACTTCTGCGGAGACGTTTTAAGACATGGGCAAACTGGGCTCTAGCCCAGGGCCCCAGCCTTTCAGGGGGGGGCCCTGATAGATTGGCTCTGTACTCCACACAGTCCTACTCTGATGACCTTTAATGATTTTTAAATATAAATTATGTTAAGCACTATTTACCTTTAATTTTATTTTAATACGAGTGATGTGTGAGAGTCTATTGCAGACATTGTGACGACCATGCAACATCCATAGAAAAGTTCCTTTTAGATTAAAACAGGACCTCACATATGATAAATGGCTGTCGGTTGCAGAGATTATTTAAAATAATATTAGTAAGCTGCTGTTATAATATTGAAAACATATATCAGTATACCTTAATATTAGATGGAAGCACATTTAGAAATTGTATTTGTTGCCTGGCAGTGTCGGTGGCCTGGTCACTGAGGGACTGAAAAAACTGAAATCTGACCATAATTTCACAGTTGTTCCAAACAGGGGCCCCCAAAATATGTGTGGGCCAGGTCCCCCAAAGCCCTTAAGATGTCCATGAATTTCTCGTATTGTTTTGGGTTTGCTCATTTGTCTACCTTCTTTGGTCATTGTCTACTCCGTTGTATTGTTCTATCCTTCCTCGCTGTTTCTCTTAAGTGCTTTTATATGTTTTTCGTTGCTTAGTTCACGTTTACAGTGATTTGTAAACATTTTATTTATAGTGGTTAAATTTTCCTTTTCCTTGGTTATTTCTTGCATGTCAGTCTTTCTGCTGATTTGTTATCAGTGTGCACTGAAATGTTGAAAAAACATCACATTTCTACTGTTTATACTTTTCAGCCTCCATACCAGGCTTCTCCAATAACTATATGTGGAGCAACTGGTAGCTCGTTATCTACCTCTAAAGCTCTCCTGTGTGCACCCCAGCCTAATACGTTAGAAGCTTTTGCTTGGTTGAATTAACATATTTAACATATGCATTTCGAAATTAAAAAACATGTATTGGAGATGAAAATATGTGTATTTTTAGAATGCATAAGCTGATGTTTGAGGAAAAGTAGTCGAAATTCCAAAATATATTTAAATGTGTTATTTGAAATCAGGAGCTGCTGGGGGAACGTATTATTAATATAATTATCTTTGTGCCTGGGACATTGTAGGCTTGTAGCGATGGCTGTCATGTATTAACCATGTAGAAATTGCCTTCCAAATTGATAAAGTTTTCTTCACATTGCTAGAGCAAACCCTGCCAGATGCAATGCGGTGAACACTGCTGTTAATCTTGTCTCATTTGGTCACAGTTAGCACATTAATAATATTAGTATCTCGGTATGATGTTCACTGCACATAAGCTCTTATACAGAAAAGGTTGAAGACCTCTGGTCTGTATCTTTTCCAGTGAAAAGTCAAAGTCGTATACTACTCTGTGACAGACAGGCCCAACTGCTTGAGATACTAGCAATTATCTTGGCTTTTCTTAAATGTCACACTATTGTGTTTATTATTGAACTTCCTGTTCTGTTCACATTTATCCACTAATTATCATTTCAAACAGTCTGAATAATAAAAATATGTTTACAAAAGAAATAAAAGGAAACGAGTAATAAAATAGGAGTCATTCACTTTATTTGGGAATTTTTAGAAAACACACAAATTTAATTGGGAATACAAGTTATTAAAACTAGTTAACGAAAGAGCAAGGACACGTTTTGTGTGATTGGCTGTATGCCCTAAGTGGCCAAGAGAATTCCTAAATATGTGTCTCTTGCTTACTGTGCCATAGGATCCAAACTATATCACACTGATGAAGCCAAACAAGACTGAAACGGTCTTCGTGTTGCTTGTGTTCCCTTTTGGAGGGGGCCTCATATAGCAGTGAGGGATGGATTGTTACCCTAAGGAGCAGGGTTAGTACTGATTTCCATATTATAGTCCTTTGTCTAGAATGCCACAGTGGGTGAATAAAGATGAGTTGGAATGTTACCACAAGTAAATTTCAATGGTTAGGGTTTTTGCAAGCATTCCTCCCATCAATTTTAGTTTTTGAGCTTGATCATTCCTTGGGGAAAGTTCTTTCCAAACCATTGCAGTACTTTATTTAATACTATACAATTTGATAATTGCTCCTTAAGTTTATCTACATTAGTTGACATATAATTTTCTTCAACTAAGTCCTTTAATTACTTGTCTTTTGATCTTCTAGACTTTGGCCTGGCACCATTTCCATAACTTGTGATGGTAATCTCTCTTCTTTGCACAAGGATTGGTTAGTATATTTGCTTTGGTGATTATATGTCACGGCTAAGTTAATTTTCTGTGTGTCATTATTTCTTAGGCTTACAGAAACATTAAATATTCCCTGAAATGTTTGGTGTCTGCATATATTGTTTTTTTCATAATTAGGTTTGCTTGCTTCAATTCAACCAGGTCTTTCCAGATGCTTTTAAGCAATGCCAGCCTTTAACCAAGCACTACTCATCACCCATAGTCCTGCACTAGAAACAATTTTGCAAAGATTATACCTGAGCAACTTTTTTGCTACCTTGAACATGAGATCCTGCACCCTAGTCACTTAGGTTTTCACCTGATAGGGATCCTGGGACAGCACTTCTCCTGGCTTTGAATGAGCTAGGAGCAATTGTTGAGGAAAGGAATTTGATGACCATAGTCCTATTGGATAAACCATCACGCATGACACAGATGACCACATTATTTTAAATCTTAGTATAAGGGATGTAGGTATCTTCCGATCGATTGCGGGATGGTTTAGCAGCTTCTTGACTAACAATATGCAATTCCTCTCCCTCTATTTCACTTGCACAGTTAGTGTGTACCACCAAGGCATCTCAGGGATCATACATTTATCCCTTGCTATTAACAAAATATGTTTGATGACTGGCACAGTTATTTAAAAAAAAACACAGTTGCTTAGCACTTATATATGCGGATGAATAGCAGCTACTCATCCACCCTGCCCACCATAACCCAGGTCTCAACTTAGTTAACCTCAGCCACTGCATGATGGAAATTTACGTTTGACTGAGAAATAACATTAAATGGAAATAAGATAGAGCTCGAATGAGTGGGCAACTCTAAACAACGCTGGCATGACTTCTGGGATTCCAACACTGGGTACCTCCTTCAACACCAGCATTGAAGTATAGGTTGTGTGTGTGTGGTTTGAAGATATCTTAATGCTTGAATAGCAAATCAATGTTGCTTCTTCCTCCTGTTTGCATTCCAAGCAAGTTTTGAGGAAGGCTCTTCAATTCTTTCTGAACTTCTAAAATCCGAACTGCATTTCTGCATGTGTAATTTCCTGTATTGAATATTGTAATGGCCCTTATTATGGAGTGTTCTTAGATTGCATTACATGAACTTGAAAGGATTAAAGACTATGCAGTAAGAAATGGACCCTGTGTCATTGATCAGAAGATAACTTTACTGGAGTAAAGTGCCTTTGCCTCCCAGTGAACCTTGGGTCTGCTTTAGAGTACTCTGTATTACGACTAGGGCTTTCCATGGACTGTCTACGTTTTTGGCTCTCCCTATTGTTGGATGCCCTTGTTTACAATTCTATGCATGTTTGTGGCCACACATTGTGTTACCTAAGTCCTAAACTCTGCAAAAACCTGTTGCATAATCATCAGGATCCCATCCAGCACTTAAAACCTTACTATTTTTTAACCCTTCTTCATTCCATGTGAGCACCCTTTACCACACATCCTCACACTCGGTTTCATTAGCACAGTGACCCTCCATGAGTAAGTGAGCCCTTTATAACTAAACCAATGAAGTCATATTTGGATTCTGACTTCTTTTTGGATGTGGGGTAATATGGCAATGCCAACCAACCATCTATAGCACTTGTTTTGAAGCTGGGCTGTGGAGGGCAACATTTCCATGTTGCTGGTTTGTTGCACTTGCACATTTAGGTTTGTAAGTCCGATTCTGGAGTGTTGTTTCTTCCATGTGTGTCAAGTGCAAATGTTACAGTTATTGTACTCCCGCACCCGCAGACTTAGTTTTTAGTCCAAAGGTGGCTGTTCCTTTTCTGCTTGAATGCTGTACGTGGGGATAATGCAGGCAGCTTTACAGTATTGCTAGTTTAGGAGACGTGTTTGCTATAATAATTCTGGCAAACTGCACAAAAGGTATCCAGTGCTTCAGTCCTTGTGTTTTTGCATGTTTTTACATTTAATGGAACAGGCACATTGTTGAGAAATTAGATTTTCCTGACATAATATGGACTCATACATGACATGTCCTGGACAGTCTGGACATTCTGGGTGATAGTCTGGCTTTCCAGAGTGTAGTAGTAGTCAATCCCTGACATACTGTTGCTACTCCTAAAAACATTTTGGATGGCTATTCCTGGCCCAATAGCAATCCATTCTTAACATGTTGTGGGTGCATTTCTAAATATTCTGGCTATTCCCGACAAAACATTGTTCCGTGCTTCATCTGTTGTCTGATGACATTTTGACTATCTATGGCATAGTAGTGCCATTCGGCTGCACATGGATTTGTAGTGGCTCTTCCTTAAAATATTGTGTGTATTCCTGGCAACATTCTGGCAACAGCAACACGACAAAATAAAATGATGGACCGAGTGCTGAAACTTTTCGAACACTCACCCCCAGTCACAGATTTGGGTTTAATCCTTCTTTATTTTGCACGACACGTCACCCTAGTTTGGAACCAGCCATATACAAATCAGTCTTGACCCTGCTCCCCGTGGGAACAGTCCAGCCCAAACTGCCAAGTCGGGTCCTTCCTAGGTCCTAATTGATAAAGGTATTTATTTGACACCCTACTTCTTTCACACATTCCCCACTGTTTTAGATGAATGTTGCTTTTAGAATAAAATACAAACTGGGCATTTAACCTGGAGAAAATAGAACATAACTTTGGTATTACATTTGTCTCTTTCTATTGGGTTTTTCTTTCCCATTTGTCGTGCTTACATTTAAAAAGCATCACCTCAAAGAGACAGACTGGGACCTAATTAGAGAGCTAATCTGGGCCTGGCAAATTGCTAAAAATACAACAAATGCTTCATTTCTGTCTAGACAGGAACTGAACATTTAAAAAGGGAGAACATGTTCATTGTAAAATATATGGAGGTGGTACAGGACATGAGCCCAAAGGGAAAATATGATTTGCAAAATATTTACAGCTGTAGATGATAAGCATGTCCCCAAAAGTCACTTGAATTTAGTCTAATTTTTTCCAAACATTCCTTCTTGCCACAATAAAATACATTATGGCACAGGCATTTCCTTCCACTTTTCAGACTCCGAGGGAAGCATGGTAGATAAAATGTGAAGCGAAGACGAAATATATCCCTCAACTGTTCTGTGTGTCTTTTGTTTACATTTTAAAGAATAGTCAAGACATCCATGTGGCAGATTACTATGAATGTGTTCAGTAACTTCCAGTCCAAATCAAAATGCCACAATCCCAGCTAGGATGTTATTATAGTAATTATTAATGTATTATTATTATTAGTAGCAGTAGTAATAATTATAACAAATGTATACCTACTATATTGTGTGTAAACTGGACTTCATGCCACCCACATCACAATAATTAAGCCTCATCTACAGCCAAGCACTCACAATTAGATGCATCTGCAGTAATGAGGACACCTGTAGAGACCATCTACAGGAGCTTGGTACATTATTTTAAAAAGTTTGGCTATCCTCTCCATATCACACAGCAACAAATTGACAAGTCTTTGTAGTTACTCAGGGAAACACTTATTTGGAATACCAACAGCAGAGACAAAAGTGACATAATCTCATCTGTAGTTGACTATCATCCATCAGTTCCCAACTACAGGGATATAATGCAAAAACATTTCTCTTACTATGCACTTGTGAGAAATTGCAAAATGTTTTTCTAAAAAAAGTCACTGCTTACAGCAGAGCTCCCAATTTACGATTGCTTACTGCGTGATAGCTGAACTCAAGAAAGCTGTAACAAATGCAGAGGCTCATCGCTGCGATTCTAAAATGTGCAACCCATGTGAATACCTTTTACAAACATCATCAGTAGCTAGCTCTGTCACGAGAAGGACCTTTGGAAAAAGACAGCATCTTACATATTGCTCAACACACATTTTTTATGTGATTCAGTGCTAATGCCAAAGCTGTAAAAAACAATATGTAGGCCAAACAGTGAATGACCTCCATACATGATTCAGGAACCACAAAGCAATACTTCAGCAATACTTAATAAGAAACTTGACCAGCCTGCAGCTAATCATTTTAACTTTGTCGACCATTCACTATCAGATTTGAAGATTTTCCCTGTGGAACATGTCTTAAAGGAAGAACTACTGGACTCCAGAGAAAACGTCTGGATGTACCATTTAAAATCATTGCATGTAGATTGATTGAACATCACTGACAATACCACCTGATTACTACATATTTCAAGGGATCTCAGGACCGCATGGATTCTACATTCCAAATGGAGACTTCACTCATGGGGCTTTTCAGAAATCCAGCAGTGTCAGCTGTGCAACCACTGGGCAAACCATCTTGTATTACCTGAGGTAGAGGAAGCAAAAACGTTGTAGTGGAAATATATTATTGTTCGTGTGTGTGTGTATGTAATAATCAATGGGTATATATCTGCTGCAAAAACACAGTTTTACGTATGTTGGAAGGAAGTGGAGAGAGTAGAGATGCCAGTAGGTGTTGTGACTGTATAAAATACAAGCACTGGTTAGCCTCATCTTTTCTAGGTTGCAATTCTTAAATATCACTAATCTTTGAGAAATAACCATCAAACTTTATAAACAACAGCATTTTAAGTTACAGGTTTTATTTCACATTCCATACCCATTTATGCGGTAAAGGGAGGTGGAGTCAAGAAAACATAAACAATTAGAAAAAGCTTTACATAAAACACCATGGGGGAACTGTATGGGATGGGTGAGCAAGGAAGAAGGAAAGGGTGGGTTAAATGAGTAGATAAGAGGCTTAATCCACAAGGATATGTGCACGACATGAAAAATAACAAAGAAACAATTCTTGTCAGGAAGACCAAATGTGTAATTCCAATTGCATTCACAGCCCAAGAGTCCAATACACGTCCATCAAAAAGAGGGAAAAAATAGATCAGGCTACTAGCTGTGCCATGTCTAAATGAGCCCTTATATTAATTAAAGAAAATTGTTCTTCCAGCTTGGTCAAGTGAAAATAAGAATATCATGATGATTCCAACAATATAAAAGAAACCACGATTGCAGCTATGAATATGTCTTGCTTGTGGTAGCCATGCCACACTTTGACAACCATCTTTGCTATGGTAATGTTGAAGTCAGTTGAGGGCTTCCTAACCCCACCTCCAGTTGGACATAAACAACATCAAGGGTTATTCATCTTTTAGGGTTCTGACCAAACTGTCCCCTGGATCGAGTGTTGTGGTGAGCGGTGTTGTGTTTGTAAATGCATGAAATGTCATGACAAGCAGTTCCTATTGTTAGAAAGTCATGAATAAGAATATGAGTGGGTGTGCTGGTGTTTGGGAAATTAATGGGACACATGTTAGGTCAGTAAGATTGCTTATGACAACACAATAGACACATACTGCGAGTGAACAAGCTCGGTGCTGATCTGGTTGATGACTTTAGTGAGCTGCTGGACACTTCCTAGGGCCATTTGCTGATGATACCGAGCACAATCTGTTTTTCAGAAGGAGAGTGGAATATGCACAGGTCACTCCAAATAGTGGTAGTACGGTGGTTATATGTGCTTCAAGGACATAACTGCACTGCATAGCTCTAGACTACACCACTGTGAGAATCTGTGAGCATTTAATGCATATTGTGTTCATGCATTTGGTCAAGAAATGAGCTATGACATTACTTGTTACAGTGAATCTGCAATCATATGGAAGGTCACCGCCAATGCATACAAGTGGTGGACCAGCAGACCCCCAACAGCAGGGAGTTTTTTATGTCTTGCTTCTAACAGCTCTTGCTTGCAAGAGATATTGTTTTCTATAGGGGCTTGAGTGTCACCCATTGTTTACAATTCATGGGTTTCCGTGTCACTCTAATGTGGAAACTAATGATACTGTAAAATGAAACTGCTTCGAGAATGAATTTATTTGTAATAAGTAACCACCCTAGGCAGCTGGGAAAACAGCAGCTCTACCAGCGAGACCACAGGTACAATAAACGTTTAACTGTCCTCCACAGAATTCCCGACTCCACACCAGCGTTCTACAAGGAATGTTGTGCGACAAATGCGGCGTCATGAGCTGGTGTGGAGCCTAGAATACTACACATTTGCTGCCTCCTAATTTGGCCGGACGTGCTGACTTCATTTCCACTTCTTTCACCTGGAGCACGGTCCTAGTACTAATTGCTTCATCTTCATTAGGGTCCTTAGGCTGCTGGCACTGTGCTTGACATACTACAACTATTTTTCTCTCTAGCTAGTGCAACCATCTTTACTGCTTCCTATCTCTCATTCCCACCCCCTCTTGTCCGTATTACTTCTTCCCTCCCATCCCAACTCCCCTGTAGTTTGTGTTACTTCTTGCATTCCACACCCCCACCCTCCTGTTTTCTGTATTGCTTCTTTCCCACCACCACACATCCTCCTATTGTCCCTGTTGACTTTCCATTCCATCCTATGGTTGTCCATTTTTGCAACCCACCATAAGAAAAAAAACACTACGAGGCGTCTTACTCGTGTTTTTTTTTAGCCGCCTTTTCCCACATCATAGCGCTTTTAGCATAACTTTTAGCCATGCTGGACTGCAGCCACACTGCTCAACAACATGGCTTATAGACATTGACAATACCAATAGTTCTCACATAGGCGAGACCTATTGGCTTTGCCAATGCTTGTTCTAGACAGGAACATATTTGTCATCAACAGTCATTGACCCAGAGCAAGGGAGAGAAAGGCAGAAAAGAGAGGAAAGTAGAAATAAGAGAAAGATAAGAAAAGAGTGGAAAGGGAGAAAGCAATATTAAAAACAGACCTCGTAAGAACGAAAAAAAGAAGAAAGTGTATGGCGGTGGAATGAAGAAGCCTAATGAAACACTGCTTGCAGCTCCATTTTTCATGGGTCACTAATGTTTCCAAGCTGGAGCTGAGCACAAACCACATTCACTTTTTAAGAGGTGCACTAAAAAGCTCTTGCATACATTACCAATCCATGCAGATATCCATTGATTCAAAAATACATCAGGCATAGTCAACAAGAACAAAGCCCAGCATCAGCTAGTCAAAACATCGAGAGTGAAGACTTTAATGTGCCTCAGGAAAGTGTATATTCTTTCAAAGTAAAAGCTTCCATGTCAGTATTTTACAAAGTGCAGTATCCAGTTACATCCAAACAACGCTACGTTTCCTGATGATGTATTTCCCTGGGAAGGGAGTTGAGTTTCAGTTCTAAATTTCAGCCCAAGTATTCGCACCCAGTATTAATGCCTCTACGTATCCCCTTTTTGTACTCCACGAACAAATCGTCCAGATACCTCTTTCTTTTTAAAATCTTAACAAGTTGTTACAGATTCAGCCATCCCGTAGTGTTACGTGGTGCATTCTGGGAACATGGTAATACTTTGCAAACACAGCTGCGCCTCTTCCATAGGGGCCTATCAGTCGCTCCTAATCACTCAACAGCACCTGGCGTTGAATGAGAGCCTGTCATACGTGTAACCCAGTCAAGCATCTTCTCCTGTTAAAGCTGCCTTAGTATGTGGCTTAAAGCTAGAGGCCTTTGTGGGCTGCACATCTTTTTTGCCCTTCAAGCGCAGAAACACTAAGAAAGCTGTCTTGTGATTTTTTTTTTTAATTACCTTTCAGAAAACCCTAATTTTCAGATAATGCTGCCGGCCCAAACTAGGGTGCCAGTTTGCACCATTTAAGTAGAGCAGTGGTTCTTAACCTTTTGACTTCTGTGGATCCCAACTTAACCATAACTGAAACCCAGGGAGCCACATTCAATCATTAATGGAAGCCGGGGACTTCCACTGAGTCATTTCTGGAAGCAGAGCACCCTGGCTCAAGCTTTTTTTTAATGATTTGAATCGCAAAACAATACAAAGAGGCCACTCATAGTCCATATTATATTCTTTATGATACAATTGCACTGCTCCCATGAATCTATATGAGGATACTAACAATTCTACCCCTCTAATGTCATATTCCTTCACATTTACATAACGTTTAAAAAAAAATTAATTGTACATTATTGTTTTTTATTTATATAGCATTTACCAATCGGTTAATACCATTTAAACTTCTAAGCTGACCCACACCACCTGAGTAGCCTTTGCAGAACCCCAGGGGTCCCTGGACCACAGGTTAAGAACCACTGATGTAGAGGATGATTGCACAAAGTGAATCACTAGGAGTCCTGATGGACTGTGTGGCTGACAAACAACCCAAGGACATCAGCATTAGACCAAGGTAAATACCTTAAGAGTCATTCCTGGGCTGCAAATGAGGTGAGCCTACTGCACTGTGCCTGCCAGCACTGACACAAGGTCATTGTCAGACTGAAATACACTCAACGTAGCAAGCATGGCAAAGGAATAAATTAAGGGAGACATGACCACTCGCAGTCAGCTCCAGTACCAGAGTGGTGTGTGTGACGTACTGCTTTGGGGAATTATGGAACAAAGTCAGCCCTGTAGGCATGCTATCTCTCAAATAATCTGTATTACAGTGGCAGGCCTGGTTTGTGGTGGTCAGGAACGGTTCCAACCTCAAGGTCTATGGGCCAATGAATCCCTAGAGATCAGATTCAAACAGCATTTAAAAAATACAGTCACTAAGAAAGGATTGACTCAGAAAGGAAGTTTGAGATCAGAAATTTAGAGACAACCATGAAGATTTATTACGAATTCAAAAGTACTGCATAGAAATTTGGAAAATGCCATTGCAGCAGTAATTTCATTGAACCTCTTAGTAGTCACTTGCCATGAAGGTTCTCAAATACAGGATAATGCAATAATGAACAAAAATCAGAAAATAGATTAAGTCCAAGTGTGCAGCAAATTATTGGAAAATCGGGCAGCACTCCTAGTAAAGAACCAAAAGATCTGGCTTTCCATTAAAATTCAAGAGTTCATATAGCCATTTTCAGCACAGGAAACCATATAAACTGCAAAGTCAACATAGTGTGAGCATTTCTGCAATAAATCATATTCCATTATTCCTTAAACGTCACATAACCCTAGCACCTTAGCACTAACCCACCTTGTGACTAATTATTCGTCCATTCTGGCCTGATGTCATCCAGAGGTGTTAGAACAAACTAGTTACATACACAACAGAAACGATCATGAATTAATGAAATACAATGTGCTACCAAGAAACTAGCAAAAGGCTTCTTCCAGCAAATGCTAGGAGAACAATGTGTCATGCAAAATAAAAAGTGCATATCTTGCTGCTTGTTGTGTCAAACAAAGAAATATAAACCCAGAATGAGCATCAAGATTCAGCAGTCTTTTTAACAAAGATGAAGACAAGACCTAACTGAGGCCTAGTTACCCTAAGCAAAAAAAACACATTAAAACACAGCATGAGAATTTTGTTCCAATTGTAATTTCTCACATTAACATGTGTGAACTTTATAGCATTGCACATATATAATTTAAATGTGGAAAAACGTCCCCACACCTATTGGATAAACTTACCTTGGCCGCTACTCCTGCTTGCCCATAACCAATATCACTTGGTGTTCAGTGCAAGAGGAGGGAAGACATTTGATCTTTCACTAATGGGTAGGATAGTAGATGAGCTAGTAGTCATTATTCTAGTACTAATTTAACCACCATTACCAACTTTAGAATTCTGTGGATAATGATTTCAAGTTGCTTCTGGACATTGACTTTAAATATTAACATAGAACACACTTCCCACATCGAATTCAGTGTCGGGCAAAGTATACGATTCAAAAAGTTATTATACAGGTGCTAAAGTGGTATTAAGTGCCTTACTACCCAAAAAACCTAATTAATAAGCAAAACATGAAATACAACAGCACTCACAGCAAAAGTTAAAATCTTAAGAGGCCATACGTAAATCTATAGATCCAAGTCCATAAATGTTATATATCCAAAAAATAAAACGTTTATTTTGTCATAGCACAATCATTCATGTATTTCCAGATGCTATATGATAGTAAAACAAGGCAGCCAACACATGTTTCATTACCCAGCGTGACTTTTTCAAGGCTAAAAATATGGTAAGTGAAATCTGTGTTCATATATTGATGGAGTGACGGAATATGGTAAAGACTAGGTCCCTCACTATGACTTCGGCAGTCTATTCCTTAGACTGCAGAAGTCACCGCCGCCATATGACCGCCTGTGTTGACCATGTGTCAACATTAATATAATGGTTTTGGTGCATGGACTAAGGCATTTACTCATTTGCATGGTGCCTAGCCCACATGCAAATAATGGATGGGTTGCTTTGCATTGTGAAGATGCAGAAATTAACACCCATGCAAGGCATACTGCACAAGCATATATGGCCTCTTCTGTAATGCCAAAGGGACCAACAAGGACGAAAAAGGGGTGCTAATGTTTCCTGCTTTCCCAATCCTCTCTGTCAATCTGGATCCTGTTCTTTTCTAAAGGTATAGCTCTGACAAAACATAGGCCCTCATTATGACCCTGGCGGTGAGTGATAAAGTGGCGGTAATACCGCCAACAGGCTGGTGGTAAGTCCTGCCAAATTATGATCATGGCGGTGATAACTCCCATAGACAGCCAATGTACCACACCAACTGCCAGGGCGGAAACAACACTCACCACGGCGGTAGCCAACAACAGCCAGGCAGAAGACAAAGTCCTGCCCACCAGATTAAAACACAGCACACCGCCACCTTTTCCAGGGAGGTACCAACAACGCCATCAAAAGCCTGGCGGAAACACATCACTGAAGAAAAAGGACTCACCATCGGAGACACGGGGAAGAACAATGCCGCCATGGAACCCGAACTGCAAGTCTTTCCGATGATCTTCTACGTTATGCTCCACCTGGAATACCAACGCTGACGAAGACGATGACGGTGAGTACAGCTGCCTAGCACCCAAGGGAGAGTGGGAGGAAAAGGAGAGTGACACACACACGCATGACACACACACACACACCATACACACAACCAGCTGCAGATGAAAAACACTCTGTCCCCGAAAAACTGCAGAATAATGCAAGGACAACAGGAATGGACTAAAGTGATTATAATCAGATCAAATTTAAAATCAATAATTCAATTTGTCAATGAAACAGATATGTACACATGTACACAAAGGGACACTCCCAGTACAATGTTCAAAGGGCCCACATGGCCACAGGGGACAGTCTAGACAGTCTAAGGCCCAACTCGAACCCTGACTACATCCAGATAGTACACTGCAGGGGCATCAGTTTGAAAATAGACAGGTACCACGGGGGGCACCTCAGCCAGATGGCGGAATAGGCCCACTTGTTCTGGAGGGGGCTCCATGCCCATTGCTCTGTCCTGGGGAGTGCAAGGCCACAGTCTCTCAGGTGGGTGACTTTCCCACTGGTTCTGGAATGGGCAACATGCCCATTGCTCTGTCCTAGGTAGTGGAAGGCTACAGTCTCTCAGGTGGGTGACTTTCCCACTGGTTCTGGAGGAGGCAACATGCCCATTGCTCTGTCCTGGGGAGTGCAAGGCCACAGTCTCTGGAGTGGGTGATTTTCCCACTGGTTCTGGAGGGAGAACATGCCCATTGCTCTTTCCTAGGTAGTGCAAGGCTACAGTCTCTCAGATGGGTGACTTTCCCACTGGTTCTAGAGGGGGCAACTCACACAGCAGCCCCTGGAGTGTGGCCTACATGGTGTCCACTGGCAGTGATGGCTGCAGTGTGGTGGTGGATGGAGGAGCCACCTGCAGCTGGGGTGGTCACAGAGGTGTCCGCCACCACCAGGGAGCTCCCATCGGAGGAGGTATCTGAGTCTGTGTTGTCTCCTCCAATGTCCACCGGGGTGCTTCCCTCGCCCTCCGTGTTACGACTCTATCGTCCCATCTCTAGGGGGCGCTGTAAGGGGACTGTCGGAAGCCTGGGAATCAGTTTAAACACTTATCTAGAGTCCCTTGCTGACTCCTGTTTGTTTCTCTTTTCACCATGGTACACTTGTGTAGTACTACATTTGATTTTTGGGACTGCAAAACCCATAATGCACAGCCTGGTAGTCAGGAAAGCCTGGATTCTGTTTCCCATTGTTTTCTATGGGAGAAGTCCAGTTGCTCCTTTTCACCGGATCCTCTCCTCCAGGACTTGCAAGTGTCTGAAACTACACACACCTGACCTCTCCTGTGCAGCCCAGCTTGGAACTGCTTATAAGCAGCCATTTCCTCAAGATCCCCGTCATGCATTGGAGTTCGATTCCTTTGTGTTACAGACCCTTTATCAGATAGAGTTCCAGTCTTGTTCCTGTTCTGTTCCAGTTGGAACCTTTTTTCTGTTTCTCTGCCCTGCTCCTGATTGTTCCAGCCAGAGTCTGCTACCTATCTCTTAGCCCTGTACCGGTTTGTTTCTTCCAGAGCCTGCTCCCTGTTTCTTTGTTCTGCTCCTGCCTTGTTTCAGCCTGATCCTGCTCTCTGTTTCCCAGTCCTGTTTACTGCTTATTCCTACTCCCTGTATTCAGGCCCTGTCCTTGCTTGTTCCAGCCAGAGCCTGCTCTCTGTTTCCCAGTCCTGTCTCTGTTTGTTCCAGCCAGACGTTTGCACCCTGTTTTCAAGTCCTAGTCCTGCCTTTGCTTCAGCCTGAGCCTGTTCCCAGTTCCTGCCTCTGTCTCTTAGTTTGTCCCTTCTGTTTCTATTTCCTCTCAGTATTTGTGTCTGGTAAGTGTTCTATCAGTCATCACCAGTGTATAAGTGTCCTCCTTTGTACTGGGGTTGGCTCCTGGTCTCCAGGAGGCAATTCCAGCCCCCCTCCTTGTCTAGTGTTATACGTTGTCTTTCGTGCCTAACAGTGACAGTGAACTATTGCTGTTGTTCCAGGAATCGCACTGTGTTTCCAAGTGGACCCACAAGAGCTTGTTGTGTGTATGTAAGTACTATCCTTGTTTGTGCTCTAGGGTCCAGAGACAGGATCACTTCTGCTGCCTCCTTTCTATGGGGCTGGCAGGGTGACTATCTGTAAGAGCAAACTGCACAGAGGCATTGACATTCCTTGTCACTGTGGGAGGTTCTGCATCCTACTCTGTGTACAACCCCAGCGTGTTTGTCCATTAGTAATCCGTTTCCTGTTTGTTCACACAAGGGTTGCTCTGCTTTTACTTTCCTGTTTCCTGTGCCTGTCCATAGCTGTCCTTTCCGTGTATGCCTTTAGCTGCTCTTCTGCCCAAGTACACTACCTCTTTAGGATATTCGGTGACCTCAAGGGGTGTCCCAACCAAGTCCTGATCAGACCCGCCCGAAACTGTGACACTCCGTCCCACTGGTTCCCTCGGTGTCTGTGGATTCTGCCTCCTGGGTCATGTGGGATGCAGTTCCATCTGTCACTGGTGCCCCTGCTCCTCTGCCAGATGATGCTAATGCACACAAGGACAGGATGACAAAACAAGAAAGGAGGAGAGAGACAAAGGATACACTGGGTCAATGACTGCACCAACACCACAGTTGGCATACACATCACCGTCACACACAGGGACCAGGCTTAAGCACTTTGCATTGCACTACCAGGGATGTGGCTAGTCACTAAGGCAAGATGAGGACAACACACCGCCAACTGCAGCACTCTTGGGACCCACAATGCCCTGCCTGAAATGAACTGCTAAAATGCTAGATCACCTGTATTTGCCATACACCCATTACCCTTCAGATGACCCACACTGCAATGTCTGGCCTGGCCTTAGGAGCATCCACTGACACACATCCACCACCCAGATACCATCCCAACAGCCCAAATATTTATTGATACCCACTGCACTCACCCCCTTGTGGCTGCTATGATGCCCTCAAGTACCCATCCAGCTCATGGTAGGCCACCGCCGGTATGCGGGCCATCAGGGGGGTCAGGGTCCAACGGGCACCCCTTCCTCATTGGGAGGCCATCCCTAGCTGGGCCTCCGCCGTCTTCCATGCCCAGCATCTCAGGTCCTCCTACCATTTCCGACAGTGGGTGCTCTGCCTGCCATAGACCCCCAGGGTCCACACATCCTTGGCGATGGCACGTAGTAATCCCTTCCTTTGATGGGCGCTGACCTGCAGAGGCAATACAGACAGGAGAACACCATTAAACAATCAGTCCAGCCTGTCACACAAATGGCCCACCATACCTGTTTCAATCACCATTGGCACACACATAGCCTAGCGCACAACATGTACACCGCCAACAGAAAATACCCCCACCCACCCTTACACGATGCTTGCACACACATCCTTAACACATGCATCGTGGCCAAAGTGTACTCACCTGTTGGTCTGGAGGTCCATAGAGCTCTCTGTACTGGGGTAGGACCCCATCCACCAATCGCTCCAACTCCTCCGAAGTGAAGGCAGGGGCCCTTTCCCAAGTCACACGAGCCATGGTAGATACCAGACACAGGTCACAGGAGCACAATCAGAGTAGGTCTTCTCATGTTGAAGGTCAGGAAACAACTGAGGATTGAGTTAGAAAATAGCGGTCATGTCTATGGCGGTGTACACCATCACCGCCGGCGTAGCTCCCCATTGGCCACTGTACTCCACAGAGCCCCATATTATCCAATGAGGAATTGTACGGCAGTGCAAGACCACCTTCTGCACCGACACCTAACGTCAGCAGAGTTACCTCACTTCCACCTGTCCCAACATACAGGACAGGCGGTCAACATTTCAGGGGGGGAACGGGCATATCGACAATTACTGCGTCACAGATTAGATTGGCACATACTTCGCCATTAACACCGTCCTAATACATAAGTGCACCATCTGGACTGCTGGTTTTGTTGTTCCAATTGTGATAGCCTCCTCACTCTTGTGTCCCTTAGATACATGCCACTGCGGATGAAAGGGAGGTGGAGATATAACCCCGTGTACAGACCCCTGGTGTACTTAGCTACACTGGAGGACAGGCACATTATCCTCACCTATAGACTGGACAAGGCAACAATCACAGAGCTGTATGCTCAGTTGGAGTCAGACGTGATCTCGTCTATCCGTCATCCGACTGGGTTGCCCCCCTCTTGTGCAAGTGCAATCAGTGCTCCATTTCCTGGCGACAGGTTCTTTCCAAGTGACAGTGGGCTTGGCAGCAGAAATGTCACAGCCAATGTTCTCAATCGTGCTGGCAAGAGTGTTGTCTGCCCTAGTAAAACACATGTGCAGCTACATAACTTTCCCCCAGGTGGAAGATTTGTCAACTGTGAAGGCCGGATTCTATGCAGTGGGACATATCCACAATATTATTGGGGCAATTGACAGGACACATATTGCGTTTTTACCCTCCACCAGAATGAACAGGTGTACAAGAATGGTAAGTCTTTCCACTCCATGAATGTGCAGATGGTGTGCCTGGCGGACCAATACATCTCTCATGTCAATGTTAAGTATCCTGGGTCGGCGGATGATGCCTCTGTCCTGAGGAATATCAGCATCCCAAATGCAGAGGCACAGGGTGTAGCTAATAGGTGAGCCTTGGTCCCCACCCATTGTATGTTAGTGTATCCCTCTGGTGTTAACCTCATAGGATAGTGTGTGGCTAAATGTTGTTCCTCAATACCTGCAGGTGACTCTGGCTATCCAAACCTATTGTGGCTGCTGACCCCTGTGAGGAATGCCAGGACAAGGGGTGAAGAATGTTATAATGAGGCACATGGGTGAACCAGACATATCATCAAGGGAACCTTCGGCCTCCTGAAGGCCAGGTTCAGGTGCTCCATCTGACAGGTGGATCCCTGTGCTACTCACACGAGAAGGTCTGCCAGATAGTAGTGGCATACTGCATGTTGCACAACCTGGCCCTCAGGCGCCATGTACCTTTTCTGCAGGAGGAGGAGACTGGAGATGCCCCTGTGGCTGCAGTAGACCCTGATGACATTGAGGATGAAGAGGCTGAAGATGAGGACAACAGAACATCAGTTATCCGTCTGTACGTCCAATGACACACAGGTGAGACAGTGCAACTTCACATTTCTATGACTATTGTTGTATTCTGTGTGGCTGTGGCAAGGTGGCATTAACTACTTTTTACCTCAACTTACTGTCACCTATCGATTATCATTTTACAGATGTTGGTGCGATGAAAACTGTGTACTGATGTGCTGACTAGAGCCAACTACAGGTAATTATTTCTATGCTCTCACAACGTACAGTTCATTTGCAGCAGATGTAACTGTTTCCATAAATACACTGTTTCAACACATGACATACAAGTATTTGAGTTGTGTTCAAGGGTGTTTTTTTTAGTGCTAACAAATTGAGGGAAAAGTGCAATGGAATGGAGTGATGATGGAGGAAAGTCCAGGGTATTTCTCCAGTCTGTTTGTAGCACAGGTGCAGTGTCCAAGTGGCCATAAGAAGGGGAGGTACAGCACTTCAAGGTGGAGAAGGTGACTGAGTGGGACACAAGGGGAACAATCAGGAGAGTCGAAGTTCCTGGCGGTGGTCTTGGCAAGTGTCTGTGGCTTCTGTCTGGGTTGCAGGGAATGTTTGTGGGGTGGTTCACCTTCTGAAGGGGTAGAGGTGCCGATGGACTGTGGGTCCTGTGGCAGGGCCTCCTGTCCACTAGTGGCAGCAGAAGTGGAGGGCTGTTCAATGGACTGGCTAGTGGTAGGGGCCCGCTGGTATGCTGTTGCCTCCCTCCTGATGTTGGCCATATCTGCCAGCACCCCTGCTATGGAGATCAGGGTGGTGTTTATGACCGGAAAGTCCTCCCTGATCCCCTGATACTGTCCCTTCTGCAGCCATCTGTTCTCCTGCACGTTTTCAAGGATCTGGCCCATGGGTCCTGGGAATGTTGGTAGGCTCCCAGGATCTCGGAGAGTGCCTCCTGGAGAGTTGGTTCCCTAGTCCTGTCCTCCCCCTGGCGCACAGCAGTCCTCCTAGTCTCCCTGTTGGCCTGTGCCTCTGTTCCCTGCACAGTGTGCTCTCTGCCACTGACCCCAGGTCCATGATTGTCTTGGGGGCAAGGTGTGGATTAGGGTCCCTGTACAGGTGGGCACACTGCTGATTGGCGTGTCCTGGGGACAGAGGTGTGGGTACGCTGGGTGGGTGCTGTGGTGTTGGGTCCTGATGGGGAGGCTCTGTGGTGGTCTGTGGGTGGGCTTGGGTGACCGGCTGTCCAGTAGTCCCTGATGGGCCAGGTATGTCATCCAGATCCAGAAGTCCAGAGTTACTGTCATCACTGGGGCCATCTTCTGTTGGGGGACTGGATAGTTGTGGCACCTCCTTTCCACTTACATTGACTGGGGTACCTGTGGGGATGTAAGTGATGTATTATGCTTCATGTGTATGACATTTGTATATCCCTGGCTTCTCCTCTATCGTTGGTGTTGACCTGTCACCTGTTGTTTACGTATGGTGATGTATTTAGGGAATGGTAGTTTCCCAATGTGGTGCATGCTTTAGTGATGGGTGCCTTAGTGGTGCAATGTGTGGTGTGTGTTGTGTGTGCCGGTGAGACTGTGTTGAGAAATGTGGTGGGGTGTGTGATGTGGGTATGTGAGTGATGGATGGGTGTATGTAGTGTGTGTGTCTAGTTGTCTCTGTGCTGTTCCTGTCAATCTCCTGGCAATAATTGTTTGCAAAGGGTTGTGGGTAATGTGGGTGTGTGTTTTATAGTTGTGTGGTGCGTGTATGGGTGACAGGTGTGTGTTTTTGGTATTGGCCAATGTAGTGTTGTTTTGTAAGTGGGTGTTCAATCTGAGAGCGGCGGTATGTACCGCCAATGGTTTACTGCCATTGAATGTCCGCCGTGATGATTCGTGGGTCGTTATGTGGTGGGCGTTTTGTTGGCGTAACGGTATCGGTGTTGGATCCACCACTTTTGCACTGACCTTTGGGCTGGCGGATTTGTGTATGTTGCTGTATTCTGTCAGATTGGTGTGTGTGTCATAATATGGCAAATGGATATTTGCCACCGCGGTGGTATGTTGGTGGCCGTCAGCGTAGCGGTAGGCGGCATTTACTGCCAATATCAAAATGAAGGCCATAGTGTTTATTAAGTGAAATAATTAGAATTCTATTATATTTCTATTTAAAATGTCCCTCTCTTTCACTTCCACCCACTAAATGCCCCCTTTCTCTGACACAACCTTCTCAGTCACATGCTTGTTTTCCTAATTCTCGATAATTGTATTTTTGTAGATCGCCCACTACTCATTTTATTAGATCACAATCTCTTCTCCTTCTTCTGAAGGTTATATTATACAACTTAAAAATACCTAAACTCCTCTGACTCAGCCAGAAGTCTCACCAACCATGTATATAAGCTCAAATACCCACCACTAATGATGGTAACTAACACCCATCAGTCCACCATAAAGAAACTGAAATGTCTGCATAGAATTGTTTGATTGCGAGCACAAGACTAATCCCAATAACTAACAGTAACCAATAACAGTGGTCTAACCACTAACCCTGCATTCCGGAGCCATGTGCTGCCCGGGGTAAGGTGCTTCAATGCCTTATTAAAGATAGTAAGCATGCTATTATAATTATAATTATATGACGTAAGAAACACTCCTCTACATGCCTATAGTTGCTTCTCTTGGAAAGCAAACTGTACAATGGGATAGTTTTTAAACAATTGAAGCACTTTTTTTTCCAATGTAATGGGGCACCAGTGGCAGCTCTCACAATGATATGGTTTAAGTACCTCTGACTGCATAAGGCTCTATAGGAAAACCTTACCCACACAATCTGTGTGTGGTTATGGAGATTATGAGGCACCCTCCAAAGGCACCACCTACAATGGGGCCCAGTCACAGGGTCTGCCACGAGAGGTGCATGAGGTCCCCTGTAGTAAGGTTGTTTTCTGGCCTTCTATTTCTTAACTGCCTGCATATTGTGTTGCTGCAGCCTGAAATTGTTGAAATGATGGTGGACTATTCTCACAAGAAACTAAGTCCAAAAGGCACAGCTGTTAAAAGTAATATGGGAGAGGATTACATAAGAGTGAAAGTACTTCACATGGAAAAAGCAACAAAGTATAAACAAATAAAACCATATGAAAAAATAGATTTATTAAATGTAAAGGATCACTACGGCCAATAACATTAAACAAAGAAACTCAAATCAATTTTGCCTGGAGTGGGAAATTAAAAGTCAATTAAATGGTGTTTAAATGTTTGACAAGTCCTAAAATGTGGCTAATATCAACAATATAAATTTAAAAAGAAAAAGAGTTCCAGGTCCTAAAAATAAGTTTAAGGTTTTTAGTTAAGATATGTCTATGTCTTATACAACAAGATACAAAGTGTTGATATAACGAAAAAGCGTTTAACCCTATGTTGGTAAAGTGACTGCGCTGAAACAATATGAAGGAATTCAGTTTATTGTGGAAACGTGACAATCAAACAAATGGAAGAAACCAATTAGAGCAAATAAATAATTATATGACGGTGTATCGAGGTTGATAATTTTGACCTACAACAATATTGCACCCACCACATGTCCCACAACTACATTGTCAAGGTAAGAATGTATTGACTGTCCTTAACTCCACATTCTTCGACCTCAACTTTCCTTATTATGTAGATCTTAGGTTGATGTAGTAGAGCAATATTTTTGTAGGTCAATGTAATACTTGAGCTGTGATGCATTTATACCACACAAATATTTAGAAAGACAGGTTTTGATAGGTTTGCACTTCACAAGTGAAGGTGGAATTATATCCGTATTCACTTGGTAGAATTTTATTTAGTCAGGAAACAGTTTGGGAGAATCACATAGATATATTCATGCCTAGAGTCCTTGCTTGGCTGTCTACTTCTGTGTAATCCTCAGAAATAATGGCACATGACTATGAGTCACAGTTGAGGAGAACTTGGCAGTTCTTTTCATCTACATGCATCTTACTAGGTCTCCCTAGATCGGGACCTTATGGATGAGACAGTGGTAGTGGTGATCCTGTCTAAAGTAAGAGCATAAAGGAGGAGGACCAAGAGAACAAGACTCTATATACAGTGCCTGCGGTCCTCCTTTCCCAGATTAGCCTTCTTCTGATAAGTCATGTACAAGAGAATGACAAATATTTCCACAAGGAAGGTATGTTGCAGGTCTGTGAGCATTTAATGAATAATCTCAGCTTTCTGGATCCAGAGCTATTGTCAAAGCCCAGTAGAGTTTTCCTCAAAAATACTGGTTTCTTGCAACCACACACCCACTACGTGAGGAAAAGGATTACATATTCCTCAAAGGAAAGCCCTTCAATATGATTCCCTTGCCCTGAATAAAGAGCCAACTGAATGTTTTGCAAGATGCAGGTATAGAGCTAGAGATTTCTTCAAGAGACCGTCATCCTGTCAAACCTATCAATCCGGGTATCATTATCCTCTTAAAGCATCCTGAAGGATGAGGTAGACAAGAAGACTGAAGTCTGTAGACCTCTTTTCTTTCTGTCAAACCTATCAACTCATGTATCATTATCCTCATAAAGCATCCTGAAGGATAAAGAAGATACGAAGACTGAAGTCTGTAGAACTATTTTCAGAAAGCTTGGGTACACCTAAAATATGGTTGTGTTTGTTTTTAGAGCTCACCTGTGTTCCAAAGAGGAGGCTAAAAGGGTGAGAGGCTGAAAAGCACTTTTATTTGACAAGATCAGCTGACTCAAAGGGCTCTGGCCTTCTGCAAAGTTTCTGGTGTCAAGGATTTGGTTGAAGAAGATGGCCTCTACTCTGTGTGGTTGTATGAGACGGGTGATAAATGCAACATATTCTCAGGCTGAAGTCATGTTGCATCCAGAGGCTGAGGGTTGGTTAATCAGAGGCATAGGGCTTTCCAGGAAAAAGTTAGCTATTTGGGATTTGATTGGCAATGACCTTGGGCGAATTCAACTATGAGGCAGGGGTACTACAGCATGAAGACAAGAATCCACAAACCTAAAGGACATTTGTTTTATGGTTTTCTTTCTGTTTTGATTGAATTACATTTTGAAGATTTTTGTTCTCAAGTTTGCTGAAACCTCAGTAGTTGATGGTGGTGTGATGGTTTACTTTCAGACTTAGAGCCCACTTTTACATACCAAGGAATTTCCTCATTTAGTAAAGACTGGAATGAGGAAGTGCAACAAGGTGGTAATGTCTTAAATCCATACCACTGGTTCTTCATTAACGTCAACTGTCTTATTCTGGTAAAAGTTGCTACCCCTTATCAATATCCTGGTTGACGAGCAGACTTCATCTTTTCTTGTTGGTTTTTTTGGTGGCTACATTTAGTATGATGGTTAAGGAGATCCCTTAAGGCCTTGCCCAGGGAGGAGGAGGGGCATTTTGAGCTTTCATGTGGAGTGCGGAACTTTAACAATGGCAAGCCTACCTTTGGAGGTGTGATTAGCCTCATCTAGCAATGAATAGTGTGGGAACACAATGACTCAAATACTGAGTATTACCACATCTAATCAGGACATTGATGTAACAACATGTTTCTTGTTAGCATGCTTCACTGGAAGGGGATTATCCTACAAGGGAAAGGAGCAAAACTCTAAATGGTGCTATTTAGGAGTCTGGGAGTAAATAAAGATGTCAGAGTAAAGGGAAATAAAAATCAACTGCTCTTCCAAGGGTCTTAGTATGAGTGCCCCAGCACAGCAGAAAGTTATAACACCATCAGGATTGAAAGATTCTCATGGAAAACGTCTGGCTAAAACTGTGGAAAAATTGTAAAAAACATGTGGGCATTGCTGACAGACACACTAAATCCTGCAGGCGATTCACAAAAAACATGTGATTGAGAGTATTTCTGCCCTCTCACGATTGCTGGTGTCTGCTATTACTGTAACTCAGGGCGCATGAAGGGTAATCTTTCTGTTTTTAGGTTGAGCGTGCAAGCGCTCTGAGATGTTGTAATCCATCTGTAGGCTTTTAACCACGCCCACCGCACGCACATCACTATCACTCATTCAAGGGCTTGCCTTTTAAAAATCCTTTACGTTTGGTCCTCCTTGGGGCGGTTTGGTTACCGCCTTGGAAGTCAACCCTGGTAAATGGATAATTGCATGATTGCCGACAGGTTTGATTGCGAGCAAACTTCTTTTTCCTTTTGTGTCTCATGCTCATGGCAGCTGTGTTGCTTCGAATCTGCTCGTTTATGTCAACTATTTTACTTTTCATTTTCAATTTAATTGGCAGGAAAAGTTCAGTTAGGAATTTACAACATTAACAGCTCCAACTAGAGCAAACGAGAAACCCATTGCATTTCAAACACTTGTCTCAGTCCCGAGTGTTATTGCTAGAAGTAGCAGGCATCTTAAACCCAAGAAGGCTATTAGGTTTGCAAACATACTGTGAATTCTGAGGTATTTAATTTGTAAAAAGAGTGTAGCATAAAATAATGAATTGTGTGCCATTACATGACCTTTTTAACAAAGGAAAACGAAAGTGTCCAAGTGTGTGAAAGACACATTAAAAACGTTTCCCTTCTACAGCGCACAAAAGCGATAAGAAATGTGCACAGTACATCAAACTTTGCAAACAGGTGGTCCTACCACCGCTGCACCAATTTAACAGCGCAAACACAAGACAAGGGCAGGCTTTAGGACTGGTGGCACCCTGTCCAACAGTTTATTTTGGCACCCCACACCCCATGACCACCTCCTCGGTTTCACTCACTACCACACGACAAATGTACCCCTTATCTCTCTATCACTCCCCTTTCACATACACTCATGTGTTTTAAAGCACTTGTAAAGGCTGGCTTTACTAATCCACTCAGCTATCCACATAAAATATAAGGGCATATTTAAGAGCCCCTATCACCATTCTAATGCCACATTAGCGTCATTTGTTTACATAAATGTGTAATTAGAAGGCCACTTTGTAACCCTTTGCGCCACATTATGCCTACGCCAGACAGATTTCTTTGGGTCATTTTTTTCCAGCACTTTTAACGCCTGCTCAGGAGGCTTCCATTGGTTACAATGGGCCTCTGGGTGCTTTGCAGGATTAGTGTCAACATTTTGCTAATCCAGCAAAACGCCAGACTAGCATAAAACATTCTGATACTAGTCCCCTAACTACCACCCTGGTGCGCCGTATTTGAAATATGACGCACACATGGTAGGATTAGGGGGGGCACTAAGGGGTGCAAGAAAAGTGGTGCAGCACCCTGTGCAGCACCACTTTTTTCAAATATGTCCCATAGTGTCTTTTTTTTACACTAATGTGGTGTTATAAGGCCAAAAACACTGTGACATATTTACAAAGTGGTGCAATGCACGCATTGCACCACTTTGTAACCCTTTGCGCTACTTTATGTCTGAGCCAGGCATAATGTATGCAAAGGGGGCATCCCCCAATTAGGGGGGCCAAAAAAATGACGCAAAGAAATCTGTCAGATATCGTTGCATAATTTTTTTCCGCCACTTTTAACACCTGCTCAGAGCAGGCATTGAAAGGAAGCTTCCATTGGTTACAATGGGCTTCTGGGTGCTTTGCAGGATTTGCGCCTACATTTTTTACTCTAATCCTGCAAAGCGCCGGAGTAGCATAAAAAATTCTGATGCTAGTCCCCTAACTACCGGCATGGTGCGCCGGATTTTAAATATGACGCACACATGGTGGCGTTAGGGGGGCACTAAGGGGTGCAAGAAAAGTGGCGCTGCACTATATGCAGCGCCACATTTCTTAAATATGCCCCATAGTTCTGTTTTTTACAGCAGGCATATTAACCTTCTATGCTACTTTATGGGGAGTCAAAGCTGCCACTAGGCAAAACTCCCATCTCTCTCCCTACCAGGAACATTAATCACAAGAGGTATCTTGACATTTTATTTGTTTCCTGAAGGCTGAATGCACAATGAACTTTTCAACAGGTGCTTTTAAATCGCAAGCTTCAAACATTATTGCTATACACAGCGCCCCCCGAGGTCAGCTCCCAGTGCGGCTGCACCGCCCAAACGCCGGCCCTGCAGCGGACCACCGCTGCACTATTTTGTGTGAATAAAATGTGCATCACCTCATACTTTTTATTTACTTTCTCATCCCTCTCTTCAAGCTCAGACACAGAAATTCTGGCACATACATTAACAACGGAAAGGACTGGTGTGGCTTTTTCTGAGAAAGGATTGCTATTGGATCTATCCATTAAAGAATCAATCACTTAGCAAATAAAAACACCATTAGGCTGTCTGGCAGAAGAGGCTAATGATGTACACAATCCCCCATTTTATGTCATAAACCATCGATTTTCCAGCTCATTTTTCAACAAAGTGATAGGGTGCTCCTGTGAGGTAGACAGTTGGAACCCGTGACTGTATAAGCGCACATCTTGGAGTCACTGCGATGAGAAATGATCATGCAAAGCTGCATAATAAAATCTTTCAAGTTTTGAAATCTCTCACATGAGAGGATCATTATTCTACTCTTTTCTAAAAATGCTCTACAAACAGAGTCAAGCAAGTTACAAGCTTCTATTGTCACAATGCCGCTAAATGTTTGCTTACTTCAAACAAGCATTCGCAAAGCCAACAGGTTTCGCATATGCGAGTGCTATTGACAATGTGTTTTAGCCATGTTGTACACCAGTGTGGCTGCTGTTCAGCACAGCTAAAAGATAGTGGCGTGGAGAGGGGTGAGGTGGGGTAGATTGGGGAATATAGGGGTATATTGGGGTAGAGTGGAGTATGGTAGATTGGGGTAGAGTGGAGTGGAGTAAAGTGGGATAGAAAGAGGTAGATTGTAGTGGGGTAAATTGGATAGAGTGTTATAGACTGGAGTGGGGTAGATTGGTGTGGATTGGAGTGGCGCAGTCTGGAGTGGAGTAAAGTGGGATAGATTGGAGTTGAGTGGGGTGGTTTGGAGTGCGGGAGTGGGGTAGGTTGGTGTGGTAGATTGTAGTTGGTAGATTGAATTGAGGTGGATTGGGAAAGACTGGTGTGTCGTGGAGTGGGGTAGAGTGGATTGGGGAAATTGGGGTAGAGTTGTGTGGGGTGGATTGGAGTGGAGTGGGAAAGACTGAGGTGGATTGGGGTAGATATGAGTTGGGCAGATAGGAGTGGGATAGGTTGGGGTGGTGTGGAATGGGGTATACTGAGGTAGATTGGAGTGGAGTAAGGTGGATTGAGGAAGAGTGAAGTGGGATGGATTGCAGTAGATTGGAGTGGAATGGGGTAAATTGGAGTGGAATGGGGTAGATTGGAGTGGAGTGGGTTGGATTAGGTTGGTGCTGGGTAGATTAGGCTGGAGTGGAGTGGGGTAGGTTGGGTGGATTGGAATGGGGTAGATTGGGTAGATTAGAGTAGAGTAAATTGGAATGGAGTGGGGTAGATTGGAATGGAGTGAGGTAAACTGGAGTGGAGTGGGGTAGAATAGAGTGGAGTGGGGTAGATTATAGTAGGTTTGTTTTGAGTGGGGTATATAGGGGTAGATTGGATTGAAGTGGAATGTGGTAGATTGGATTGGAGTAGGGCAGATTAGAGTGGGGTAGAAAGGAGAGCGGTAGTCTGGTGAGAGGTAGTTTGGGAGGGAGTGGGGTAGGTTGGAGTGAAATGGAGTGGGGTAGATTAGGGTAGAGTGAGGTAGATTGGGAAAGAATGGAATGGGGTGGAATAGATGGAGTAGGGAAGATTGGAGTGGATTGGGGTGGATTGGGGTGGAGTGGGTTAGATTGGACTGGAATGGGATAGATTTGGGTGGAGTGTGGTAGATTAGACTGCAGAAGATTTTAGTTACATTGAGTGGAGTAGATTGGGGTAGAGTGGAGGGGGGTAAATTGGGATAGGTTAAAATAGAGTGGGGTAGATTCAAGGGGACTGGGGTAAGTGGTTTGGAGTGGAGGGGCATAGAGTGTAGGGGCATAAAGTAGAATGGCATAGAGTGGCATGTTGTGTCATGGAATGAGTGGCATAGAGTGGAGTGGCAGGGAGTTAAGCGGTATGTCATAGAGTCCCTTAGAGTGGAGGGGCGTAGAGTTGAGTGGCATGTCATAGAATGGAAGGGCATGGAGTAGAGTGTTGTAGAGTGGGGTGGTGTAAAGTGGAGTGGCATAGTGTGGAGTAGGCATGATGGTGTAGCGCCATGCCATTACTGATAACACATTTTCAATTGAGATGAGCATTACATTTGAACCAACATACAGAATAGTTTTGCTGCTCACAAATGATAATATGTGGAAATGTCATCGCCTACTGTATTGATGTGTTTTGATCATATTCAAACACACTTTAGATTTAGAAAAATGTGTTTAATTTGTTCTTATCTAATTCTGTTATACTCTGAAACATCAGCACAGTTCATTGTTGATGTGTGTTGGAAAAAATAACATCTACACCCTCTACTTTCACAGCAGGAGTGTCACATAAATTCTCTCACTTGAAGTCAGAGATAGAAAAGTAAACACCAAACTCCCTCAGAAGACAGAGGCTGACATGTGACCTGTCTTTGAATGCACAGAAAATGTGACAAGATACGAAAAAGTTTTAAAGGCCTGTTTACAGAAAGCGAGTACTTAGAAGTATACAGTAAACAAGGGATGCTCTCAGGAGGGTCAAACACAAGCTGGACAACCTAAAGCAAATAAAGCCAGCAAATAGAAAGTAAGCAACTATGTTACAAACCTCGAAGCCAATTGTAAGCAAAGGCTGAAATACATCCACAGAGAAGCTTTCAGAATGGCTACAAGAAGTTGTAAGCAAACCAGACAGCTGCGCTGTCTGGGAGGCTTTGACCTAAAAACAAAATGTCTCATGTTGCTGTTTTCATAATTGCATGTCTTCTTATGTTATATACTGCTTACTGCTGTATATGGCTGATGTTATGGTATGCCAGTGAAGCTCCATGAGCAAGGTTTTGATTTAAAGGGGTTCCCAGTGCAATTGCGAATGCGTGTGTGTGTGTGTGTGTATGGAGAAAGAGAGAGATTGACAGATATACATATGTATACACACACACAAACACACACTAGGTAGTTATAGTTAGGACCATGTTTCCGTAGGAACAACATTTTTGGTTTATTTATAACTTTGGAGTCCTTTGAGGAATCTTCATGAAACATTCCAGAAAACTGTTCTTACAACTACGCACCTTCCTGTAATGTTTTAGGATGAGCTGTAAAGAGAGGGCAGAAAAAAGGGGTGGGGTTCGAAAACACTTTTTCCTCATTCTATTTTCCATGGAAAGATTAGATAATTCCCCAGGGTGGGGCATGGATTTAGGGCAATGGTGCATTATTTCTTATGGGGAGGGGGCCATGTCGCCCTCCACCCAAAGCCTTCATTAGGCCAAGGAGGCCCCATCTCTCTGCGCCAGTATTTTATAAATGGGGAGGATGGTGCACGGTCCCCTCCTCGAGTCACATTTAGGCCATGGGGACCCCATACTCCGACCCCACTAAGTAATTTAAGGGGGGAGGCACTGTCCCCTTCCCAAAGCCTCTTGAAGGCCTCAGGGACTTCACTCCCAGGGCTGATCATTAACTAAGGAGAGGGGGCACACAGCCACCTTCCCCACGACATTGCATGGCCCCTCGGCCCCCATCCCCTTAGGTCTGACACAATGACAGTGTCCCTGGGATTTCCCTGCCAAAAAAGAGTGCAGTTAGGAAAGTGTTATGTACTCCCACCATGGACTGTTAATACCTTTCATATTACATCCTTTATGCTATGCTCTATGACATCAATAATAACATAACTGCACCAACTAAAATTACATAATTGAATGGTGCATGGAGTGGTTGCAAGTTATAGTTACTTTAGGGCACAGGTTATAGTTACTTGAGAAAACAGTAATTGATGAATTTCAGTGGTTTTGTTTGTTCAAGTTTTGCCTTACTATAACATCACTTTAGACTTTGTTTTTTTCAGTGAATATATGCAGCTCGGCATGGATGGCACTGTGAGAATCTTATGTTTAAATATTTTGCTCTATAAATGGCAAAAGACTTTGGGCCATATGTATGAACACATTTTCCCATAGACACAGAATGGGTAAAACCCTTTGCTACATCTGGCCCTTTGTACCTTTCTAGCTCACTGTGAATATAACTGTGCAAATACTATGCTTAATACCTTTGCTAGAAAAACAGACATTTGAGGGGAGAAGATTCAGAGTGTAGCTGGTGTTGTAGGGTGCTCTATAAAGGAGCGCTCTCCACCTAAAAGTGGAAACTACCCAGAGTTCTCTGCTTCTTTTTTTTGTTTGTGTGTGTGTGTGTGTATATATATATTTATATATATATATTGAAGAAAACAAAGGTTACAGGGACGTTATAGTTAGGAAATAGAATGGAAAAAGCCATAGAAATTCATTTTAAAAAAAACAAAGGTTACAGGAACGTTATAGTTTGGCTCACATTTTAAACATACCAAACCAAAGAAATTCGCCAGTTATAGTTATAATTATCTCAAGTAACTATAACTCATTCCCAAAGGTAACTATGTCATGCCCAACCATGCACAGTTTTTTCCTCAAAGAGTTTACTGCAACTATTGCAATGATATTATCAAGGATGTTATCAAAGATGTCATGAGTGCCATAATATGTGGGGTAATTAGCAGTGCACGGAAAGCGTGCAAGTTATAGTTACCTTAGGGCACCATCTCCCCTGGGCAAAGTGTGTAAAATAAAAGAATGAAGGGGGTCTATTGAGGAGGTTTCCTCTGTTTCCCTGCCCAGAGACATGCAGATACGGAAACAGAGGACACTATTGCTCTCAGAGCAGAAGCTGCATGTTTAGCAGCTCCCTGTCTGTGACAGCAATGCCGGCTCCCACAGGAGATGAGGAGCTGGCTGGGACCATGGGGCCTTCAGGCTCCCCCGCGGTCCCCAATGATGCTGATTTTGGTGCCCTGGGGAATGTTTTTCCCCTCAATAGGTTCTGGGTGGCATCAAATAGACAATGAGAGCAAAGCTTGAGTTGTCTATGAAGTCACTCAGAGACCCAGGTGTGAAAACATCCCTGTGATTCACTTTTCACCCATCAATAATTTTATGGTATATATGGGCCCCCAAAATCATCTTCCCCGGCTTTCAACTGCTATGCAGTGACAGACGTGTAACGGGAGAGCCATACATATCATGACCTCTGTTATGTAACCCTCTCTCAAAGGTAAAAGATTTTTTTTTTTAAACGTTCCTGCCATCTTTCCCCAATCCACGCACCTTTCATGCCTTCCTTCACCTTACTACAGCTGTGCTTTCGGCACAAAAAAGTAGACAAGCAGCGCTGTGCTGAGAGAGTCCTGGAAAACCCTCCCAGAGTGGACTGGAAGGCCTTTATAACATAGCAAAAATAGGTAACAAATTTTATTATCAACTGTTGCTTTGTCACAGCAGTGAGTTATCAGATTTAGAAAACTGAAATAAATGATAGAGGGTTTCTATGAGAGCAGTGCATATCAATAGGTATTTGTCTCACAAATAGGTGTTGTTTTGATGCAGGATTCAAATATTTTTAATTCAAGGGTGACATTGTAGGTCCAATTTGAATTGTATGAGTGCTAATTTCATTTGGGTAATTTGGGTTAGTGATCTTGTTTTTTTTTTAGATTATTCTGTTTATTGGTGCATCAACATTTTGATAAATCACGTGTCTTGATGAAGGAGACACACAACTAAAGAGAATCCCGAAATATCAACAAAGTACCTGAGGGTGTCTATGGTAAAGTGGGTTAAGACAAGAGACAAACAATTTTTATGTTAAAGAGAGGACAAGTATGCTAGCTTTATATGTACATGTATATAAAAAACCCATTAATAGATGTTTTGTCCTGTGAACCATCCAACTGACTGGTGATTTTAGAGTGTGAGTGTAATATTTCATCAGTTGATCCAGTCTCCAGGTTAATTGTGATATTTGAAATTGATTGCTTTAGAGAAATATAATTATTTCTATACATAATCAAAATATTGGGCCTAGTGTATAGTTTTTTTTCAAGCACGACTTTAAAAGTTGTTTACATATTCTCAAACAAATCTTATTGTAAAGCTTGTTTAGATGGCATGTACTGCAAAAACATTCAACATAGATATTTGCCCCATTTGTCTTCTCAGATGATAAATAGATAATTGCAATGATATTAGATGTAATTTTCACGACCTACAGCTATGCTATTGCACACAGCTTTAAGCGCTAATTCAGCCTAATGGCTATGATTATAAATGGATATTCTCCATTGTCAATTTCTACTCCTACTTAAAAGAACTGGCAAAGACCTGCACATTGTCTCATAACGCCTTCAAAATCATGGCCACAACGATCCAAGTTGAGCATCAACTACATTTAGATGCCTCATTCCACATGGATCAGCCATACCTCTCTCTAACATACAGACATTATAGGACTCACTTTAATTACCTTCACAGCACATTGAAGCTGCACTGGCTAGTCCTACCGTCAAAATGGAACATGTCAATTAAGAGGCAAAGGAAAATGCTAAATGCAGTTGTTCCATCCAAAGTAAATGATTTGAAAATGGTTATATCAATCACATCTGTCTCATAAGTAAAAAGCTTCCAAGGACTGTTTGAATATTACTGAGGCTCATCTGCAAACTCATCTCTCTCACCAGCCTCCTCTGAGTTCACCTACGATCAGCACCCACATGCAAGTGGAATGCAGAACATAAAAATGTATTCCAAGCTACCAAGGCTGCACCATCGACAAATACCGCTCAATACAATAACCAGTCAAAAGAGATGGAATTCAAAGTTGGTGCCAGTCTTACAGGCCTCGGAGCAGTCATCTGGCAAACGCAGGTCTGCAGGGAACAGACAGCCATCATCTACGGCCTCTCCAAAACTGGAAAGCAGTACTCCTAAGTAGAAAAAAAGAAGCTATTGCATTTCATTGGGGTGTCATCCTTTTCACCAGTAGCTCTTTGGCCACACTTCCATCTCTTCACCAAATATAAGCTGCTAGTTTCATTGTTTCAAATATTCGAATAAAAAAACACTGCCCATCAGTCAGTTCTGGGAGTTGTCATTCAGTGTCCATAAAACAGATTACCTTAATCTGGCTAATTACCTCTTTAGAAACCAATATCCAGTCACTGAGGCACAAAATAGTAAAGAAACCAAAGAGGACGTATGCCACAAAGTTGGAAATTTTAGTTCTTTGCTAATGTCCCTCTAAAAATTAAGTGGATATATATCCTCTGATGACTGTTGCCAACTAGCTTTCACTGCTACCGAGCAGAGAAGATGAAAGTGCATCAGTCCCATCACATGCAAGAAGCTAGGCAGATCGCGGCCTCACTCGAAGATGTTCTTTTAGAAATTGCTGCAGTACATGATGGACTCTTTCTTAAGATAGTCCCCTTGTGATCATCACTACTATGACGAAGAGAGCGATTCAGCAAGCCAGACACCAAGGTGGTCAAAATAAAGGTGCAACTACAAAGTCTCAATTACCAAACTCAGTAAGCAGGTAGAAGCATCAGTAAAGGGGAGTGTAAATAGCAATCCCTAGCCAGGCAAGATGATTATTCCAAGTATCCTGAAATAGAGATCATTCAATCTTGTCACTGCTAATTGTGGTAATCATCATATTGAGTCTTGTTTTTTTTTAGAAACTCTGATGCCAGCGGAAGCCACAATTGATGACGATACTGACCTTGACCTGTCACTTGGGGTCAGATTGACATACGAGCCAGATCGTGAGACATCTGGCAAGTCAGGGCACTCTCTACTTACTGCGTTGGCACCATATGTGAACCGTTTATGTCCTCCTAATAGGTTAATCAACTATTCTTTTAACAGAACCTGGATCTTGGCACTTTCAAGATGATACTAGATCCAGTTTCTTATGTAGCGATAAGACATCGGATGAAGCAGTTCTGTCTTGCTATGGATTCGGGCATCTGCACTCCAATCCAGTACCTTCTTCAAAGTTCAGAGACTTTGAACATCGAATCAGTAAGATAATTATTCAAACACTGATTGAGCCTCATGATATGCTGTGTTTTCTTTTTCTCTGCGTGGAAACTGATGTAGTGTCATGCATGAGACTGGGTGAACCCTCAGTGTTCAGAAGTTCAGTGATTTAATGATCCATTGCATCCTTTGAAACGGTTTCCCAGTGTCTGTCATATAAATTTGTAAAAGGAAAATAAAAATAAATGTATGTTAATAAATAAAAGGCCATATTAATCTATACCTAGGCAGAGGCTGAGAAATCAATAATCAGAGCTCCAGATAACTTTATTTTCAAATTGTACATGAGCACCCAGGGCGACCTCCCTCGATCAGCATGATGCAGCATCAACAGGAGATGGAATATCTTGCTCGATTCAGTATATGCTTGAGTTCGTTAGCTGCAGAAGGCCCAGAGGGTAACACTATCAATTTCGAACACATGGCATAAGTACAGAGATCAAAAGTGCAGCAGAAAGAAGCTAGACATGGGCAAGAAGTCAAGTGTTAATAACAAGTAAGGAAAGTAACATATGAAAGTGGCTAGACAGTGATTGGGTGGGATACACCTGAGAGGCAGCCTTGGATTAACCTAGCACACAGCATTCAGGGCATGGGCTCTTCTATTATTATTATGTTTATACACTGCTTACTTTGAGTCGGTGGTTGCAGGCGGGGCCCACCAGAACTATTTTTGGAGACCCGCCCTTATTTTTCCTCAACAGACTTTGATCCACAGCAAGAGAGAGAAAAACACAATTATGGGAAAGAAGGAGAAAAAAAAAGAAAGGGAAAAAGGAAAGCAGAGGTTAAAATGAACCTGAAAGAGTGAGATAAAGGGAAAGGGAGTGCCTGGTATTGGATTAAAGAGATGTAAGACGGACGTCTACTCAGCCTTAGAATTTGCCACTCGACCTTCCATAGCTCCTTCTGCATACATGCCAACATTTCAAAAAAAGAAAGAGGGAGATTTTGACAAACAAATCTGGGGAATATATTGTACCCACTAACTTTGAAATAGGGGCAATTTTAGGTGGTAGACAGCTAAATAAATGCAATTGTGCTGTAAAAATTAGGAGCCTCCAGTCGGAATCAGGTCTGATAGCTAGTATGCTTCTACAGGCTTCTGAGCAAAACTTTGGGTCCCGGCACTTGTTTTACAAATTAAGCAGTGCGTTTAAAGCCTCATGAACAGCAAGGGGGTCATTACTATACCGGTGTAGCCTCAGGCACAACATTGACAAATGCCTTCTGTCACTTTTTGAGGTGTAGTCTGACACAGACATCCTGTTCATTCCCCTTCACCTCTCCCCTCAATCCTCCCTGCTGCGTTTCATTTCCCCGTTATGGTCAGAGGTATAGACACTTTCTTTTTAAAAGCGAAAAGGGACCACTGACAGTTTTAATTTCACTTGGCTGTGGTTGTACTATGAATATCCTGGCTTTTAAGGGAAACATTAAGTTGCCCAGGCCCTAGCAGAAGGCTCCTTGTCTGTTGGCTAATGACACATAATTACAGCTTTCCTGGCAGATGAAAGGCGCTGCCATTTAACTCTTGAATGTCAGTGAGCCACAAGTGCAATTAGCAGATTATCAAAGTGGCAGAATCTCCCTAGTGTAATGGCGCCAAGACATTTCTCTCACCAGAGCTTCAGTGATAAATGGTAGGTATGCGGTTCTGTCAGTTACTAAAACTCAGGCATAATCTGTGGGTGTCAAGAGCCTTTACACTGCGCTCTGCGCCAGCAAACTAAGTTTTACTGAGCTTTGTAACTGAGCTCCAGGTGTGACACGTGTGACCACAGATCCCTGCTGGAACGAGCTGCTTTCAGATAAATTGAGGTGCATAGATTTCTTAAAAGGCATCTTCAATTACCTTTTCGTTGCAAATGTCCTCAAGTTTAGTTTTTTTATAAAATAAACGAATAGAAAGTAAATGCAATATGAAGAGAGTCATAATAAAATACTGTTCATTAGACAAATATAATAAGTTAAAAAACAAAGTTTTAAAGATAATGTAAACGTTTCACGATCGATGTCAATCCTTCATTTTTGTCCAGAAGAATTTTTCAGTTGAGGAAAATGAAGAGCATTTCTGTGTACAATTTCAATTGCTTAAAACAAGCCAATTAATTGCATCCATTAAATTAAGTTTACATATTGTTTATGTTTCTTGATTCGGCCTTCTCACTGCAGCTATAAGTCCTGCTGGGTACTAAATGGAGGGGCATGAATCATTCACACCTAAGACTACGCGGGTGTTCGCCCTGACTGTTAAAGGAATCTGGTCTCCAAACTTTCCCTGCCAGATCCTGAGAAAGTGGGAACAAAGCTTTATTACATAACACTGCCTAGGCAAGTTTATATTTGATGGCATTTTCTTTACAACATATTTCTGAGCATTTGGTACATAGTTTGACTAATTTCACCCCATTTTCTTCCTGCACCTGTTTAGCCAAGTGGTTTTATCTAGCAACGAGGTTCAACTTGGTAAACATGTATTGGGTTCAAATTGGGCATACCGTTATGCTGCCCCATCTGTGGCTCGTAGGGCTGCCATTGGAGCCAGGCTACAATCGCCAGGGCTACCGCCCATCCTGCAACAGCAACAGGCAGTTCCAAATTCTAATACCCTGCAGGTCCCATTTTGCAGTAGTAATGTTTTTCAGAGGACCAATGGACAAACTTTGCCTGCCCGGCCCTGAGAATGCAGGTGCACTAGAAATGAGTTTGGGTTTATAGTGCCCCCTACGGCTTCTGTGTTAAACAATTTACAGTTTATTGCAGCCAAACACAGGTTTATATTTGATGTGTTTAAATTTGTGTTTCTAGGTGTTTAGTACAGATCAACTTCATCCACTTTTACCCCGAACACTCCAAGCAATGTAGGCCCTCATTACAACCCTGGCGGTTGGTGTTAAAGCAGCGGTAATACCGCCAACAGGCCGGCGGTAAAAAAAATGGGATCATGATCACTGCGGAAACCGCCAACACATACAGCCACTTTAACACTCCGATGGCCACGGCGGTAGCAACAAACACCGCGGCGGTCACCGCCAACAGCCAGGTGGAAGACAATGTACCGCCCACCCCATTACAACCCGCCCATCCGCCAGCTTTTCCGGGGCGGTACCAACGCCATCAAAAGCACGGCAGAAACAGTAATTGGAAGGGAATATACTCACCTCCCGACACTCAACGAAGAACCAGGATGCCATGGAGCACGAGCTGCACGTTCTGCCCATGCTAGTGTATCTTCTCATATATCAGGAGCACCAACGGCGGCGACAACGACCACGGTGAGTACAGCACCTAGTAGAAAGGGGAGGGGGAGAGGAAAAAGAGAGTGACACACACACACAACATCCACACCCCCACCCTCACCTCCAACACCATACACACAAACACATGCAACAACATTACATATACATCCCGTAACCCTCTGGAAGAATGCAAGGACAAAAGTAATTGAGTCAAATTAGTGTTATATTATAATTCAAGAGAAATAAGTTCATAAATAAATAAACAGTATGTACAATATATACAATATATGCAAAATGATAGACAAGGTCCACACAAAAATAGTCCGTGGCCCACTGGGCCATAACACATAGGCCAAGCTCACACTTGATTCCTGCCTCAAAATGGAGACAACACTGCAGGGGCATCAGGTCAAAAACACACAGGCACCTCAGGGGGACGGGGAAGAGGGGGCACCTCAGCCAGAAGATGGTACAACGCCACTGCTCTTGGAGGGCGCTCCATGCCCACTGCGATGTCCTGGGGAGTGCAAGGCCACAGTCCCTCAAGTGGGTGGTTTCCACACTGCTAGGTCCTGGGGAGTGCAAAGCCACAGTCTCTCAAGTCTCTCTAGTGGGTAATATGCCCACTGCTTGGTCCTGGGGAGTGCAAAGCCACAGTCTCTCAAGTCTCTCTAGTGAGTGGTTTGCCCACTGCCTGGTTCTGGGGAGTGCAAGGCCACAGTCTTTCAAGTGGGTGGTATGCCCAATGCTTGATCCTGGGGAGTGCAAGGCCACAGTCTCTCAAATGGATGCCTTTCTCCACTGGTTCTGAAGGGGACATTGTGCCCAGTGTGCTTCATCCTGGGAAGGATGCGGTGAGTGGATGCCTTTCTCCACTGGTTCTGGAGGGGGCTTTGTGCCCAGTGAGCTTCATCCTGGGAAGGATGTGGTGAGTGGATGCCTTTCTCCACTGGTTCTGGAGGGGCCTTTGTGCCCAGTGAGCTTCATCCTGGGAAGGATGCAGTGAGTGGATGCCTTTCTCCACTGGTTCTGAAGGAGGCTTTGTGCCCAGTGATGCAGCACACGTGGGTGCCAGGTCACAGTCCCTCACCTGGGTGTCAGACCCACGAGATTTGCAGTGGTCAGGATGCATGATAGTCCATGGAGGCAGGGCTACAGTCCACCCGCTGGCGGCTACGGCTGCACAGTGGTGGTAGTGGCGGTGCGGTGGGGGTGCTGCCAGTGGTGGTGGGAGGCTCCAGCCCTTCACCTGCAGCCTCGGACGGCTGCCCACTGTGGCTGCTGCTGCTGGCAGTGGTGCCACTTTCAGCGGTGCAGGTGGCAGTGCTTGCGGCGGTGCAGGTGGAGGTGCTGGCCGCAGTAGAGGTGCTGGTGCTGCCAGTGGTGGGGGAGGCTCCAGGCCTTCTCCTGCAGCCTCGGACGGCTGCCCAGTGGGGCTGCTGCTGCTGGCAGTGGTGCCACTTTCAGCATTGCTTGCGGCGTTGCTTGCGGCGGTGCTTGCGGTGGTGCAGGTGGCGGTGCTGGCCATGGTGGAGGAGGCGGTGCTGGCAGTTGTGCTGGTAGCCACCAGACCTTCGCCTGCAGTCTCGGATGGCTGAAGTGCCTTGCCTGATGTTTTGTGCCCCTTCCTGCCCTTGGCAGATAGTGGTGTCACCTTGGGTCTGGCACCTGGAGTCTTTGAGGTGGCCTTGCTGGGTGGTTGTGGCTCCTTCCCCTTACTGGATGCTGTCCCCTTCTTCACCTTGCCAGGTGGCGGAATGTTCTTTGCCTTGGCAGGGGTTGGTGGCACACTGGCTGGCCTGATGGGTGCCCCCTTTGAGCCTCTGACAGCTGCTGGAACCACAGCGGCCATGGACTTGGTGGCTGAGGTGTTGGGCTGTGTCTTGGCCACCCTGGCCCGAGGGGAAGGACGGGGGGAGGGAGGGGTAGGAAACAGGTCAATATTAGCTAGGAAAATCTTCTTAGGCACACTGGGGAGGGAAGAGGGTGAAGGTTTGGGAGTGGAGGAAGAGGGAGTGGTTGTAGGAGGTGTCCGTCTGCTGTGTTTGGGTGCAGGTGTATGAGCTGGATGCTGTTGGGAGGTTGATGGCTGTTGGGTGGGCGTGTGCTTGCATTCGTGTACTTTGGGAGGAGGGGTCACAGGCACAGTGGGGGAGGACACAGGGGACGTGTGCATGGATGTGGGGGTGGTGACTGCCAGTGAGGGGTGTGTAGTGATGGGCGTGCTGGTGATGGAGGTAGTGGATGAGGATGTAGTGCATGGAAGTGTGAGTGGAGACGCTACTGGGAGGGAGGTGGACGACAGTTGTCCCTCGATATTTGCAGGTGACTCTGGTTACCCTAACCTTTCATGGCTACTGACCCCAGTGAGGAATCCCAGGACAAGGGCAGAGGAACGTTACAATGAGGCACATGGGCAAATAAGGAGGATTATTGAGAGAACCTTCGGCTTCCTGAAGGCCAGGTTCCTGTGCCTCCATCTGACAGGTGGATCCCTGTACTACTCACCCAAGAAGGTGTGCCAGATCATCACTGCATGTTGCACAACCTGGCCTTGAGACGCTAGGTGACTTTTCTGCAGGAAGATGAGCCTGGATATGGTCTTGTGACAGCGGTGGAGCCTGTGGACAGTGAGGAAGAGGAGGCAGAGGAAAAAGATGTGGAGAACAGAAGTAATATACAGCAGTACTTCCAGTGACACACAGGTAAGATACTGTAATTTCACTTTTCTTTTCAGTTTTCTGTTGGACATTGTACATGGCAGCATGATTTCCCTATGTCTATGGCCACTTACTGTACCCTTTGGCATCTCTATTTTCAGATCTATGAGCCCCACTCTTGCTCTTGGTATGTTTACTGCTGCCCACCACAGGTTATACCAATGTATAAATTAGTGTACATAAGATTTGCAATGTTTTCAGAATGTTGTACTAATACATATTTCAATCAATTAACAGACTCCAGAACTGTATTTGTTTCAAAGGTGTTTATTTAAGTGATAATAAGTAGAGGAGGATGTGCAATGGGCTGGGCTGATGGTGGAGGAAAGTCCAGGGTAGAGTCCAGTCTCTTGGTATCACAGGTGCATGGTCCAAGGGGACATAGGAAGGGAAGCAATGCAGTTCAAGGTGGACAGGGTGACAGAGTGGGACAGAAGGGTGACAATCAGGAGAGCCTTATTTCCTGGCAGGGGTCTTGGCAATGTTCTCTGGCTTCTGCCTGGATCGCAGGGACCGTTTGCGGGGTGGTTCTCCTTCTGCAGGGGGTGGGGTACTGGTGGCCTGTTGTTCCAGTGGCGAGGCCTCCTTTCCACTAGCGCAGGCAGAGGTGGAGGGCTGTTCATCAGTGTGGCTAGTGTCAGGGGCCCGTTGTTGTGCCACTGCCTCCCTCATGGTGTTGGCCATGTCAGCCAGCACCCCTGCAATGGTAAATGTTTCTTTGACCCTGTATTGAACAATTAATCTGTGCTGATCTGCAGCTATTTCTATTAGGTTTGTTTTGAAATCCAACTCTGTGTATTCTGTATTCCGAGTATTCGGAAGAGCAGTGCCAGCACAAGTGCCCTTTTGTTGTTTAACCCTAATGTTCCTCTTCTTTTAAAAACCCGCTTTGCATCTGTAGTGCAAGGATTTGGGAGTCCATGGGTGGGCCACTTCCCCTAGTAACAGGGCCAGTTTGAAGCCATTTCTAAAATATGGTATCATTTATAGCATCATGTGGTAGCACCATAAGTCAACTGCCTGCAGTGACCTTTATGTTTACCTCCCGGTGATGGTTTTCCAGTTTCCTTTTTCCTCACTCCCTGGTTGGCTTTAGTCAATGATTGACATGCTCAGAGGTTCGTTCCTTGAATTTTCAAACGCGAGTGTACTTTCCTCACATAAAGAATGTTTTGCGGGTCTATTATGCCTTCATATTTTATTGCTCTATTACCCCTTATATTTTGTAAGTGAAATCTTGCAGCGTGTTGTTTCCGTGCAATTCAACCATTTTCCCATGACATAAAATCTCTGGGCTGACATCAGCCTGACTTTCCATCTTCAAAAAACACTTAAACCTCCATAGGTTGCTTGATGGTTGACGTCTGCTGGTGCTTACTGCTTCGCTTCATTGCTGAACATCCTGTAGTCTCCACTGGGCCCTGAAAGTTGTACTAGCTGTGGTTCCTGGTCCTGCGTTCCTAACAGGTCAGGATGGAGGCTCACCTCGTTACAAGTTCCTAATGCCTTCAGTGTACCACAAGAGCCTACCTAGTTTCCTTACTTTCTAAGGTCTTGTGGCCATCTATGATGAAGATCTTAGCATTTTGGCACACTGCCTGCAGGAGTTCGAGAGATGGACAAACAATCTGTAATTAAAATTAAATAGCTCCATGCCAGAGTTTGCCTTTCTTTTCATTCATTTCTATAAATTGCCTTTGACTTTTCAGTGCTTGAGCTGTCCAGAAAGTCCTTTGTGCTTTCTACTGTTGTTTCTGTTAAATCATTGACCGTTTTTGCTTGTTTATTTTTCTGTCAGGATTTTCACAGCACTATGGATTTCTACTGTTAAGAATTGAGAATCTTTGTGAAAGTTCACCTTCACCGCATTGAGTCCTAGAGAAACTGGATATTCGTACTATGTTTAGAGACTTGGTTGTATTTCAAAAGATTTACTCAGTTTCAATTGAATTTCCCATATGTTCTCTCTGCGCCTAAAGAGCATGCTCCATGCAACTGACATCCATCCGGGTAGCAAGGGGTCTCAAAGATAGAACAACATAACTCCACTAGCTGCCATTGCCAGCAAGCATACAAGCCAAGATAGCTTGCATTGTTAGAATGACATGCAAGCTGTAACTCCATACTACCTTGTTAGCAAATTGAAAGCTTCTGGTTACCACATTGGGCTAGTTAGAAGTCTGGAGAATTTGTAAATTTCACCACGGGGAAGCCAAACAAAAGTTTCAAACCTGCACATTGCAAGCCCACACAACTGGGATGCTTGACAGTCAAAGAATTCCAACCATGAAAGGTGGGACATCCGGTGGCTGGGAAACAGTTCCAAGGGATTGGATTATAGGTATCCTGAAGCATAGTAAACAGGCAGAGGTTGAGGAGTTCTGGAAAGCTTCCCAAAGAAGGGGAGGGGCTATCCAGAGTGGGCTGAGGATAGGGCAGCTGGGTGGTACTGGGGATATTGGGTCCAGGTTCTCTAGAAAAGTAGGCTGCCAAATGGGCATACGTTTACCCACTGCAAAATAAATGTTTCTATCACAGTTTTATATGATGCAAACTCGACCCGAAAGTGTTGGAGCTCTTTACCTGAGCCCCAGTTACAATACTAGAGGTCACATTCATGCGTTTCGGCAGGGTAGGTTAAGTGATTTTCTGAGACTCACAGGTTGGTGAGCCCACGCTAAGATTAAAACCAGCATACCCCTAAGCTGAAATTAAAAATCAACTTATTCAACTTTTGGAAAATGGAAACCTTAAACTGTACCTTCACAAGGGTTTAAAGCAGAGTGTTGTCACCTTCCTTTGGGTCAAGCAAAGTGAATATATTTGTAACTGTTTTTGCTATAAATGTTTCCTTTGTGCTGTGTGATGGACTGCACCTTGGTATGCTTCTGTGCTCTTATTCAGGTGTGCAGCTCCCATTGGGGTAAAGGGGCTTTAGCTCCCCCCGCTTCCATCCGTCAGCTGGCATAGCCCAGGCTGGCTGGGCTTGTAGATCAGCCTCAGTCAAAATTATCCTGCAGGTGTTTCTGAGCCGGCATGCATTTTCCTTATCTGTTTTTTTTAAGGTCGAGCCTAGGAAGTGCGCACGCACTATCTTCATGACATGCTGTATTAACTGTATGGGCTTTGGGCACACCCCTCACTTATAATTGGTTCCTTGGAGTGCCCCTCTATAAATCTTGCTTTTCTATGGTCCCCTTGTTTTCTTTGTCCCACCTTTTAGCTCTTTGTTTCCGTCGTGGAAACTGACTCTGTTACATGGACCAGTTCACCTTTGACCATTTAGTGTACGTTGGGCGCACTACTTTGTCTTGATTCTGCTTACGGGGTTGTCCTTCCACCACCTTCTGCACATCGCTGCATTCCTTGCTTGTGTCAGCACCCGTTACTGTTTGTAATTCATTTATTTAATATCTTAAGGAGCAAGCAGCATGTGTGGCCTGTTTAAATTGCACAAACTATGTTTATTTATATAATTTTGGACACCACACAGCTTTTATTTTATCAGCATGGCACCCACTTCAGGGACTCTGTGCTTCAGGTCATCATCTTCTTTCCTCACTGGCGCTGGAGGCGGGGAGCATGGCTGCTTAGTTTACATTCCTCCAGCAGCCCTGAAATCTGCTTTTGTACATTCTATTTTTTTTCACCCTGGGAGTGCTGTTGCTGTTTCTCCCACTCATTGGCCAGAGTCTCGGTGTAACAGGGGGTGCAACTCTAAAGTGGACCATGGAGTTCGAGGGCCTCCTCATGTTCCACTGCGAGGAGCAACCTCAGGGAACACCACCGCCTCTGCCTTTCATAAGGGAGCGGTGCCACACCCCAGGTAACTACAAAGAAGGCTCGGGCCAGAAGGCAGACGGAAAGTGACCAATAGTTTTAACGAGTCTGTTACAAAAACATAATATTCTACACTTAAGTGCGCACTGATCTGCTAGAACTGTCACACGCAATTGCTATCTTTGCTACCATACTGGCCTTGTGACATATGGAATATATTTTAAAAACTGTGGGGGGGGGGCACATTTTGTTGCATTATTACTGTATTATTTTCTCGTATTTACAATATTTTGCAATATTAACACTATCTGTGCAGAGCTTGCACCTCATTAGTAACAATATAACAGCAGCAGTCAGCAAAAAAGGGGACCTGTCACAGCTTTCACCCATTTCACAGCACAGAAGCCCAACCTTGTATGTGTGTGGCCATTTACCAGTGGCACATGAAGTAATAGAAGATGTTGTAGCATCCAGGATAATATGCTGCACGACTAAATACTTATAAGGTCCCAAAGGCAAGATGTATTGGCTATGCCAATGCTTGTTTGACCTATTGTTTTGCCTTCTCAAGCGAGACCCCAGCCTTCAAGCTCTGTCTACCTAATTGATTCACAAAGCTTCAGCAATCATTTTATGGTCCTGGCTGCTTGGTGACCTGGGACTGGGTGTGAAAACGGCAGGTATTAACTCTGCTATTGTCACATTAACATTCATTACTTTTGGCACCACCATTGCAACTGAGTTGCATTTGTGTACATATTCTTTTTAAAATATATTTTATGTATAGCGTTTATGTATAAGAAAAGCAGTGATTGTGCAGATCTTTTGTCAACTACAAGGCATAGCAAGAGTTCCTTGTAGCACAGTTTTCCTCAAAATCACTGCTTCCATTATAGAAAGCTGAGGCTCAGATATCTCCACAGAGGTACTCCCAGCTCTTCCCCTGCCCACAAAAAACTGAAGAACCCTCCCTACTTGGAATACCTACTTTTCACCATGGGAATAGAGATAGAAAGTGGCAAAGGACAAATGCAACATTCAGTTTCATATGAATCCATATATTCTTTTGGAGCCAATGAAAATAAATTGGAAGACAATAGGTGACTATTTTTATTGAGTGTATTAAATTCACCTTAGTTTTGATTGCAATATTCCCAGCTGCAAATGGTTTTTGATTGTCTCATCTCTCTGCAGTCTTTGGAGGATGGCTTGCATCTTGTCACAATGGAGAGTTTCATTTATTGAAAAGAAATGTAAACTCAGAATTTAAAATGACATAAGATCTGTTATCCCTGTTTGCTGTGGGAAAAATAATTTCCACCGAGATCTAGTTTAAATTAAGAATTCCAATGGAATTCTGCTCTTCTGAGTGTTTGGGAGCCTCCAAAGTTTCATGTATTTATTTATCAAGGGGAAAGAGGACAAATGTATTAGAGGGGCAAATTACTTTGGCAGTTCTTTTATTTGTTTAGAATATAGGATTTAGGAGTAGAGATTTAGTAATACTTTTGTATTTAAAAGATTTGCCTTCTTAATGCAAAAGGGCTACACAAATGGAGTAGGAGTGGTTTGAGGAGCTATCACATGATCATTTACATGTAGGGGGGTTAGTAACTGTTTATATCTTAGTACTTAACTGGGGTAAATAGCATGATATGGGATTATAGTCTGCTGCAGAAGATACGTTCAGCCCCTGCATTGGGGTTGGCTTTTAAAGGGGCCTGGTGGATTCTTTGAATGCCGTTCAGTAGGAAGTTGCCCTAGTTAAGCGTACAAAGAACTAGGTTTAAAGTCATTGTTAGTATGAATGGCTTGGTTTCACAATGCAGCCTGATTTGGTATTATCTCTTTTTGCAATAGTTTATGAGGGTTTAATTTAAGATACTGATTCTTTCTTGACTGTCAGTGTTCCAGGGTCTTTACCTGTCTTGTTTTGGCCTCTGGCATATAGACTGTAAAATAAAGCTGATTGTCATCAGCATGTAGATGAAATGCTTGATTTTCTCAGGAAAAAAGGAGTATACTGTAAAGGTTGAAGAGCTTGACTAGAGGGGGAATGGACCCAAGGAATTTCTTGTTGAAATGTTGGGCAGCTGCATATAAGGTTAGACAGATTCATTTATCAGTGACTGAAAGTTAGGAATCAATCCAGCTTATACATTCTTCAAAGATGTTCAGGAGGGAGGCATTGGGACCATATTGAATGATGCATATAGGTCAAAAAGAACAAGAAAGCAAAACTCCCCATTGTCAAATATGCACAAAGTATACTATGTCTAACGTTGCTTTTTCGTTAAAGTCCATACTGGAAAGCCTGACTTGAGATCATTGAGGAGCTGGTTTTAATTAATGTGGATTTTTAGGTATTTAGTGACACACTTATAGGTTTATTGCAGTAGGAGGAGGAAGTTTGGTATTGGGTGAAATTGTTGAGGTCCTCTGGACCTGCACCAGACTTTTTGAGTAGAGGATTGGTTTTACCAAATATTAAGAAGTCTGTGATTAGTTCTTGAGCAGACAGTGTTAACTGTGTTGGCTAGTTAGGCAAAAATGAAGCACTTTTTTATTTTACTTTTTTTCCAGAGAAAGGATATGAGAACTGACAGGACAATTCAAGTTCAGAGATTGTGTTCCTCAGGTTAGCAAGCATTATTTTCTTGAAGGATGAGAATTTCTTAGTGGATTTGAAGGTTTAGACCGCTTGAGGTGGTGACAGAATTTGAGATGGTGAAAGAAGACTTAGGGGGGTTATTACAACTTTGGAGGAGGTGTTAATCCGTCCCAAAAGTGACAGTAAAGTGACGGATATACCACCAGCCATATTACGAGTCCATTATATCCTATGGAACTCGTAATACGGCTGGTGGTATATCCGTCACTTTACCGTCACTTTTGGGACAGATTAACACCTCCTCCAAAGTTGTAATAACCCCCTTAATCTTTTTTTACTATTTTATCTTCGCAGAATTGGAAGAATTTCTCACAGTTATCTGTAATACTCCAGATAATGCTGGCTCATGGTTTGTAGCATTGCACATGATATTGAGGAGTTTCCTGGTTTGTGTTTGTTTAGAATGTTTATCTCCATTCTGAAGAATGACTCTTTAATTCAAAGTTATGTTTGCAGTTCCTTCCTGCCTTGATGAATATTGCCAAAGAATATAGAAGGACCATTTAGAGAGCACGGGTGAGACACTGAAGGTTGAAATACGTGAGAGATATATATTGCTAAATCGAGATAGATTGTGTGCATCATGAGAATTCCTCCACAGAATTTAGGCCACACTGATATGTGGATTTACAATCCTTTATTACATGTTAAAAGCCAAAGGTATTTATATCATTCTAAGGGCCCGAAGTAGAGTTTGGCGGAGGGGTTACTCTGTCACAGACATGACAAATATCCCGTCTGCTGTATTACAATGTCCATAGGAGTTAATGGACTTGTAATACAGCGGGCGGGATATCCATCACTATTGTGATGGAGCAACCCCATCTGCCAATTTCTAAATCAGGCCCTTAGTTTTTACTAGTGATGTAGCAGCCCTATTGTGCCATAAGATCAGCCATTCCCACCATATTTCAGACAATTTGGGAGGTTTACTATCTTCAGTGGTACTATTTTATAAAAGAGAAGTAATTGGAAGCAAGGAATGTCCAGAGAAAACAGGAGTAGGAAAGAGGTTTCATTGAAAGAAATCCATAAATGACAGAGTTCTAAATAATCACTGTGCAATGTCAGGAGATTAAAATCAAAGCCATAGAGCCGTTGGGAGGCAGCAGTCTACTCCAAAAGGCACATTTATTAGATGGAGCAATTACTAGGATTGTTGGAGTACATCACACTGCAATAGAGAAGCCACATCTTAAACTATGTTCTGAAGTTTGGAAGGCAAAGAGACAGGTTAACACATTGCCTGTACCTGAAATTGAAAATACTAATTGCAGGCATTTACTGCCTGGTAGTACCTAGTTCCCACTTGGCAGAGGTAGTACTCTGCCTTTGAAAATGAAATAATGTTGGGATTAGGACTGCTAGCCCTCTCTATATTCCCTCGACCCTGTAAGTATCAACACTACAGAGCCTAGTATATATCCAAAAACAGGCCCTAGTATTTGAGCCACACATGCATTGCTCTTGTCCAAACAAAAGATCTTCGAGTTCTGTTGTGGCCTTCTGCAACAACTTTTTTAGGATTGGTTTTGTTATGCTAAGACTAAACATTCTCCACCCAAATGAATTTCATGATCATTCTACATTGCACAAGATTTATAGTGAAACAGCCTCACCATCCATCATGGAAACTAACTTTTTGTGCTTGGTGTCTTTGTTTCATTTGTGTTTCTCCATCAAGCCTGTGGGTTGCATTGCAGTCAAAGGGTAGAAAACACTTATTTCAGAAGCAAGAATATTTCATGGGAACTGGAACTCATGTTTATGATTTTATACTATAGAATACCCCTTCAACAACAGTCTATATATTATAGAATCTGAAAATGTAATATTCTGCTGCCTGGTATTATTCGAATGAAATGCTTTGCTATAATCCCATCCTGCATATGGATCATAAAAGTATTGTGGTCTGGCAGATCCACATTTTAAACAAAAATGAGGCAGATCCCCCTTTTACTGGCTCTGTGCTCCCTTTGAGCCAATAAAAGGTCAGCTAGCAGTAGATGTGTTTAATTCGACTATTTCCTGCCTGTTAACATCAGGAACAAAATTCTAGATAAAGAAAGATGCCTAAGCTGCACCATTTCATTTTCAATAACTTTCCAAAACGTTGTTTGTGGTTGGAGAGAGTGCTCAAGTAGTCCCTATTGGGTGAAGACTAACACAGGTGACCTAATCTGTTTTGTAGTGCAATAGAATTGTGATCAGGTAACACATGTTTTTGATTGCCCTATATTAAAGGCAGGAATTTTCTCGGTTTTATTATAAGTGAACAACTCCAAGTCACTTCAGTGATGAGTTATTAGGGGGTTAAGGATAGTATGGAGGGCAAAGGTCCTGTGGATAAAGAGGCCTATTTGCTGTTTGTTGCTATGGCTGTTGCTCGACTGTGCATTGCATCAGGTTGGCTAAACCGGATTCGCCTACTTTTACAGAATGAAGGTCCAGGTTTCTGGCAACTCGAAGTACAGAGTCCACTTTATATGCATGTAAGGGCCAAAGATCGCAGAAATGAGGAGCTAAGATCTGGTCATCTGTGACCAAGCGGATTAACAGGATGTACACTGTAGTATGGTATCGGTCAATGGGCTAATGGTTTAATGCTATGTTCGAGTGTTTTTTTATTGGCTTCTTTGACCATAAACTGACCAGAGGGATCTACTAGGTTGTATGAGCACCGGCCTATTGGTTGGTTGTATTACTGTACTTTATTACTTTTTGCACTTATTTGTATTGTATTATTGTATCTGCATATATGTCTGCTGGTATATTGTATTGTGGTATTGGTTGGATTTCCTCTCCCATTTAAAATGCAATCAAAATATTAAAAAAAGAATTGTAATCTGCTAAATGTGGTATGAATAGAGCAAAAGGTAAGAAATTTGCCTATCATGTGCCATTATCCAACATGTTTCTAAAACCTTCCTTTGGGGAGGGTGTAGGAGAAGGTGCTCAAATAATCCTACTAGGCTGAGAACTCAGCAAATTGCCTTCTATGTTTCAGAGTACACCAGTTGCTGAGAATTGCCTCAGAATATAGAAGCCACAGATCTGCACCCAGCCAGGTCTACTGACCCAATCTGCATTAAAATCCAACATTTGTGATCTTGCTACAATTTCTCTAGGGAAAGTCCTAAAACGTGTCAATGTAGTTAAGTTCTGGTTTGCTTGAGGCCGTGTTACTGGCCCAGTGTTCTTTAAAACACAAAGTATAGCACATTGTCCAAAAAACTACCCTTCATGTTACTCAGTGAAGGGAGCACTTACAAGTAATTTTATCTCAAACTCGTAAGATGGCTGCCTCCATTCGCATTCCTAGCCCGCTCCCCAAAGATCGAGGCTAGTTGTGCCCCTGTTCTCATTTATATGTTGAAATAAATTTGTAATTGCCCTTTGATTCACTTTTGAGTCTCTTTGCAAAAGCAAACAAATAATATAAATACGAAAATAAATACATAATTGGAACCGGCTTATTTGGCCATAGTGTACACTGTCACTTACACACTGGGCTGCGCGCCAGAATGTGGAAATAGCTAAGCAAGGCGCAGTCTGAGGCGCATTACCGGGATAGCACTGCAGATAATGCAGAGAGACGCTTGTTAAGTGATATCACTGGTCTTTTCCTGTACAATTTAGAATTCATTACGTACTAGGCCTATCTCTCCTCAGGCCTAATGTAGGAGAGATAAGGATGCTTTAGCTTATTAAAGAAATTGAGACAGGCTCCATCCAGTTCGCCTTATCTGTTATATGAAGAGGAAAAAGCTGTAGACAGTAAAAACCTATCATTTACACTGTCTCCTCACTGCTGGCATCATTTGGTCCCACAAGCAAATAGATATATTAATTAGCAGGTAGTGGCCGGGCTGTCTCTGTTAGGAACAGGCAGGAAGTCAATTCCATCTGCATGGTTGGCAGGCAGGGTCCAGAGTACAATAGGAGATTCATAGGGCTCTTATCAGTGCATCACTCTATAAAGTGCATACATCTAACTTGAAATGTCTGCGAGTTAGAACATGAGCAGCAAAAAGTACAGCTCGGAATCAGAGTGATGCCACCATTGCTCACTGTTTTTGAACTGTGCTATGCGGCACATGCGGTTTCCTAGCTAAATAAATGTGTTTGACACCATAATCACATGACAAACATTGGCAAAGCCGATGGGTCTCACCTTTTGAGTCAATTGGCTTTGCCAGTGCTGTTTGCAGTTGCTCTAGCCGCATCAGCAGCCAGAACAGAAACAAGCATTGGCAAATCCAATAGGTTTTGGCTATGCAAGATCTATTGGCTTTTTCATTTTTGTTTACATGTCGCACAGGAGTTGACCTACTGTGCATCATGGCTTAAAGATTTTAAAAAGCGTTATGATGCAGCCAGCATTGTCACAGCGTAATGTTTTTTCAACTTTAAGCCTTGTTGCACAGCAGCTCTCCTGCTTTGCAAAATATAAAAACATTGACAAAGTCAATAGAATTTGCATAGGTGAAATCTACTGGCCTTGGCAAATTTTGTTTTAGTTACAAGCACAAGCTCTATGGCTATGAAGGTGAAACCTAAAAAGTGGTAAAGCCTTCTTCAGGAAATATTAATGCACAATATTACAACGCATTCCATTCTTTCTTCAGGTGGTTTGAAATTGTACCATTTTAAAAAGTGTGTGGAAAGCACTTATAACCCTAGAAGTGGGGTTAAACCAATTTAAAGCGATGTTTTCAGTAGCACTTGGTGTCACTGTTGTCCAACCCAAATAAACTCATTCCATTAATCAGTTGAAAGTCGCAGTCGGCCTGCCCGAAATTTGGACCAGTGATCTGCCGGGTGGAGGGTGAATTTCTGTAGCAAAAGCACAAACCCACTGAATTACTTTAAGCAAAACATGTAACTTTTTGATTTTAAATAGGCGATGTGCGTAAAAATATACAACTGTACAAAAAGTAATGAAACTTGTATGTGGCTCGCTCAGTCCTCTAATTGGGTGACAATATTCAGATCTCCAATATCAGGCTCAATATTTGCTTGACCAAAGCAAAACATTATTAAAAAACACTAGTTAGAGTTAATATCAAAAGTGCATTGCTAGAAATGATGATGCAACACTGGCTACATATAGCTATAGCCCCATGGCTCCAATCCAGGAAGGACAGCTCACCTGGTCCATGGTTCCTCAGCTGCCTAATAAATGCACTGCATCTGATTCAAGAAAAATATCGAAAATTTAAGCTGGTTGGTTCACACCTACCTTTCACAGTACATTTTCGAAATTCTGTAGTTTGCAAATATTTAAAGGAAGGCAAGCTCTGAGGGAAGCATTAATGGAAAGTTTTCAAAATTCCCATTTGTGCAAATATGAGTCATATATGCAGATTTGTTCTGCCTAAGCCCATCTGCACTTTTTTACTTTTTCTTTTTTCTCCACAATGCAGAAACTCCATTTCCGATAGATAACCCTTCCAGTTTCGAAGTTATACATTTACATTTATGCTCCGTTGTAAATATTGTACTTCACACGGGTTTTAAAACTGGTTTCCAGGAATGCCCCTGGAAAACCTATATGAATTCTCATTTATTGTAACCGGAAGGTATCTCCACAAACTGTAAATTTCTTCTTTCTCTTCCCTTCCTCATACTTCCCTTCTGTACCTTTCACTTCCCTCCCTTTCCAGACCCATCCTTTACGTCTTCCATTATTTTGTCTTTCCCTTCCTTCCTTTCAAGTCCCTTCCCATCCATTCCTTTCCTTTCCCTCCCTCTTTCCCGCCCACTTCTATCCCCTTCTGTCCCCGTTCTCTTCTCCCTTGCCCTTTCACCTTCTCCCTTTCTCCCATAACTCCCTTACATCCCCTTCTGCCCCTTCACCCTTCCCTCTTGCCCTTTCCCTTTCCCCTTTCACCTTCTCCTTCGGGAAATGAAGGGAAGGCAAACTAAGCAAGCAAAGGAAAAGTACAAGTAAGTGTGGGAGAGAGGAGAGGAAATGTGTACCATTGTATGGAGTGTAATTATGTGGTGTGGAGTTGAATTTTCTGAAGTGGCATTGTGTAGAGTGCAGTGTAATGGATTAGAAGTGTGTTGCACTGTGTGGCATGAAATGGAATTGTGTGGCACTGTGTGGTGTGGATTTGTGTGGTATTGTGTGTTATGGAGAGGAGTGGAATTGTGTGGCAGGGATTCCAATTGTGTGGCATTGTGTGGAGTGTAATATGGCGGGGAGTGGAATTGTGCTGCATAGAATCGTGTGGGGTGTAGCGAAGAGAAATTGTGTGGTGTGAAGTGAAACTGTGTAGCATTGTGTGGAATGGAGTAGAATTAACTGGCTTCTAGTAGAATAGTGTGTCATGGATTGGACTTGTGTTGAGTGGAATTGTGCAGCATAGACTGGAGTGAAAATGTGTGGCAGAAGTGGAGTGGAATTGTGTAGCATGGAGTGGAAGTCAGTGCCAATGATTAGGATGGAATGGAAATGTGTTGCATTGTGTGGAGTCCAATTATGTGGAATTGAATGGGGTGGAATTGAGTGCCGTGGAATTGTGTGGAGTGGAGTTGGGTGACTTTGTACTGCATGGAGTGGAATTGTATGGCATTGTGTGAAGTGGAACTCTGGCATGGGGTTGAGTGGATTGGAGTGGAGCAGCACTATGCTGAGTGAAGTGTAAATTGTATGGCATAACGTGTAGTGAAATGGAGCTAAATTGTGTGATGTGTGCCGTGGAGAGGAATTGTGTGGTATTTTGTAGATTGGAGTGCAGTTGTGTGCAGTGTAATTACGTGGTGTGGAGTGGTTTGGAATCAAGTGGCATGGAGTGGAATTATGTGGCATTGTTTGGAGTGCAGTGGAATGGAATTGTGTGGGAATATGGGACATGCAGTGGAATTATTTGGTGTTGAGTGGAACTGTGTGGCAATGTGTGGAGTGGGGTGGAATTGTGCAGCATGGAGACGAATTGTGTAGCAATGTGTGGAGTGGAGTTGTGTGGTGCAGAGTGGAGTGGGCCTGTGTGGTACTGTGTGACATTTGTGACTTTTTGTACTATGGAGTGGAGTTGAATGGCATTTTGTGCAGTGGAATTTTGTGGAATGGACTTGTGTGGCATTGTGGGGAGTGAATTGGAATTATGTGGAGTGGAATTGTGTGTCATAAAATGGAATTGTGTGGCGAGGTGTCGCATGGAGTGGAATTGTGTGGCATTGTGTGTTGTCGATTGAAAATGTGTGGAGTGGAATTGTGGTGTGTGGATTGAAGGGTAGAGTGACATTGTGTGGGGTGTAATGACATTGTATAGAATTGTGTGTAGCAGAGTGGAGCCAAATTGTGTGGCATTGTGTGGTGTGGAGTGAATTGTGTGACATTGTGTGGATTGGAATACAATTGTGTGGCACTGTGTGGCAAGAGGTGGACTCCTGTGCTGTGGAGTTGGTTTGTGTGGCATGGAGTGGAATTGTGTGGCACTGTGTGGAGAGGAGTGGAATTGTGTAGCTGGGAAAGGGCAGGACTAGAGTTTAGGGAATTGAAGTGGCATCGTGTGATGTGGAAATGTATGGCATTGTGTGGATTGGAGTTGTGTTGTGTGGCATAAAAGAAAAAATCGCGGCAGAGGCACTGCTTGGTACATTTACTGACTATAATCCTATACAAGCATACATCACATGCGCAGCCCCCACGGATAAAGGCAGATATGCAGATGTGCCTCAGAAGTCTGCAAGTCTATCTCTAGTACCTGCAGCTCGGATGAAAAATGACTCCAAACCGGTCCAATCACCTCCACCCCCCTGTGTACCGGGTTATGTCCTTAGGTGTGGAGTGAGCATTGTGGCAGGAAGGGTTCTCCTAAAATATCTGAACCAACTACAGCGTTCCCTGTTAGCTCAGCGCAAGGGCCGCAGAACACTATGATAAACAAAGTAGATGAATGAGTGTTTGCTATCGTGTGTAGCGCATAGAAGGTGCTGGTAGTGCTTAATGCTTGCAGATGGTGGGCGTCTACCCTTACGTTTGTTACCTGGAGCTTCTGCATCATCACAAGTTGACCCACAGCAAGCGAGAGTGAACGAGAGGTAGAAAGGGGAGAATAAAAAAGCAAGAGAATGATAGTGAAGTAGTCACAAAAGAAGGGGTGGAGGTCATGCAATCAACCCTGGCAACCCCGGCACTGGGCACAGTCCGTAGGGGCTCCAAGAAAACCGTCTGGATCTAGATTTTCTCTTTCATACACAAAATGGAGAAGGAATGGGTTGAAAGAGGAAGAAGAGTGTGGCGTTATGGCCTGAGTTCTGACTTCGGAACTGGGTAACCCGGTTCGAGTTTCTGCATCTGATCAACATCTTGTTATTCTTGGAAAATCACTTAGGGCCAGATGTATCAAAAATTTTTGCACTCGCAAACGGTGCGAATCGGAAAATTCAGCCGTTTGCGAGTGCAAAAAAGTGGTCTGCGATGCATGAAAGGCATTTTGCGATTCGCAAAATTCACATCGCAAGGCGATGCTGCAAATAATCGCAAATTGCGATTTTTCGCAGAATGGCATTTTGCACATGCAAAATACCATGACATGCAGCCAGGTGGTAACCTGGTGCAAAATTTTAAAATGCATTTCAAATGCATTTTTAAATTGAACATGTAATGCACACATGCCCTTTTGGCATGTGTGCACCTTACATGTCCCCCAAAACATTTTGGGGTGCAGCAGAGGGGGCCTTAGGCCCCCAGCACCCTGGGCATTTGCATTTCCAAAATTGCGATTTCTGGTTCAGAAATCGCAATTTTGGAAATGCAAAAAATTAGCATCTATGGGCCAACAGGCCCATAGCTGCGAATGGGGCCAGTATCGCAATTTGCGATTCGGTAATAGCATTTGCTATTTTTAAGAAATCGCTATTACCGAATCGCAAATGTGATACATGGCACTTTGCGAGTCGGAAATAGCGATTTCTTAAAAATCGCTATTTCCGACTCGCAAAGGGCCGTGATGATACATCTGGCCCTTAATCTCACCAGTGTCTGAAAAAATGACTGTGAACTTGTATCTGGTGACCATATAGAGCTTTCCAATACATTGGATTTGGGTCGAGCTTGTGCCACAATAAAAATGCAAAATAAAAAAGGAAATTGTACCCAATTAAGGATTAAGGTATCCGGAGATGTTCATGGCAGTTTGAAGTCAGTTTAAAGTCTCTTTCGGTTTGGTTTTACATTTTGATTTTGTTTATTCACTCACCTTTGTCCCCTTGCTCTGCCCTTTTCCTTTAGGGCTGGTCTACTCAAGCAGTGCTAACTTCTGTGTGACAGCAGCTCCAGCCCCAGCAGAGACCCTTCCTGACTGCTATCCTGTGCCTTAAGCTGCGGCGCCCAGGTTACAAGCCTTTTATATGCAGGACGCGTCACAATGAAAACCTGCCCACGTGTCACTATGACATCATAATCCGCGAGCGATTCCATGTGTCTCCAAATCTGTAGGTGGGGCGGTGAAGCCCGAGGAAAATTTCTTCTTTGTCGATAGGATTAATAATAAAGTCCCCTAAAACCGGTTAAGTCATGAGTCTTAAAAAAGACCCCATTCTACCTCACATACTTACTCAACAGCATTCTTCCTGTTTCTGCTGCAGTGGCCGGCTCCCCCGTGCAGGTTCCCTTGTCTTCTGGAGTCCTGGGCCTCGTGACTTCACGCTGAGGCGTTTGTGAGGAGATCTGTGTTCCATTCACCGAGTTAGTTCGGGTGCTGGCTGCAGTGAAGTTATTGAGGCGCCTAAATCAATGTTAGAATGCAGGCTTTTCTCGTCAATGCTGGGACCAGCAGGAAAGAAGCTAACAAGGTTCAGAAAGGTGATTGGGTAAAGATTAAGATTAAGTCAGGGAAAGGGAAGAAATTCCGGGGACCATTTAAAGTAAAGGAGGTGCATCGTTTTTTTGTTGTTTTAGAAAATGGTGTGAGGTGGAACTTGAGGAAGGTAGCAAGGTATGGTGATGCCCATGCAATACAAGTTTGAGAAGAGAAGGGCTTTGTAGCTGTAGGAGGTAGAGAAGAACGTGGATGCAGCAGTTATATGTTGATGGACGATGAAGCTTTAATTCAAAGAAATGTTGCTAGTGATTTTGCTGATGTGAGTGGTGGAGTTATTGTGAATGAAAGAAGAGGGTCTGATGAACTTAGGAGATCTCAGAGTAGCCACAAGATTCCGGTGCATTTGAAAGACTTTGTAAGATGATGATGTGTGGTGAATTCATCATGGGTAGGGAAGTTTCTATATCTTATAGTTTGTTAGAAAATTTATTTGTTCATTTAATGCATAAGGTTATTTTTTTTGTTTAAAGGCGAAAGATGTGTTGTATCGTGACCATTGGAATGTTATCTTTGGAATTTGCTGTGCGGGCATACACGTAGGATTCCACACTCAGTCAGTTATGTTGACTGGCTGGTGAGGGGATGCTGCGCGGAGCTGTTCCTACCGAAATAAACTTCTCCCACCTTTCATGCTGCATCGGAGTTTGTTATGTGTTAACATGGCAAAACTCCATTAATAGATAGTCTTTTATTCACTCTTGTTGACACAACCTCAGAGCCCCTCAACTATCACCAGAATGACAGTTGGGCTCCTCACAACAATGGAATGAGGTAATAGAACAGAAGGGAAGAAGGGGCAAAAGACAAAGAGAACAATACCAAGTGACATCGAATTAGATGTTAAAGCAACACTTTGGGGGTCATTATGACCCCGGACGTAGGTGTTAAGGTGGCGGTAGTACCGCCAACAGGCTGGAGGTACATACCGCTGCATTATGACATTGGCGGGTTGGCTGCAGCCAACCCGCCAATTCACCATTCATTCCGTCATGGCGATATGAGCTGCCTGGCCTGGGATGTGAAAAACAACACACAACACCCCCCTCCCCTGTCGGAAGCCAGACTTACCTTGTCCAGGGAGGTCTTCCGGCAGGGAAGGGGTGCTGCTACTGCCAGCAGCGCCCGCAGCAGAACACCGTCAGGCTGTATCACAGTTCATGATATGGCTGGTGGCGTTCTACTGGCGAGGCGGTGCTGGTGGTAGCAGCGCCACCTTACCACCGTCCGCCAGTATGACCACTGCTGGATTTCCGCCCTTATTGTGGCGGAAGTCCGGCAGTGGTCATTATCTGGCGGACGGATGGTAGAAGTGGTGGCAGTTTTTTTTCGACTGTCACCACGGCCGTAGGCGTTTTTTACCACCATTGTCAAACTGAGGGCCATAATATCTTTAACCTATGTGAACACTGTAACATCCTTGGTTAGGAAATACAATTGTAAAATTACAACACTAATATTATTGGTCTCCAGAATTCAGGGAAGCCAAATGTTCAAGTTCTTAAACTGTGATTATTTAATCCAGTGTGCTCACTGGGTAGTATTTAGAGTCTCCTTTCCCTAGGCCTGTAGATTAAATACGGCAGCAATCTGCCTCAAGTGCTTCCTCGTTTATGTCAAGATATTGCTTCAGAGGCGTTAGGTGTTGCTTCTGATGAAGTGCTGCCTTCGATGTGTGCAATAATAAAAGAACATTTTTTCATTAATTGTTGTCCCCACCTTCCTTACACGCTGAACCATTTTGCCCCAAAGAAGTATGAATTGGAACACGCTGCTGCTGAAGTGTATCTGGTGAGTACTTATTTTACACATGAGTGTTTGAATATCTGGTGGGTGGTGTATGAGACCACAAAACCTTATTCTATTTCACAATGGAAGACACTGCCATATTGAAAGAATCACTCCCTTTCAAACATAGACACTTACTCGTCTCCAATATGTTCATACCATTCACCCAGAAGGTCTATTCTACTTCTCTCTCTGAAAATCTCAATGACATGAAGACACGACCTTTCGTGTATTTGCTCATTCGCCCTTGTCTGAGTTTGGTACAGGCATCGCTTCCCCTCATTCTTTATGTGGTGAAACGTTAATTTGACTGTTATGTGTGCTGCATGAAGCCAAAGGCATCTTCATCTCAGTCTCCTCCCAATCCAAACCCCGACAGACTGATAGTCAAATACCTTCCTTCAAAACGTGGCTGCACCATGCAACCAAACCATCGCTTTGTGTGTGATGTATTCATATGCCAAATGGCTAAGTCAAACAAAAGCCCTTTATGTCTTTAGATGCTAGTTGTCCTCCATTATTTGACACTAATTCCAGCTCTACCGGGAGCTCTATGACAACGTTGATCAATCACCACCAGAACATATTTGGGACATTGACTCAGTAAATTATCAAAAAAATATTTTAGTGGAAAACACTTCTGCTCTTTGTGATTTATCACTCCACACACAGGAACACATTAATGCACCTTATGCACAGCACTCCAATCTGACCATAGCCACCAAAAACCTGCCCTAAACCGTTTCTCCCTGGCTTTTATTTCCTGATGCCCATCATGCCCCACATTCACTATTCTGTTACACAAATCTGCCACCATCAACACAACCACACATAGAACCAGGTTATCATTACAGGCATCTTCTTTGCAACTCTCAGGTACAGTAACACATCTTTAATGCACTTTGTATTCAGTCGCCCCACCTTAATAAACTAAATTTCCTTTACAACGTCATCCTGCCCAACTTTCCACACATTTCTCTTTGGAAATATAGCCAACTGTGACGTCATTTGCAAACCATAATGCACTCCTCTTCTGATTTTTCCACCCTTTCGGTCACTCTAAGTAGTCCTTAGAAACAGTCTGCAGCAACAAAAGCTAGAGTGATGTCCTGTCAGAAAGAGTGCCAGGAGAGGGGGGCCAAGATGGCACCGAGGACAGATGCTCATTAACTAAGCTCCGTCCCAGGCCCGACAACATTCTGCCCAGAGATTTGCTTGCCTCCCAGCTGGGCCCCCCGAGAGGGAGTGGAGGTGTGGCAGAAACCCCTAGTAAGCCGCAACAGTTGTTGAGGCTGTGCCGCGGCCCCACGACCCACCTGGTGATCGGCTGCCCGATGAGGCCTACACCGCCCTGATCGCAGGGCCGGACAAAAGGTGCCAAATCGAGGCCCGAGAGATGCCAGATAGGCCTCCAGGGAAGCGAGGGCTTTGGTGTGCCCCTCAGCCCTTCTCTTCGCCTGCCCTGCCCCCACCTAGAAAGAGAAAAAGGGACAGAGAGACTCAGAGGTCCTGGTACAGGCTGCGCAGAGCACCGGTAGGTTTCACCGGCGAGGTCGTGCCGGAGAGGTGGGGTGGGGGGGCCAGGGGGGCAGAGGGGCTGGTTTGCATATAGCTGGGTCCAAACTGGAATGACTTGGGTAGCAAAAAAACTATGGCTTTAGGCCGGATCTCTACACAGGGGGTGAATGTTTGGCACTGTTCAGCCTTCTGCCCATCACTTGTTCTTTTTGCATTTGTCTCCCTAAGTGGGACGAGTATGCCCAGACGTAGGTCCTGTATTCCCCATGCCACTGGAGTCAAGCTAGCCTGACTGATGAGGGGTGATACCCCAAAATCAGTCCCAGGATGCTTGTTTCTGGTCAAGGGAGGACCTGGCCAAGAAGTTTGGGCTGGACGTTTCCCATGGGGAACAGGTTCGAAGCTGATTTGCACATCGCTGGGTCCAAACTGGAATGACATGGGTAGCAAAAAAGGATGGATTTAGGCCCACATCTCTGCACTGGGGGTGAACGTTTGACATTATTCAGCATTCCATCCATCACTTGTTCTTTTTGCATTTGTTGCTCTAATTGGGACGGGTAGGCCCAGTGCACCAAATGCCATTGGAGTCAAGTTAGCCAGGCTGATGATGAGTTATACTCAGAATTTGGTCCCAGGATGCTTCTTTCTGGTCCAGGGAGGACCTAGTCTGACAGTATGAGCTGGACTGTTCTCATGGGGAGCCGGGTCAAGCCTGTTTTGCATATGGCTGGGTCCAAACTGGAATGGTATGGGTAGCAGAAAACCAGTGGATTTAGGCCCAGACCTCTATACTGGGTGTGAATGTTTGACATTCTTCAGCATCCCATCCATCACTTGTTCTTTTTACATTTGTGTTAAAAGCGAGGTAAAATGATGACAAAGGTGAAATTATTCTATCCATTCTGCGTGAATTACGTTTTGTGGCATGAAAAGCAAATTTAGACAGAACAAGCCGTGCAACACAATCACATTTTATCCATTTGCCCTAAGCATAATTCTCGTGGATGATGTTTATGCTGAAGTGTGTCATACAGGACAATATATCTCAGTGTTATCAGTGTGATAAAATGCTTCTTCATTTGGGTCACAAAGTAAAGTACTGGTCTATGTAGGTAATAAAACTGAAGCAAACTTGCTGACCCCAGTGAGACGCCACAGGTCACTAAGGTAAAGGAATTACAATGAAGGGGAATGCCAACAATTGTTTAACCAGAATTGTGATCTGCACTTGAAATGATATTAAAGTGGCACACGGAAATACATCCTTTATACTATGTAATGCTTCAATTTCTTACTAGTAATCTTCATCACTTCAAGTCCTGCCTAGCCTTCCTCATCACAGTCCTTATCACAGTCCTTACATCATGAGGTGCATCCAGCCAGGATCACTGACAGAATATCAGAAACAAAAAGATTATATATCGGGTGGACAGAATATTGTGTCAGAAATATAGAGGAACAAAATATAGAGAAGGTAAGTGCATATAGGTAAGTATAGGTTTACCATTCTTAAATCCACACCTATATCTACCATGATGATATTATATATATATATATATATATATATATATATATATATATATATATATATACATACAGTATATATGTATATGTATATATATATATATGTGGAGTTATATATAGTAAAATGTTTCTTGCCTATTGAAATTTACCTTCATTATATTTTTGTCCCCGATATTCCTGACACAATATTTTTTTCTGATATTTTGATTTTGTCTAAACACCTCCAGACACCCAAATAGGAATTTCCTTCTGATCCATTTCTTCTTTTCTTTCTCTTTTTTGTTACTGGTTTCTAAACATTGTTTAGGGCACCTCCAAGTGTGAGACGTTTTGCATTAACACATCCACCTGGAGAAGATGGTCGCAACCATGGAGAGCAAACTCTCAGTAGAAATGACCTTTCGAGGGTTACATGTATACCATATATCGGAATGTTGCCAACTAAAGAGTTTGTGTACCCAAAAAGTGAAAGGAAAACCTTGACAATTTACACAACCTAAACAAAATAATTAAAATTGATAATTAATTCTACATGGCTGCAAGAAGTTTAATTGATGGCTTCATGAAGTTTCTCTTTGATGAATACTTTGATATCTATAGTTTTTTAACAGTTTCAAAAGCTAACATTCCAATGATGCCTCTGTATAATTGTTTGTGCTAATTAGTGAGTTCTTGTAATCCCCAACATGGTTTCTTATTCAAAGTGAAGCTAATCCTACATTAATTAAACCAGATAGACTTTTCTATATAGGTAAGTTGCACAGCAATAATTAGATTTCTACTATACTATTTAAGGTCACCCTATCAAGGTGATCTGTTGTAACCAAAAAATGAAGGCTTTTTACCTGTTCTGTATGCAAAAATAGCTGTTCCTGAATTACTGTGTATATCTAATTAATCCGTTCACAATAACAACCAATTTTAAGGAAAATGTCATCCTAGAGTGTTCTCCTTGTGACACTTTTACTTGCTCCAGGTGTGTGTCAGACTATCAAGGTCAGAAGTATCGACCTACAAGATACAAATATGGAATTAAGAATTAAGAATATATCTATATATATATTTGCCTTGATGTTAATGCGATAGTCGATATTATGGAGTCAATATTTTTGTAGTTAGATGTAACAAACCCAATACTCTGGTACTACTCCCATGCCAATGATGCTACACACACAACTGTGCTCTCTCTCTCACTGTTTTTTCAGGGAGAGAATTGACTGTGCACATTGACCCATTTTTTCGCCTCCCCCCCAATGAGCGAACGCCTCCTTTGCATACATTATGCCTGGCACAGGCATAATGTAGTGCAAAGGGTGACAAAGTGGGGATATGCAAGCATTGCGCCACTTTGTAAATATGGCGCAGGGATTTTGGACTCGTTGGGCCACATTAGCGTTAAAAAAAATTACGCTAATATGGCACTAGAAGGCGCTAGTGGCTCTTAAATATGCCCCTTGGAGACTAAAATGTACAGTATTCGCACGGCACTCACGACGGCAGCAAATAATCTTTTCAGTTTCAGAAGGAAGGATGACCGCTCATTCTTCGAGAAGAGCTCAAGGATTTCTTCCATTCAAAAAGTTAAATATAGATTGCTTACCAGAATGAGTGTGGAAGTTGGAAGAATTGTAAAGGACAAGGAATCCTTTTGCAACCCATTTCGCTTGCTGGTACATGATAAAACAATCTGCAACAAACAGAATACGTTTGAAAGTTTGTATACACACCAAGAGCCAGTGAGGGAAAAACAGACACAAAGCTAGGAAATTACCCGCAGATTTCTCAATGCTGTGCATTCATCCAAACAAGTAATGGATAAAGACATTGAAAAAGAGAGAAAGAAAGAACAAGAAAAAGGCCTGTAATTATATCACATTCAAGTAAGCATGAGTTTTCCTTTGAGATACAGCTTTCCTTTTAAATCTACCTTTCGACAGCTATGTGTGGCTATATATGTGTGAAACTGCTTAAGCCATGTTTCATATGTAGAAGGTAGGGTATCAGTCCATTGTCTAGCAATTAAACTAAGGAAAATAGAACAAGCTTTGGCAAAGGCAATCGGTCTCGCCGTCGAAACCTTTTGGTTTTGCCAATGGTTTTCAGCAACACTTCATAGCATCTCTGATGCTGTGCAGCATGACTAAAGTTAAAAAAACAAAAGTCGTTGATGTAGCCACCTGCGTAATTTTGAAGGCAAGCATACATAATACTTAATACATAATGACCCAGACACTTTTTTTCCTTTTATTTACTGAATAGAGTTGAATTGGTAGCTAAAAAAACAAAACATGCAAAAGCATTTTAAAAAAATGGTGAGCAGGTGGAGCAGAAGCTACATGGGGTGGTATGGGGAATAGCAAAGCAACACAGGAGATGGCATAGGTGAACATTGAAGCAGCACGGAAGGAGATGTGAAAGCATTGGGGGTGGGAGAAAAAGCAGCATACGAGTTGGGGGAAAGTAACACAGAGTACATGAGCAAGTGCAAGAGGGAGGGGGGCAGGGAGAAGCAGTCAGCCAACAGAGAGCAACACAGAGTCCAAAGGGAGAGATGTACATGAGGGAGAGGGCTCAAACACACATGCTCTTTACTAAAGTGCTTCACATAAAAGAAAAAAGTAGTGCTTGAAAAGCAAGCAGCAGAAGCAGTAATGCCAGCCAGTCAAAAAGACCGTAAAGAGTTAGGACCTGATTTAGAACTAGGTGGATGGGTTACTCCTTCACAACGGTGACTGATATCCCATCCACCAAAATCTAAATGCCATTGAACATAATGGGATTTAAATTTTGGTGGATGGAATATCTGTCACTGTTGTGACAGAGTAACCCATCCACCGAATTCATATCCCTTTTGCCGAAATCGAAATCCCATTGAACATAATAGGATTTATATTTCAGCAGATGGGATATCCCTAACTGTTGTGATGGAGTAACCTGTCTGCCGAGTTCTAATTCAGGCCCTTCATGTTCTATGGGAGGGAAAAACACAATATTGGCAAAATAGGACACAAATAAGAAGCAGGCAATCGGAGTAGCAAATAAGCACACAAATGGTAAGCAATGAGCAGGCTCCAAGCCCCTCTATGTTCTTAGTAAGTCACAATATGCCTCACAACAGACAGCATATGCGGTCTAGTAGGCTTGACCTAAGGAACAGATGACACATGTTTTTGTTCCTGCGACATCAAGACCTTTCCTGTTTTGCTTGTTCTCAAAAGGTCCCAAGTCAAAATGTAGGGTCTTGACCAGTATGTTTTCCACATAATTGACTACTTCTCCCAGTATCTTTTCCAGTTTTGCACCACCTCAAACATCTGCTCCTACTTAATCATACCTTGTTTCCAAATGTGTTATTGTGGTGTACACTATAACCTCTACTGTCTTTACAAATGTTGTCTTCAAAAGTTGATTGAAATCAAGGTGCTTACCTTTAATCTTATAGATTGAGTGTATGCGTCAGATGTAATCTTGACTCCTTCTGCTTTAGCATTCTGTAATTTCTATAAACTTTTTTAGGTCAAAGCCCACAGCTGTCTGGTTTGCTAAAGACTTCTTGTGGTCATTCCGAAAGCTTCCCTGGAAATGTATTCCATCAATTGCTGACCCGTGGCTTTGCTGTTTGCAACTCACATTTTCTGGCTTTCTATTTGCTGGCTTTATTTGTTTTAGGCTGTCAAGCTTAAGTTTGTCCCTCCGGTTGCCCAAACCTTGTTTAAGGTATGCTCCCACAAGCTTGCTTTCTGTACACAGGCCATTAAATCTTGTTCTTATCTTGTCACATTTGCTGTGCATTCAAAGAAAGAGGTTGAATGTCGGGGTCTATCTTCCAGGGAGCTTGGTGTATAATTTTCTTTATCTAACTTCAAACTGCGGCAGCTTATGTGACACCATGCTGAGTCCCCAAGTGAGAGGAGAGGGTGTAGACTGTTTTTTTTTCTAGCACACATTAACAATAAATTAACTGAGGTGATGTTTCAGAACATATCAGAATTGGTAAAAATGAAGCCCATGTTTTTTTGTAATTCTGAAGTGTGGTGTAAACAAGTATTCAAATATGACCAAAACACATCATTACACTAGGTGATGACATTTGCACACATTATCATGTGTGCACAGTAAAAACAAATTTCGGTGCAAAGGTAACGATCATTTTGATTGAAAATGTGTTGTCAGTATTGGCAGTGTGCTACCACGCCATGCATATGCCACTCCATTCTTTGACACTCCACTCTACGACATGTCACTACATTCTAGGCCCCTCCACTCAGACATTCTACAACACACCACGCCACTCCAATCTATGCCACTAACTCCACGACACAGTACGCCACTCCACTGTACGCCCCTCCACTCCAACCACTTACCCCACTCCACTCCAATCTACCCCACTCCACTTTGGTACAGTATACCCCAATCTATTTCACTCCAATCTGTCCCACTTCCATACCACCCAATCTTCCGCACTCCATACCGCCCAGTTTACCCCACTCCACTCTATTCTACCCCATCCCAATCTACCTCACTCCACTCCATCTACCACACTCCAATCTACCCCACCCTACTCTAACCCACCCCACGTTATTGTACCCTACTTCAATCGACCTGACTCTACCCCAAATCTGCCCCACTCCATCAAATCTATCCAAGTCCACTCCACTACAATTGAATCTACCCCACCCCACTACAATCTACCCCACTGAACTCCACCCCAATCTACTCCACTCCACCCCAATCTACTCCACTCTACCCCAGTCTACCTCACTCTACCCCAATCTATCCTACTCCAGTCCACTCCTCTCTACTCCAGTTCAATCTATCCCACTCCACTCAACTTAACCCAATCAACTCCACCACGCTCCAGTTTACCCCAATCCACTCAAATTTACCACAATCCACTCAATACCCCACTCTGCTCCAATCCTCTCCAGTCTACCCCACTCCACTCCACTCCAATCTATCCCAATCCACCTCAACCCATTTTACCCCAATCTAACCCACTCCAATGTACCCAACTCCACTCCAATGTACCCCATTCCACCCCACTCAAATTACCCCTATCTACTGCAGTCCAATCTATCTGACTCCACCCAGTGCACCTTACTCCCCTCTAATCTACCCCACTTCACTTCAATCTACCCCAGTCCAATGTATCCCACCCCATTCCAATTTACCCCACTGCCCCCTAAACTCCACTGCAATATATCCAACTCCTCTCCACTTAAATCTACCACATTCCAGTCCTATCCACCCTCTCCAAAACAGTCTACCCCACTCCACTCCAATCTATCCAAATCCAGTCCAACTAATCTACCCCTTTCCTCTCTAATCTACCCTAATGCACTCTACCACAGTCCACTCTACTCAAATCTACCCCACGCCACTTCACTCAATCTACCCCACTCAATCTACCATACTCCACTCCATCTACCACAGTTCACTCAAATCTACTGCACTCCACCCAAATCCACCGCACTCCACTCCAATCGAACTCACTCCACCCCAATCCCCCCACTCCACCACACTCCAATCTACCCCATCCCACTCAACCCCAATCTACCCAATTCCAGACTGCCCCTATCTACTCCACTCCAGTCACTCCACTCCACCCAGTCTACTGCACTCCACTCAACCCACTCCAACATACCCCAAGCCACTCTACTCCACTGCAGTCTACCCCACTACAGTCCAACTACTCCACTCCAATTATCCCTCTCACATCATCCCACTCTACTCCGACCACTCTTCCCCACCCCAATCTAGTCCACTCCAATCTAGCTCATTCCATTCTACCCCTCTCTAATCTACCCCACCCCACTCCACTCTGACAAATCTTCCCCTCCCCACTCCATCCTAATCTACCCCACTTCCCTTCATTCAAATCTACCCAACTCTTCCCTTAGCTATCTCACTCCCCTTCAATCCCAACTCCACTTCAATCTATTGAACTCCACTTTACCCCACTCCATTTCAATCCACCCCCACTCCACTCTACCCAAATCTAACTCACTCACATTTACCCACTCGTATACACTCAATATACCCCACTCCACTCTACCCCAATCTACTACACTCAATTCCACTGTACTCTGTCAACCCCACTCCACTCTGCTCCAGTCTAACACACACCTCTCAAATCTACATCACCCCACTCCAATTACCCACCTTGCTCCACCCCAAACTACCCTACTCCATACTACCGATTCCCAATTCACCCAACCTACAGCACTCCAATCTACCCCAATCGCACCCAATCTACCCCACTCCAATATACCCAATTCTATCTCACTCCCATCTACCACACACCATGCCAATCTAACCACACCACTCTATCAAACTGCAGTCCAATCTACTCCACTGCAATGTGCTCCACTCCAATCTACCCCACGCTAAACTACTTCACTCCAGTCTATCCCACTCCATTCTACACCACGTCGCTCCAATCTACCCTAAGAATCCACCCACTCCCACTCCAATCTACACCAGTGCACTCTACTCCACTCCATCCTAATCTAACCCTCTCCACTACAATCTGCTTCTCTCCACTCCATTCGACCCCCACTTAAGTCTGTCCCGTTCCAATCTACCCCACTCCACTCTAGTCTATACCAGCCCACAGCACTGCATTCTTCACTAATCTGCCCCTCTCCACTCCAATCTACCTCAATATATCACACTCCACACTACCCCAATCCACCCTACTCCAGCCTACCCACTCCACTCTACACCACTCCACTGCAATCCACTCCACTCCTAACCCACTCCACTATTACATCACTCCACTCAGTCTACTCCTACTTTACCCCAATCTATCCCACTCCAACCCAATCTACGGCACTCCACCCAAATCTATCCCACTCCAATCAACTCTGCTCCAATCTACTCCACTCTACCCCACTGTACCCAATCTACCCCACTCTACCCCAGTCTAACTCACTTCACCCCACTCCAATCTACCCGACACCACTCCAATTCACCCCACTCCCCAGTCTACCCTACTCCACTCCAATCTGCCCCAATCCACACACCTCCAAACTTCCCCAATCTACCCCACTCGATTCCAATCTACCCTGCTATAATCCACTCCAATCTACCCCGCTCAATTCCAGTCTACCCCAATCCATCCCACTCCACTCTTCCCCAATTTACTCATATCTACCCCACACAAATCTACTCCACTCCAATCTAAGCCAATTTACTCCACTCAAATTTACCCCACTCCACCCCAATCTACTCTATTCCACCCCAATCCACCCTAATCTAACCCTGTTCAGTCTACTACACTCCAATCTACCACACCAATCTACCCAATTCCCCCACTCCAATCTACTCCACTCCAATCTACCCCACTCTATCCAACTCCACCCTACTCCAATGTACCCCAAGACACCCCACTCCATTTTATCCCACTCTACTCAGCCCAAATCTACCCCATTCCACTCTTCCCTGATTTACCCCACTCCAATCTACCCTGCCCTGCCCCAACCCACTCCACTTACTTTTAACCATGCAGCTACACTATTGTACAACATGTCTGAAACACATTGCCAAAGCTAATAACTGTCACATAGGAGAGATCTATTGGATTTGCCAGCGCTTGTCCTCATTTGTGATCAATGATACACCATCTGAATCCACATGGTTGGTTTATAAATGGTCTGTACAGAGTATAATGTTTTTATGCTGGTTAAAAGTATTATATTTCTTACTAACTTATTGACAAAAAATGTCCTAACTAAAACTATCGGAACATCAGAATGTTTGCTAATGCTATATTTTGCAATTGTTCTATTGATCTGTATAGAATATTCTAGGAGGTTAATTTCAGTATATATTCATTAAAGTCAGCAAGAGAAACAAACTCATGCATGAGGGAAACAAGTATCAACAAAGCTAAAAGCCCTGATTCTGGTTGATGATTCTAGCTTTCTTTAAAAAAAATTAATTAAATAATTTCAACAACATTCAAAGATAGCTTCCCTTGAATGTGCATGCCCGCCAATGCATTGGTGATCATTTTGTAACGTTTTTTGTGCCACTTTATCAAAACCATTCTAAGATGGCCACCATCCTTGCAACTGCACAGGTGACCATTTTATGTTTTTTTTAGGCATTCCCCTCCTGTCTGGTCACACCTATAGTTTTCCAGTCTATTTAGAGTATGAGAATTGGCTGGGTTACTGGGGTGCAGCCCCTGTTGGCTTAACTAATGTATCCCCTAACCCAGCAATCCGTCCACCACAGGACTACTGGCTGACAGTGACAATCATCCCACTCTATTGAGGGTGGGACTACCATCACTGATTTTTCCTGCCTCTGTCCTCAATGTAAGGCATGGCTGGAATGGTCAGTGAAAATGGTAACTGGCCCCAACGCGCATGGGAAAAAACATTTTATCTTTCCAACTTTGTTGGTGTCTCTCGAGCACTTAAAGTGCATTTTGGCCAATACGGGTACAGACAGTCAAAGCCACAAAACATCAGTGGGCAAAGGGGTATTTGGACACACTTATCTGTTGGTCAGTGGTTCAGTTTAATGAATTCCTGAACAGCACAGTTTTCAGACCCTTTCTGAATTTGAGATAATCATTGAAAATAACCACGGTGATCTTTGTTAGTGTGATAATAAAATAGCACTTTTATAATAAAATAATGCTGCCTTTAATGTAGTCTTTACACTATCCAAGAGCCTAAGGATATTGCAACATAACCATAATAAATATCTGTCCAGTCTTAAAAGATCAACCAGTCCCTTAATGTAAGTGTTTATTTGCATTCACATTTCTTTTCCAGTAGTTTCAGATGTTAAGGACAACTCCATAAGCAGGTCACCAAGTACCCCTTTCCCTGGGAAGGAACCGAAGGCAGCAGTCAGGATCCCCTGTGCTTCTCCAGCTGTGCCCCTCTGCCTTTTCTAGATTCACCTATATGTTGGCAGTAAATGAGAGGGATTTGGACCAATACCACAACACACCTCCTTCCTTATTATTGGCCTTGCTCAGGTATCTATATTCCAAGGGGTCCTCTAATTGGCTGCCGAGAGTTTTCCTGCTGTTGTGATGCTCCTTGTCCCAAGGTGAATGATAGTAAGATGAGCAATGGAGGTCAGCTCCCTAACCTCAGACTGCATGCCGTTGATCAACCTACAGAAGCTGACTCTGTTGAGGCTGTCTGATGTTCCTTGGATCTGCCAAAGGAAATGAATGAAGTCTGTGGTGGCACGCAATCCAAAGACGGCTCATATTTAAGCATGCATGTTAAAGACAGCTCACATCTTGACCATCCTGTAGTTTAAACTACCTGATTCAACAAGGAATCTGCTGAATCGGTTAAATCCCCAGTTGCATGTCTGCAAATATATCATTGCGGCCATGATTATCCATGTAGCAGGAGGCAAATGATCAATAGACCATTACAGTCCTATTACATTATGTTTGTAGTTCATGCTTGTCACTTGTAAAGAGCATTAATTTGGGGTTGACTTGTTAGGGTGGAGTCAAAGACCCTTGCTAAATTATGGATATTGGTTTTGGTTTCATGGATTTGTGTTTACCTAGCGTGGATGCCCAGATGAATGGTATCTGCTTTGTTGGGTAATTTCTATCCATATCTGTGTGTCATCACTCATAGGCATACAATTCAACATGATAACAATTAAAAAACTAACAATCTATCTTTTTGTACTTTACTTGACAAGTAGCTCTTCTCTTACTACCACCTTGTGTTCTCTTCCAACTATTTATTCTCTAGTCCTTCCCTGTTACTGTGCTCTTTCCTCTTAGTCATCTTGATTTCCAGTCCATTCTCTTCCATCCATCCTCACTGTCTTCATCTTCTCCCCTCCCTTCGTTCTTCCGACCCTCAACCAGTCCCTTCCTGCTGACATCTTCCTGATAGAGCTGTGTTTTGTAAAAATGCAAACTAATTAAGCAAATTATTGCAGATTGTGGAATTAAATGAGATTGAAACAGAAAAATGTAAACATAATAACATTTTAGCGAGAAACAGGAGCCTTAGTATACTCTACAACTCATAATTATTTGTATGACTTTCATCCTCGTAGTGGAATTGTTGGATCTTGTCTGATAAAAAAAAATTACTCTGTTAATCGAGTTTAGATTGCTCAGATACACAATTAACTGTATAGTATATATGCGCTACTTAGGGATAATAAATTGTCACATTAATATGTTTTATATCGTACCTTTCTTTATATAACCCACATTCAACACCAGCTGCTTCTTAGCACTATAATAGCCAGAGATGGACTGACTGCAAAAAGTCGCTAATGAAGTTAGTCTGAGCAAAGATAGGCCTTAGTTTGCTTCTTAAAGGACATTAGGTTTTCTGACTTATTGAGTCATTCAGGATTCCACAGCATGGAATTTGAAAATGAAAAGGCTTTACTGCTCAATGTTAGTTATTTACATCCCAGTCAGAGACTGTCATTTGTAGAGCCTAAACAGGCTGGTTCTGATCGACCCCATTAGTTGCTTAGTATGCTTTATTGGCTGTGGTTAAAGCCTTAATAGACTGCACCTCAATGATCTCCAGTTAGTTCAATTGTGTTCTTCTCCCAGTGATGAGAATTAGTAGGTGAATTCCCATGTAAAGGATCACCAAGGCTGAGATTATCACATTACATTTGTAGGTTAGGTTATGTCTCCAAAAAGTATTGGGGTCTTGAAACCAAGAATTAGTAATACACTCTATCTTGCCAGACATAAGCCAACATCTTTCTAGATCACTTAAATTAAAATATTTTTGAGCAATGTGGACCGTGTGGCTTTAGTACAGTAAATTAATTCTATACACAAGGCAAGTCAGAAGGATCAATTTTGGCAAGGAGAAAGTCACAATGAAATTCGTGGCCCACAAGACATGGATGAATGGGTGACCAGATTAACGAACATTGGCATAGCCAATAGATCTCATTTTTGGCACCCATTGACTTTGACAATGGTTTTAGCCGTGAAGCACAGCATCCCTGATGATGTACGGCTAAAGAATGTTAAAAAAGCTTTTGACATGACTGGATGAGTCATAATGGGCCTGCCACATGTAGTGAAATCCTCACATATTCAATTTATTCAGTTCCTTATTTATTCATAACAGGATATATAGTAGACAACCTCCACAACTCCCTTGACTCCGACCGACCCTGCCTACTGATTCTCCTTGATCTAAGAGCGACATTTGACACTGTCGACCACAAACTCCTTCTCGACTCCCTCCAAAAGAGACTAGGCATTGAAGGTACTGTCCTCTGCTGGTTTTCCTCCTTCTTACAAAACCGAACGCAACAAGTAAAACTTCTCAACTCGACCTCACCCACCTTCCTAATTACTAGAGGGGTCCCCCAAGGATCTGTCCTCTCTCCAACTCTCTTCAACATGGACCCTCTTACCACTATCCTTACTCGAGCCAATATCCCCTTCCATCTCTATGCGGATGACACGCAACTCTATATTGAACTATCCTCCTTAGAAGACATCCACCGTCTGAACTATACGCTTAAAGAAGCCTTCTGTTGGCTCTCTCATAACCATCTCAAACTTAATCACGACAAGACGGAAATACTCCTCCTCTCGAAATCTAACCAGCTTCCTCAACTGCAAGAATGGCTAAAATCTATTGACGCACTCAAACGTACTCTCTGCCCGTCTAGCACGGTCAAATCCCTGGGAATTTCTCTGGACTCCAAACTGACTATGCAGGACCACATCAAGACAAACGCTAACAACGCCTTCCTCAGCCTTAAACTTCTTCACAAAATCAAATCCTTCATTCCCCAGGATGACCTCAAACAGGCCACTCAAGCACTGGCACTCTCAAGACTAGACTATGGGATCTCCTTTCTTACTGGCACGGCCAAATCCCGACTCGCCCCTATGAGGTCCACTCTTTATGCAGCTGCCAGACTAGTGACGGGAATTAAACAATTTGACCACATCGCCCCAGCATTGAAGAGTCTTAAATGGCTCCTGATTGAGGCCTGTTGCCTGTTCCGCACTGCTTGCCTAACACACAAAGGCCTTCACACTGGGAAACCTGAATACCTCACAAATAAGCTAGTGAAAGCTGGTCAAACCAGATCTCTGAGAAGCACAAACTCACTCCTCCTCCTCCTACCGAAATCCAACAAGCAAAAAACTCAGTCATTCTCCTTCTCAAACAACGCTCCGAGAATATGGAACTCCTTACCGATTCACATCAGATCGAACCCTTCCCATCTGACCTTCAAGAAGCTACTGAAAGAATACATCCTAAACCAACCCTCACATCAATAAGGGTCTCTCACTCCCCACCCCACCATCCTCGGATCGCTACCCTTCTATTCATGAGAACCCCTCTGTAATATCGTTCTGTAATGTGACTCTTGACTTTTCACATGTTTTTCTTGTGTTTATTATCTATTCTGTTGTAAAGCACTCTGATACCCTCTCAGTCTTGCTGGCGCTATAGAAAACTCTCAAATAAATGTATAGAGTGCTGCTAACTGCCTTTCCACACAGCATTCTCCCCCTCCCCTCTAATCTCTCACATCTCTACATTCTAGATTGTTTCTACATTCTATATATGCTAGTCACTACACATCCCCTGTTCTACCATAAAAATATTACATTCATATGAACATTTAATGAAAATACTTACATTACATACTAACTACAATTTCAACAACCCCCACATCACATTTCCTTCCCTAATTTCTCCCTTTGTAAAAACAAGAAAAAGAAAAGACAAAATAAAAGAAAAACAAAACTATAAGTGGATATTGCCATAAGCTTGTCACTCACACAGAAAGTTTTCCAGGTTTTTAGTTTTTTTTTCAACATTCTCCCAAATGTATTCCTTTCGTCACCCATTGTTTTTACACTAACATTCCTCTGATCACTGCTAGCATTTCTACTATCACCAATGTTACTAGATGCAGAGTATCTTTCTTCCAAATTTTGTGACGAATCATTTTCCACATCTCTTCTATAGTTTTCTTTATTTTCCTGATCCAAATGAATCCACCAATATTTGTCATTTTTAAATCTTTGTGCATCATCTTTCATATTTCCATTACTTTCACATGCCCTCCTAGCTAATGCAATACGGCTCATGTGACATATACTCCCATCTTCCAGTCCTACTGTATTTTTTCTGACTAATTTAAACCTTTTAGGTTCACTGAATCTGCTTTCACCCTTGGTCACTTTCTTGTCAGATTTTACTCTTACCCACTGTCCAGCTTTTACATGCACCTCTTTAGTACCATGTCTTGTGTCAAAATAGACCTTATTCTTTTCCTGAGATTTCAAAATACTTTTCCTTATGTCCTCTGTGTTCCAAATCAATTCTTCATCCTGTCCATCCAACTTGAATTCAATCTAGAAAAAGACACACAACCACTCATTAAACCAAAAGGTCTCTCTCCAGCAGATTCATGAGGTGTTGATCTATATGACCATAGCATTCTCTTCAGCTCATATTCCCAATTTGTATTTCCTTTGTTGGCTATGTGTGCAATACCTTTAATAACTCTATTTACTCTTTCCACTAGGATGATACAATGCTAAGAATTGTTTCTCTATACCAACTACTTTCAAAACATGTCTCATCTCTTCTGACTTAAACTGTACACCATTGTCTGTTCATATGGTAGCTGGAAATTCTTCTCTTATGAATACTTCCTCTAAGAACTCCATAACAACATTAGTGTTAATCCTTTGAACTACTTCCATTTCTATCCATCTAGAAAACATGCCTACAAGAACTATTATGTATTTGCATGTACCATCCTTCCATGTAATGGGACCCATTATATCCAAAGCGACGTCCTTCCATGTTGCAGTTGGACATCCTAATGACGAAATAGGTGGGTTTAATGTTTTTTTAGCCTTGTCACTAGTCTCACAATCTATACAGTTACATACATATCTTTCAACATCTAAATCAACTTTAGGCCACCAATACAATTCCTTTATACTTCTCTTTGTACAGGTTATTCCTGAATGTCCTTCATGGCCATTAGCAATCAATTCTTGCCTAACACCACAAGGAGGAATAATTTTCCCATTTCTACATACAAAGGCTTCCTCTACACTTAGCTCATCCCTCACTTCCCAATATGCTTTAGACTCCTCTTTCATTTTTGCTTTACAATATTCTTCCCATCCATTCACAATCTTGCTTCTTACCTCTTTCAACACTTCATCTTTCTCGTAGTCTTCTATCCATACATCCTTTTGTATACTTCTTCCAATTCCATCCATTCCAGGGGTCCTTATCCAATTCTTTCAAGGGTAAAGACATTCTGCTAAGAAAATCTGTAGTAACATTTTTCTTCCCAGATACATATTGTACTCTTACTACTTTCTGCTGTCAAACCTCTTTCCTCCAAAATCGATAAAATATTCCTCAAAATGTCACCATGCTGTTTTTTTGTTTTTTCCCATTAATAAGATGTCATCCTGAAAGAAAGTTACTTCGGGAATGTTCCCAAATAGTTGTGTCATCAGTCTCTGAAATACTGCTGCAGCTGTCGCTTAACCAAAAGGCATGCGTTTGAATTGGAAACATCCAAATGATGTACAAAAAGTTGTAAGATGTCTACTACTGCGCTCTAGAACTACTCGGTGGTAAGCCGCTGACAAGTCTAATGTGGAAAACCACTTAGCCTGCCTAGTTAAAGAAAGCATTTAATCAATTCTAGGTCATGGAAATTGATCTACAATTATGTTGTTGTTCAAAACCCTTAAATCCACACATAAATTAACTTTCCATTCGATTTCCGTGCTACAACCATAGGTGAAACCCATTCAGATGCTTCCACAGGCTCAATTATTTCAAGTTTAAGCAACTTCTCTAATTCCTTTTTTACTTCTTCTCTTACTGTCAAAAGAATATTCCTAGCCTTATGAATTTTTAGTGTGGCTCCTTCCTTCAGACAAATACTATGAGTAAATCCTTTGAGTCTCCCAATTCCTTCTTTAAAAATCTTAGGAAACTCTTGGAAAACCCATGCATGCAACTAAAACTTGTTCTGTACTGTCAGGGGACTGTTAGGGTCTAAAATTATGTTTAACAACTTTTGATCCTTTCATCCTAAAACAGAAGGTCCATCTTTGGCCACATACAATTTACCTCCTCTCTATAATTGATTTCAAAAGTTAGTTCTCTGAACAAAACTATGTCTATTCTGTCCCCTGTATAACTTTCTGGGGAAATATCTGGGGATTCTAGGTACTCCCCTAACTTGTTAGCGAACAACTTATATTTTCTGATGTAATGGTGTATGGAGAACAGCAGCTACTTGTAAAGATACTCCTTCAAACGATACCCAACACAATGGCTTAGTACCTTTTCCCCCAGCTATATTCAACACTACTTTACTACTTCTTTTGTATTTGAGCCTCTCATCAGCTTCCTCACTTTCTTCTGATTACTCCCTTTTATCACTTTCTTTCAAACATGCAACTTTCTTGTTACTACTCTTCTTCAACTTCTGTTTACAAACTCTAGCAAAATGTCCAATTATGCCACACTCAATACACTTTGCATTTCTCGCTAGACATTTTTCGAATCTCACTGAATGTAAAATGCTACCACATTGAAAACAACTTTCATTAAATCCATTGAAGCTTTTAACTTGACACGTGTTGTCTCCCTTTTTCTTTTCATTTTTAACATCAACTTCATGTCCCCCAGCAGACATATACTTTTGCCTTCCTGCTGAAACCTTATTTACCATTTCTACACTTTTTTTTCATGTGCTAAAGTAGCTTTAGCGCAACGATTTGACAATTCTGCTTTTTTACCATTCCAATAATTACATCACGATTTGCTTCCCCTTCTACCTATAACCTTTCCTGTATAGCTTTGTTTTTTTGTGTACATTACTATCTGGTCTCATACTAATTCATCATGCAAATTCCAAAATCAGCATGACTTCGCTAATTTCATTAAAGAAGAAATATAGTCATCAATGTTCTCATGAATTTCCTTCTTTCTCTGGAAGAACGCATGACATGTAACTGCAAGGCACACTGCTGGTGAAAAATGTCCATCAAGATCCTGGATAGCATTTGTAAAAACATCACGATCTCCGCCTCCTCTATCTTCTTTTTGTAGTTGGTTGTAAAAACCTAATCTTTCCAGTCCTAAGCAATACATAAGAATCTTTTTTTCCTTTCTGGTGTGAGTGGACCATTGCAATCCTCCAAGTTATCCAAATAACTGCTCCACTCACTCCACTGCACCGCTGGTTCTCCTGGAATTGCTAGAAATTCCTTTGGTGAATTTAAATGTAGCTGCACAATACCATTGCTGGGTGGATCTCCACTAGATTAGATCTTGTTCTAGAAACTTTTTTTTCTTGATATTAACAATAAATACTGAAGATTGTCACGGTAAATATCCTTGAGGTGCTCACAAAACAAACAAAAGAAGAACAAATAAGACTTGTTTATTTAAGGCAGTTTATTACTTCAACCATAAATGAACACTTACGAATTTGTATATTTGTATGAGTTTAAAGATGTCCTCCGAAGTTAACAAGCCAGAAAAACTGTTCCTGTAAGTGGTGGGACTTGTTTGTGTAACGTGCTGTGCACCCTTACGTGCTTTCATCTGGGAATGCGCTCCACAGACCATGCGCAAGCAGACCCGTCTTCCCCCAGCATCAGAAGCCGGTAAATCAACATTGCGCGAGTAGAACTGAAATGATACAGCGCGCACATTTCATTGACAATCAAAAAATGCAGCGCAGGTAAGCCCGTAAACATGTTATGGTTTTTTAAAGAAAAAAATCGATCTTCCTCAGGTAGTAAATCATCAACGCCATAGGAAAAGAAGAAAATAGAACTCACACTATGATTTGCGAGATCCTCCAGTGATATCGTTTATCTCCAACAATAGCTGAAAATTCACCACCTGCCACTAATCCTCTTTGAGTTCGTCCTCGCTCGTCGCCAAAACAGTGTAGTGAAATCCTCACGCACTTAAGTTATTCAGTTCCTTCTTTATTCATAACAGGATATATACAGTGCTGCTAACTGCCTTTCCGCACCCCTCCAATGATGCATAGCATTCTCCCCCACCCTTCTAATCTCCCACATCACTACATTCTAGATTGTTACTACATTCTATACATGCCAGTCACTACACCACATCAGGACGTGGGTGTTTTTTTTTCTTTTTAGTTACTGATCCAGGTTAGATCGGCATCTAAAAAGAAAAAATGATATATTTTTTTTTTTAAGTGGGTGGGGGAATCAAGAGTGTAACCAACCCAGGGGGATAATCAAGGTGTATGCGTCAGCGTACGTGTGTGAGAGAGAAAATGAGAAACAAAGAGAGAATGAGGGAAAGAGAGAGACAGAGATAAAGGCCCACCAGCTTGCCCTGGTCTTTTCCCACTTTTGGCAAAAACACCATGTCATGCTAGTTGCCATGTCATGGTGGTGTACTTAGCATTTTTTCTAAAAACCAAACTCTGAAGAAGAGGTTTGTTTTGGAAAAACAAGAAAGAAATATCCCTTCCACGAAGGGAGGTTTTGTCCTAGTACATCAGAGACATTTCACATGTTTCCCTGCCTTAGTTCTCCATGCAAGGGATGGAAAATTTGTGTCAGAAGGCACACATACATACACATACATATTCTGCGCACCCTTTCCCTCTCCTCCCCAGTCTCTCTCGCTGCTGGGAGCAGTCAGCGAACCTCCAACTGTGCTGCTTGGCAGAAACAGATACATTACTTAAAATGATTTGGAACTTCGGAGATGCCTGTGAATGAAGAGCATACCTTTCAATTATGCTTTGCAGGGTGACCTGATCTTTGTTCAGAGTCAGACTGGGGCCAAAACTCGGCCCGGGCCCCCCCAAAAAGTGGCCCACATTTGTGGATCACAACTTTTCATGAAGCAATGCTTAGTTAGCATCAGGAAGAAACTGATGTTAAAGAAAGCCTTTGGGAGCTCTTAGAGTCAATAAATTGGGTCAGGCCTGAAAACCCCAGTATTATACTGCAGCTAGCCCATTAGTCTCCTCATCCTCAGGTCCATGATTCCCCCCTTTGCCTATGCACCCTCATTTCCCTGAGCTCCCTCTGGGCCAGTAAGCCTGTACGTTCCTGCTCATTTGTAGGTGAATGAGACACTGTTCATGGGCTCATGAACTCTTACTGTGAGCCCGGGGAGGAAGAAATAGTCCTGGGGCATGTACAAAATGCAGAAGAGCTACGGTTTTATCTTTGCTTTTTGAGAGAGAACACATGCAGGGATGAAAACTGTCTTTTAGGAGCTTTTGATCAGCTTTTCTGAATGCAGGGCTGCTCAACAAAAAAGCACCCTAGTTTTGGCTTCACCTCATGCATCTTCATCCCACCACCCTACACCTGCCGTGTCATTATCTCACTCTTGCAGGACCTTTTCATCTCTAAATTATCCCTTTGTCATTGCTTACTTATTTTGTTCTTACTTCTTTTTTTGTTCTGTCCTTTTCTGACTTGCTCTCTGGTCAAAACCGCATTCTGAAAAATAAGCCTTAGCCCCCCAAAAATAGTGCTGGTGTCTACCATTGGTAACCACATGCAGAAAATCAACTCAGTGTATGTTGGAAATGTGATAAAAGGACAATGATGTGTTCAGTGTGGAAGAATGAAGCGAATCACAGACACTAGTGTAATGAAGTCAAAAGGCGCAGCATTGCAGAATTAGAGAATTAAAATAGGCAAGGTGCATACAATTTGAGTTGTTATGAAGCGCATTCCACAGCACTTTCTGGCATTTCTTAGTACTTTTAACAGGTGTCATTAATTAAATGCCCCGTTTGCTGACCTCTTAAAGAATAGTTGAGCAGGGCCTGTCCATAACCGTACCTGTTCAACATATACAAACATCCCAGCAGAGAGCACATTACTCACTGTGGTGTCATAACTATTAAACTTCAGACCTTTATTATTGTCACTTTCAATTTCACTTTTGTAAGAGAGGGTATCATTTCGTTTTTTCATAAAGGAATATATGATGAAAGATCTGACAAATCTTAAATTCTTTCTGTGGGACCCTCGTAGGACAAAGGTGTCCAAAAAGCTGTCTTCCCATGGCTGTATGGTATAGCAAATAGGTAGCTGATGGAACATAGTGGGTGACAAAGCCTCTCTATTAAGTGGCAAAACTGCAATAACAGGTAAGGCATTTGTTTGCCTTCCCGTTTATTTCTGGATTTGATAAGGTAGTGTAGAAAAGATGCCTCCTCTGGCTACAGTGAATAAAGGTGTCCCCACCCACTGGGAGGACAGGAACAGAGCTCCTCAACAGTACGCACAACTCCCCACTCATCTTGGGGAGGGGAGCATGAACTCTGCTGCTCAGAAGCAGCATCTCCTGTGGTGACGCCTCCCTGTCATGCCTTAACGAGGAGTTGAAGGCGTGCACCACATGCTGTGGCAGCTTAGCATTGGCCATTGTCATTCAGTATGTGACAGTGGGACACCTGATAGTTGTTCAGGGCTAGGGAGGGGTTGACGCAGCCTCTCAGGATCAGAGGAGCAGCCTGAGCCACCCTGAACATTGGAAATACAGGAGGAAAAAAACACCCAGAACCTGCTTCAGGCGTTGGGCCTTGGACACCGGCTGAATGCCCCACTTCTCAATCAAAGCTGTCTTTGTCCCCAAATCGGAACATGTATTTAAAATTAACCAAAGCGTTGGGACACCAGGACAGTCCTCTGAGTCTGAGGTCTGTCCAGGGAAGTCAGGATGTCTGATCACCCTATCTTTCTGTTACCTCTCTTAAAAGTACGCATACTATCAAGCTCAGGAGGATGAGAAAGCTTTTATGTGTTTTAACTATAATGTGCATAAATAATGGTTGCTCTTGGAATGAAACCATTATGATGTTTTGAAATGTGTTTTCTGGCTTAGATTTAATTAGGTCTCAGTTAGGCCTCAATGCCATATTTGTATAAAATGGAGGTTGCATCACGATGTTCATTCTCTACATATTTTTCTCGAAGAAACCACTTGAAGTAGCTGCTGGAGGAAGCCTTTCCTTACTTTGATATTGATCATTTTCTAAAGCGCTTGAATGCCCTGGGGCGTCTTGGCGCTAGACACTACCACTGACTCATGTGACTATAATGGAGGTGATCTAACTGGCCGACCCCGGGTTAAACCTCACTAGCTGGACGGCAGAATAGCAAAGTTTTAAGCTGCTTTCTGAAGGCCAGATAGTTAGATTGGCCTCTCAGCTGATCCGGCAACTTATTCCACAGATGTGCTGCCAAATATATAACTCTTCTACCTCTCCAACTTGATCTCCTAAATTTAAAAAACTTAATCAACTTGCCATTTGGAGGATTTTAGTAATCTGTTTTAGCTATACCTCGTGAGATTTTCCTTAAGATATTCAAGAGCAGCTCCATACAGTGTTTTATGAACAAGACAGAGGGACTTGAATTTGACCCTGTTCCTCACAGGCAGCCAGTGAAGCAGTTTTAAGGTTTCTGAAACAGACTGAAATTTGGGTATCTTTCTTAGAGGTCTTGCTGCCGCATTCTGAAGGCATTTAATTTATTCAAAGAATACTGATGAGCCCCCAGGTATAGGGCTTTACAATAGCCCAGTCTAGACAAGATCAACGCCGTAACTACTGATTTCTGCATCTCAAATGGAATGTAAACCAGGATCTTCCTGATCCTACACATTAAGTAGAAACAGGAAGACACTAGTTTATTTATTTGTGTGTTAAAAGATAAACCTGCATCAAATGTGACACCCACATTTTTTACGATAAATAGTGGAGTCAGAAGGGAGCCCATGGATTGAGGCCACGAAGCCTGATTTCATGAGGGTGAGTTCTTCCCAAACAAAAGGATCTCCGTTTTTGTTGAATTAATCAAGCTGTTTAGACTCATCCATTGTGCAGTAGCCCTCATACATTTCTGAAACCACTGAGCTGTCTTATCCATGTCATTGGCAATATAAACAATAAGCTGAGTATCATCAGCATATGTTATGGTGGAAAAGCCAGAGGAGCGGATTAGTTTTTTTAATGGAGCCACGTAGATATTAAAAAGAGTTGGGCTCAAAGATGAGCCCTGCAGGACTCTGAAAGGCAAGAAAAATTATTCTGACCTCAGTTCTCCCACAACCACAAATTGTTCTCTCTGTGAGAGAAAAGAGCTAAACAGCTTTAAGGCAGGGCCACCTATACCAATTTCTGCCAGCCACTCTATAAGAATTTCATGATCCACAGTATCAAAAGCCACCAACAGATCTAATAAAATCATGGCCGCCTTTCCTCCTCTATCAAGTATACTCCTCACTTGGTCAGTGGCCACTACCAAGGCAGATTCTGTACTGTGATTGAGCCTAAAGCCGAATTGTGCTGAATCTAACACTTGGATCTCTTCCACATACTTATGTTCTTTTTGCTCAAACACTGTATTGCATTTACTCAAAACTGCTTTCTGTTTTCTTTTGGAACTAGTTTGTTCTAACATCTCCGGATCACATTAGGTCAGAAAGGGGCAAAGCAGGTTAGTGCTTCGATGGAAACATTATGTGATGTTTCAGAAGTACGTACTATGATTTGTTAAAATAATGTTCATGCCATTTGTACTTTGCAGTTTCACTGATTTCTTTTGTTGAAAATGGCTATAAAAGTGTCTGGATTGGTACATGAATCAAAGATCTTATGACTTTTTTCTGAGTCTCTGGGGATGCTGCTCAATTTTCAATGTATTTGCTGCACACTTGAAACTTAGGCCCTCATTTGGACTTTGTCAGTCAATTCCACTGACTTCCAAAGCCCAACCCGCCATATGACCGCCATATGGCGGTCAGCAGACCGCCAAATAACGAGTGCTGGCTGCTTTCCACCATTATTGAGGCGTAAAGCAGCCAGCAGTCGTGCAGGCGGTCAGCGCTGCAGAGGCGGGTCCCTCGCCTGCACCACCACGCCAGCAGGACTCTGCCCTCTGTATTACAAGCCATAATACAGCTTGACGGAGTCCTTCTGGCATAGTGATGGCGGCAATGGAAGACCATCCGGACGACGGAAGAGGTAAGTGGGTGTCTGAAGGGGGGGGGTCTGTGGTGTGTTTGTGTGCGTTTGCAAAATGGGTGCAGAATGCGTGCATGTCTCAGAGTGTATGTGTATGTGTGTGTGCATGTATCTGCATGTGTATGGGGGTGTCTGTATAGATAAATGCAAGTGAGTGGGGGTATCTGTGTTGATGAATAAGAGCGAGTCGGGGTGTCTGAGTGCATGTATGCATATGCTGAATGGGTGTGTATGTGAATTCATGCGTGCGTGAAGGGGTGGGGGTACCTGTTAGTATGTGGATGGGTGGGGGATGTGTGCATGTGTGGGCATGTGTGTATATGTGTGTGCGGGTCACAGGAATAAAGATTTCTGTTGCTGGGTACGTGACCGCCATGCTTTTTGTGGCAGGGTGACCACCACGGAAAGCCTGCCTGGGTGCAACCTTGTAATCGGACGGCAGCCTAAGGCCTGCCGCCAGGTTCAAGGTGCTCCCCGCCAGCCACGGCGGTGCGACTGCACCGGCAGGCCATGCGGGGTTGTGGAGGCTTGGATTCTGCCAAGCCCTACAATTCCTAATGTGGCAGTCTATACCGCCGGCTCTTTTCTTCATTATTGCATTTCTGTATCTGAAGGCCTTCCTGGCAATTGCATTTTATGCATTTTAATGATAGGAGCTGCATTTTGCATTTTTCCATTTTATATAATTTGAATTTGTAATACACCATGGGATTCCCTAAATGTCTGATTTGGAGCTCCCTTTTTTAGTCCTTTCTTAATGGCGTTATTTTGAAATGATGTTTTGAATCTTATCTCTGTGACACATTACCTTACAGACTTTGAGGTTACCACTGTCCCTGATCCCATCAATTTTACAAAAGCCACCATCATGCACATTTTCTATTGAACTTTAAGTCCACAAGGATAAAACGTGAGAAGTGCCCCAGAAGAGGTGCTTAATTTGAGCTGGTGGTTGCCGGTCAGGGTCACCAGCACTTGTTTTTGGGGATCTGCACTTATTTTTCTGAATCAGGGGAAACAATACACAGATCAGGAAGAAGGAGGATGGGAAAGATGGCAAAACCATCATAAAATGAGATAGCATGAACCTGCAGTAGTGAGATAAGGGTGCAGCAGCCATTTGGTACAGATTAAAGAGGCATGAGGGGGTTTTAGGACTACCAGCATTGGTATTATGGGCGCCAACGTTTAATTGCACTGAGGTCTGGATTCAGTGCAGTGTTCAGGCACCAGCACTCTTTCTTTTACAAATTAAGTACTGCCCACAAGATTAAAAAACATGTGACGCTTTCATTATACCCAGATCTGCGGGACAAGAGCAGGAAAGCACAGAGCTATTATAGAAGTAACTAGAAGTGGGAATATGAAGACTGACGCCCCAGCTGCACAACCTTTCATTCCAGAGGTGGCTGGGGAGGGGCCACTTCGCTGCTACAAAAGATAGAGGTCTAACAGATGCTAATTGCCTCCCCGAGGTGCATTCATATTTTAATTTTGTGCTGAGATTTCACTGCCAAACATTTAAGGAGCCTCTGAGACGGTGAGAATGAATATTAAAAATGCACCTGCCGGACTGAAGTTATGTGAAACTGTAGGGTTTTACTGTATTTACATGCGAAAATCTGGTTAACTGGTTAATGTGCATTATAGTAGTGGCATGCCGGCAAAGGGGGAAAACGTTGTAAGTCCTGTCTGCTGTGGTCAAAGTTTATAGTCCATATTTTATTTTGGTGTGTTAAAAACTAGACTTGTGGCCAGAGCTGGAAGATGCCAACATTTTGTATTAGTAGATCAATAATTTGAGGATTGGAGCTAGTGGAAGAAAAGTGTTGGGCCTTAGGAGTAGAGTAATGGGGGACCATGATGATATGCAGGATAATGTGTATCATCAAAGTCAATCAACCTCTGTCTGTGATCTGTCTGTATTAGGGCATTTACATAAATAATTGACAAAAAAGTAAAAAGTTAGGAAAGCTGTTCTGGCTTACTTAATTGGTTGCCTAGGGAATATATTTTTGGATAACTCTGGGCTACAAAGCATATGCTGCAGAGATTTATGTGTATTCTGAAAGTCTCAAGCTAAATTACTGGTGAGATACCTCACGTGGCAAATGAACTTGCTGGGGGGATTTGTGTATGTGTGTAATGTTTGGTCACAGACGTGAAACTCTACAAAATAGCTTAGAAGGGTAATGTCTCACAGAGCATTTTGTATATCATGTAGTTCACAGTGTTGTTTTCTGTGTAGCACAGCATAGTGGGTTAATGTTTATTGCATACATCCTTTATAGCCATCCTGTCACCATTTATATAGACGGGAAAACAGCTGTATCAGCTGTACACAGCTGCAAGCAATCTGCACAGCATAATTTAAATTCCTCGCAAGCTTGTTCTCAACCTTTTATTGTGCTAAATTTGATAACATTGTTTACATTGGTTAGTAAAAAACATTTAACGATCACGAAACAATTCATTTATGTATTGTTCACTTTCTAAATGGTAATGATTTGTATAATTATGCACACACCTGACATTCCTGCTCTTGGATGGCCAGTGCCTACCTGAAGCTCAACCAGACCAAGCCAAAATTCCTGGCTTTTTCAAAAACAACAAACATGAAGCAGTACAAATCTGGCTCAGAGGCCTGAACCTTGATGGTTTCAAATTTCAACCTTCACTGAATTCCAAGTCACTTGGAATTACCCTGGCCAACAACCTCAGCCCCAATTAGCACATTGCCAAAACAATTAAGATGGCACGGAACCAGCTCAATTTCTTATTTTAAACAAATTGAATCTGGTTCTTATTCAAAACAATTTAGGAGCTGCTGTTCAAGCACTTGTATTCTTGCATCTGGATGGTGGTAACACCCACCTCCGTGGCCTCCCATACTTCATCCTGGTACCCCTTAAGGTCATGTTATACACTACAGCATGGCTCATCCCGGGTCTGAAGAAATATGATTATATCATTCTCATTCTGAGGTAGCACCATTGGCTCCCTTTGCAGACCTGCACAATATTCAAAACCATCTGCATCATTTACAAAGCCATCACGACCAGCACCCCCACTTATTTTGCAGACAAACTCACTATCTCTAGTGGTCTTCTGCGTACCCACAGTTGGAGCCTATTAGACTACACACCAAATAACGTAGAAAAAAAACAGAAGGCATTTTTCATCTACGCACCTAGGAACTGGAACAGCATCCCCCATTCATTCAGACCACCCCATTAATGATGCAATTTGGATAGCAGTTGAAGGATTGTCATTTTACACAAACCCTAATCACAATGTATTAACAGTCCACCCACAATCCAACTCACTATCACTCGTTGACAATGTGCTTGTCTTTGACCCTGTAAAGTGCTCCACTGTCACCTTCACTAGGTTTGCGCTAGAGAAATACTATACACATACATACAGGCAGAGCACACATAGGTCTATGTATAATACAGAGGTTGATGAAATCAAACCACTTTCAACGTGTTGCTTATCTCTTGTCATCTTGTGAAGTGAGTGGCTGAGTGCACCTTTGAATGCCCCGATGGGAAGATTCCTTTTGCAGTAAGATATGAATGCCCAGCAAGGACACATTAAAACAATGAGAATTATTGATTGCCCCTGAGGGGAACTATTGGTAGTCGGGCTGAGAGATGTAATGGACTAATAGTTTGTCATGCCCTAACACCTTGGAAGCACCTACGAAGGTACTAATTGGACACACACATTGGAAGTGTGTGGGTGGAGATACATGTTTTCTTATATTGACAGCTGAACACACTAAAGTGTCGGAGGGGAAGTTAAGAGGACAGAATGTGCATCATTCCCCAAAAAACTCAATCAAACAACAAAGAGATGCAAAAGGTCTGTCAAGCCTAACCACTTTGTTGGCTTGAACAATGTATTGTCTCTGTGCCTATGAATAACAATTCTCTTGTTTGTGATGAAGACCCTCAGCCACCCTAAGGCAGCATGCTTCATCATAGATTCCATCCTCACCATCAAAAACAAATTCTGGTGTGGGGTACAGGTCCCTCCCTACCAAAGGAAGAAAGAGGGGGACGAGCCCTTGGAGTGTTTTGATACATAGTAGGATCCCCGCATGAGAGATGGGTGTAGTGTAGGTGCAGAGTGCAGAATAATGAATATAGTGTGATAAAACTAGCTCATGGTGGCTTAATAATTATGTTTGTTAGGTGCCCCTGCGCTCAGACACAGCCCTGGGGTCTGTGCAGTTTCTCCGCTGGAGAAACCTAGCCGGCCAAACACACATGCGCACATAGGTGCACTCTTCCCTCATCCCTCCTCCCACCTCCCGAGGTCCAGGTCCACCCCTCCCTGCACTACTGGCTGAGCCAGAAACAGACAAATAAAACGATCTATCAGTTTATTAACTGCTTCTGGCATAGCCAGTGGGGCAACGCTCCTTCGCATTGTGAAGGAGCCACCCCTGGTTGGCCGTTTGATGTATAATTACACCTCCTTTGGATTGCCTACTTCACAATACAGAAGGGACTATTTTACATATCAAAAGCACACTGAACATTTAGAAATTAAATTCTTTGTCTCATAGATGCATTTGTGTTCAGAAGGCTGTCTTTTTTGGTGTATATACACTGCAATAGTCTTTTAAAACGTTCTAGTCAGAACGGAAAATGGAAGTCAGGCTTATGGACCTTGCCAATGCGTGATACTGAGTTGCAGGTAGGGCCACTGTTTTTACGGTCTTGCTTCACCAGCACTTCTACACAAGCAAGGGGTGTGTGCTTCTTTTACATTTCATCTCATGGTTACTCAGATGTCTTAATACATTGATGCCCTTTGTGCAATAGATTAAAGGCCAGAGATAACTTCTTAATAGGCTGATATCACCAATCCTTAGTCGATTTCACAATAACCACCTGACTCCACACTGTTCTCACAAGAGGTGTGGCTGGTACAAGTGGAAGAAAATATCAAATTCTAGTTGGCCAGAAGCCTAGAATTCCGAGGAATTAGCTGCCAGGAAAACGCGTTTCTCAAGTGATATCAAGACAAGGCAGTGGAAAGGAATGGCAGCGTTTACATATTTTATACCTTGGGAGTGTGCAGTCGTTCTGCCTCTCATTTACAGGAACATCAAACTTAAAAGTAGAAGGTACACCTTCACCCCCACTTTGCACATTTAGCACTTCCTTTTTACACCGGTCTAGCATGTTGTCCAGATTCACCATTCCTTACACAGTCCCAGTTCCTAATTTGTAAAATTATAAGTGCCAGTACCCAAAGTTTTTCTTAGACGCCTGTAGCTGGGGCTGACCCACGTCAGTACTACTGAATGCCAAGGCTATGTAATCTTGATTCCACCTCATGTCTCTTTGCTCCATCACTGTACACTTCTTGCTCATTTTTTCACTCTTGCAGGTTCTTTTGTGACCATGCCATCTCCCTTTGTCACTATTTTCCCTCTTTCTCTTCCACCCCCTCCATCCTTTGTGTTTTTCTATCTCCATCTCTGAGTCAAAGTCAGTGAACTACATGCTTATCCCTAAAAACGAGTGCGGGTGAGACCCACCTGCTCAAATTAAGCACTGCCTAGTTCTGCTTGTCTCCACTTTATGACCCAAGCATTTTTAAATCTATTAACAATTTGGTCTATACCACTTTTGCAGGAAGGCATTCCCTCCCATTTTTCTGCATTGGTCTTGGAAATAATACATTGGAATGCTACTCTTAAACCTAGTCTACCCAGAGTCTTGACCTCGAGCTTTAAGCGAAATCTCGTGATGAGAATGCACCCTCATGTTCGCTTTTTTAATTTAGAAATCTGAAAATCTTTATCATAACCCAATCTTCCCCCCTTATCTTTGGGAGGGAGAACTCATGGGACTTGTAGTTCACGCATCTGCCGATTTCAAATCTGGTGAGTTAGACATTCTGAAGAAGGCACCATGGAATGGACTTTGAATTAGGTTTATGCTAATTTCGTGCGGGCACTTCTTCCTGGTAATGACCCTCTGCAGTACTTCTTGAAAAGATAGGTTAAAATTTTCACTCTGATCCAGGATGCTGCTGGGACCAACACCTCAAATGCCCATTAATTAAGAGCAGGAAACATGGTACTAGCCAGACTTAAAATATATTATCTGTTCTTAAAATCTGACAAAGCACACGTGATTTTGCACAACCTTTTAAGTTAATGCATATTGTTAAAACGTTGCTATTTGCAAACGGTGTTCTTGCATTGCACATGAGGAGGGCTCTTATGGCTCACATAAGCCATTCATTAACTCTACACACACCTACGAAGATGACATCACCTACCACCAACAGGGACAGTACCTTTAGTACCAGAAAGACAGTGCAAGAGTAGTTTGTATAGGTGCTGAAATCACGAGTCGGTCATTAGGAGATTTCCTCTTGACTAACAAGAAATGTGTAACTCCTGTTGATAAATGGGGAGTTAATCTATATATGCAAACCTTGCTTTTAAATTCTTCCATCCAATTCACACCGTTTGCCACCGAATGCGGTATACACTCCTTGACAACCTTATTAAAGCGCTCAATCGTAACATTGGCCACTGGATGATATAAAGATGTATCGTGCTTTATACCCCTCTCATCCAAAAACTCCTCCGTCATCTTAGACGTCAGCTGCACGCCATTGTCCATTGGAAAAGAGACCGTAAAACCCTCTCTTCCTAAAATCTCCTCCAGAAGCAAAATAATATCACGTGTTTCCACAGCATTCACTACCTTGAGTTGAGGCCATCAAGAAAACATATCTGTGCAAGTGATGATGAATTTATCACCACTTGACACTCTGATCGGACCCACAATATCTAAAGCAACTTCAATCCAAGGTACAGGTATGGTCTCCCTGATCACCATAGGTTTTATTATGCATTTTAAGATTTTGTCACTTTCTCTACCCTCAGTGCAATTACGTACCACTCTTCCAATCAAATGATCCCTGCTCAGCCGTCAGTAATTCATTCTAACTCTTTCTTTTTGTTTTTGATACACCTGGATGGCTTTCATGAGCATTCTAATTGAGCCCCATCCTAACCTTAGCTGGTGGAACAAGTCTTACTTTTCTCATTATCAGGCCATCTTCCAATGAAAGTTCATCTTCCATCTGCAAAAATCCCTTTATATCTCCACACACCTTTTCTTCTTCAGACCAACATTCCCTCAATCTGCAAACTATTTCCTTGTAATTGCATGTCATTCATCTGATCTTTTCTCCACTCATCTTTGTGAATTATAGCACCTGATACTGCACAGACCAAATTCATCCTCAAAAATCATATCTTTCCTTCCACCAGTCTCGCACATACACAACCTAGAGCAACAATTAGCCCATAGCCCTTTGAAAGACAGCAGAAGTGAAACCAAACTAAAAAGCATCCGTAGATGCTTATATGTCCCAACAGGTATAATAAACAAGGTTAACTCTTGTGACTAGGGGTGAAGTGATATCTGGTGGTTTGCTGAATGTGGTGAAAAATTTGGTACCACCTAGAAAGCACAACGTCTCCGTGATGTTGGGTAAAGGATAGTGATCTGCTACTACAGTCTTGTTAAACTCTCATGTGTCCAAACAAAGGGGGTTATTCTAACTTTGGAGGAGGTGTTAATCCATCCCAAAAGTGACGGAAAAGTGACGGATTTACCACCAGCCGTATTACGAGTCCATTATATCCTATGGAACTCGTAATACGGCTGGTGGTATATCCGTCACTTTACCGTCACTTTTGGGACGGATTAACACTCCTTCAAAGTTAGAATAACCCCCAAAGTCTGGCTTTCCCAATTGCCTTTCTAGCCATCACCACTGGAGACACCCATTCAGTCATCTCCATCTCTTGAATCACTCCTCACTCCAGGAATTTGCATAAGTTCCTCCTTCATTGCTTCCTTAACTATCACATGTTCAATTCTTACCTTTCACACCTTGGGAATTACCCCTGGCTTCAGTCTTATGCGGTGCACATAGTTCTTCAGATGACCCAATTCCCTACAAAAGACCTCAAGGAATTGTGCCTCACAGTTAGTAGCTTTGTTCACACCCTCAACCTTTGACACCCTAGCCCCTCTTTTCCAACCCAACCATCTCTCAATTTCACCAAAGGTGTTTCATTTGGATCTAAAAATACAGATAAATCTCTCTGGTGAAATCAACTAATCAAGGACTCACCCTTGAAGGACACATATATTTTAGCTGAAACCGTTCTGTCATAAAACTCAATTGTTTAAAAAAAGTGGCCCATCATTGTATTTGCCTGTCCTTCATCTGCTTTGGGCTTGATATCAGGTTTTACCAGGATCACTGAATCTTTCAGACTCTCTTAAAATAAAATCATGTTATTTTTGTCCCAGAATCAAAAAGGATCTTTACAGAAGAACCATTGACCCGCACCATCTCTATCAGTTCTTCACACTCCCCATTTTTTATTTTAGGATTATTTCCTCACATTCCAGTTCAGAATCACATTTCATCTCTCTCACTTTCATCGTACTTTTAAGCGACCTGCAACAGGATGTGAAGAGACCTTTCTTGCCACATGGTTTGCAACCTGGACGCTCCTTGAAATTTGCTACATGTCCAATACTGCCACATCTAAAGCATTTGATGAAAGCTTTCTTCACCATATTTTCTTCTTGCGTACCAGGAGTAGTCTAAAAGCTCCTGGATTTTATTACTTGCACTTTTTCTTTTTTTCTTTGCCAGATTTTTGGATGCATATAATTTCAACACACTCTAGTAAATGCTCACACATTTTGGCCGTTGTTAATACTTCATTGAGTGTGAGGTTATCTTTCAGCCAAAGAGCCTCTCTTGATTTGTCCAGTACATATCCTAACATGAATTGATCACTCAACTTTCATCATTTGGCGAACCAAAATTACGTGTGGAAGCTAATTTCCTCAGTGCTGTTATGAAACCCTCAACGGACTCCGCCACATGTTGCATACGTCTCTCAAAGTGATACCGTTTTAAGATGGTTCTCATCTTTGGGAAATATGAAGGAAATCTCATATTCATTTTGCCCATTAACAATGTCTGAAGATAATTTGGACAAGTACTCAGAAACTTCCTCTCCCTCTGGATGCATAAGTAATGACATTTTCCTTTTTACTCAAAGAGAGGTGCCACACACTCTGGCATAGTGCATAAAAACCTGTTTCTATCCCTGCCATGAAATTGCTCGTTCACTAGGAGATGAAAGGAAGAGAGGAAGTGCTGTCATGTTCTGCATTTTATCAACAGTAAATATAACCACCAGCTCACACACACACTATTGATTAATTTAGATCACCAGTACCCAACCAGGTACTCGAGTATCCCAGATTTATGATCATCAGTACCCGACTAGATACTTGAGTTTCCTCAAGTATTGTCCCAAAAGGAGAGTTGACCATCCATTTGCACTTAGTAGTATCCGATAGGAAATTCGATATGTTGTCACAAACAGTTCAAAGAGAAAAGAAAGAAGAAAGAAGAGAAATTGTGCAAAACAGTACCACCACAATGAGCCAATTCACTTAAAAGTCAGGAATTCCTTCTCCTTCTTTCCCTTTTAGGCCACCAGTAACCCGTTACCACAATTGGTGTCCTTTGTGATGATCCTGACAGTGATTGATTGCGTCAAAGCAGGCCCAGGTGCAGTGTCCTGTCGTGCACGTACAATTGTGGTTAAGAAACCCAAATTAAGATGACTTCTGACGTAACGCTCATGCGTACATCTATGCATTACCAAGCAGCTTCCATGGAATAGTCTTGATGCACTCACGAGGCTCGAAATGACAAGAATGCTGGGTTCTGTGTGGGGAGGCTTTACCATAGGTGAGTGCCTCACAGTCACCTTATGCACAAGCTCGAAATGCAGCAGACGAGCCACCAATGCTTTTGACTCATGATCAAAATGACCAAACTTTCACAGTATCACTCGGTAAAATGCACCCACTCTACCACCAAAACACACTCACGGCCACTGTACTGCTGTCAAAACCTTACAAAATCTTGGCAATGTTTACTATCCTGTATTATACTAACCCACCACAATACTATATGAATGTAAAGCTTACGGGCACAGTTAAATGTTTTGAGATGCTCAGCTCACACGAGGTTGCCAGTAAATCCAGTGATGTTGGGGTCTAGAGTGTAGGTAGATATTTCCAGTGGTCTCCAATGTAGAGATTTATGAGAGTCCACAAAATATGTTAACTTCTTCCTTTTTATTCAGGTAGTTACATCGAGTACATTAGACCCCATCCATCAGTGAACAGCTCTTAGTTCCAACTCCCATTCCGTTTAAACCATAACATTCTTGTCTAGAGTCTCAACATTCAACCCTTCCAGAACCTAATATAACTTAACACAAAAACCTAGTACATCATGCAACAAGGCACTAGTAAAAATAGAAAAAAACAGGAGTTGGGCGCACAGCAACTGTGCACATCTGGGGGTGGGTAGGCATGAAAAGCCAGGCCCTGTGTCCAACACCACACCACACACTGCCTATGGGTGGCTGGGGGTTGAGCATCCAACCCTGCACTGCACACACCTGTAGGCCATGCATGGTAGGGATTGGGCACACAAGCACAGTGTTAGACATCTTACTTTACGTTAAAAAATACCTAGAAATTCACTGAAAACACAAAAGTTAATTTGACGTTATAATTAAGAATAGTAAAAATAACTTACTTTACATTAAGAAAAAACTTGGAAATTCACTGAAAAAAAAATAAAGGCTAAAGGGGCATTATAGTTAGGTGATATGTCAGTTAAAACCTAAACATAAACTACACACAAATGTAAATATCTAAACTTATACCTTTAATTTATAATTTATGCTACACTTTGATATTATTATAATTTGCGCACCTCCAAACACAGTGTATTCAACTTGGTAGCCACACTACATTAAATATAACTTTCTAATGTACCATGCACTATTATATCACAAAAGATGTGATTTGCAAAATCATAACTATTCTTATAAATGCTTTTATTTTAGGTGGTATACGTGATATGATACACAAGGGTATAAGCAGTGCATTGTAGAAGGCAGGACCTGAAGTTAATATAGTAAGCTACAGAGTTGAATGCAGTGCATGGAGTTAAGTGAATTATAATAATTTGAAGGTGTTGCGTGAATTATAAATGAAAGTTATGAGTATACGTTTAGTAATTACATTTTTGTGTAGTTGAAGTTCGATTTGTAGATAAAGAATAAAGTTATATTAATTTAAAGATGGTGCATACGTTGTAACTGTAACATTTGTAATCCTTGTGTTTTATAAGCTTGGCTTGCAGAGAAAGAAGAAACAAAGGCCCATATTTATACTTTTTTAGCGCTGCATTTGCGCCCCTTTTTGATGCAAACTTAATTGTATTTAAAAAGTATAAAAAAGTATAAATATGGGCCAAAGTTTTCCTAACCACACCAAAGGTTTAACCTTAGTTTTTGTTATTAAATATTTATAAATGCACACACACACACACACATATGAGAAAATTATAAAAATCCCCAAGGGTAGAGTCGACATTCACAGCTTTCTGCTTCTTCCATCCTCCCCCAGCTGTACACCCCTGCCATTGTGCAAAGGAAACACCCGGAAGCACTATCCGGGCCATGCTCCTGCCGGCTCTCGCTGATGTACTCAGTGGAATCCAACTGCTTATTAAAAAATAAATCCAATTTGACGGAGCATATGCAAGGATGGTGGTCTGATGTTCCTTACAGTCCATCATCCTTGCACAGCCATTCATAACGGGTTGCAAGTTGCGCGCTAGTTAATATCCATTAAGCAGCTAATTTCTCATCCCACTGTAATGGTAAAATGTATGATGCGGCCTATTAGTAGGAGGCATTGTAAACTGCATAGCCATTCTCAAACCAGTCAGTATGCAAACTACACATGCTAGTTCGCAAATGCGTCTTTGCACATCAGGGCCTTACCCTGGTGAAGGGCTTGAACAAATCAGTTTCATGGGTGGAATCTGATGAAACACCCATACCCCCCACCCACACACACAAAACACCCCCAAATACATGAGTTCGAGGGAAAGGAGTTTCTCCATGGGGAAATGTGTGTCTTTGGAGACAAAAAGTGTGCAATTGCACAAATGTACGTTCGCATGCACAAGTGTACGCTGTACAATATACATGAGTAAAGTCCTTTGCATGGCTGGAAATCAGAAATCAGAATCAACAGAATCTTTTCAGAAATGCACCTGCAAATCATCAACTGTCACAGATTTCAATATTACTTTTTAAAACTTTTGCAAACTCCTGGACCCAGATGAGGTTGTAATTCCGAGGGGAAAGATTTATAAGCAGATTGAGAACGTTTGTTTTTTGCAGTTTTCAATAGCGCAAACCCGGGCAAAGGAGCAATTTACAAGAGCACCAAAATATCTTACACATTTACAGATTAATTTTTCTGTTTTTAAGGACAGGGCGATTAAGTGATTTGTACAGAATTACAGCATGATGAGCTGGCACTGGGACTCGAACCTTGTCACCTTGTTCCAAAGTCAGCAGCTCTGGTCTATCGGAGCACCAATAATCGCACAGAACTCGAGTGTTGCTCATACTTGATCATCACTTATCCGAATCTTCTTCATGATGCGATGAGTAAATGTACAAGGCTCTAGAAGGGCTGCTTCCACTGTGGTCGGCTTCTTCAGCTCTACTGTCAAGCCTGTAAAATACAGAGGTAAAAGGTGATTGGCAGTTGCATCACCGTCTATAACAGCTGTGGCCAAAATGCTTTTACTCAGATTACTTGCATTCCACTGAAAGGAAAATGCACCATAATCTATTTTCTCAATGCAAAGAATGATGTCAACTTTTTAAACCCATTAATTTTTTCAAAATCCATTATGCAGGGAAAGTGCATTTACTTAATGCCACTAGGCCTATCTCACATCAGGTGGGGCCCTTTCAGCCAAGAATATGTTTTAGAACTTAAGCAAGCATTGCTGCAAGCTCTGTAAATGCTTTCCTGGTAGACTGTGGCCCAGATTTAAAAGAATTTGTTTCAGGTGTGTTTCCTTTTCTAGCGCAGACACTAAGGGAACAATTTAATTCTTGATGGTATGTATACTCTGTCACAATGGAGTTTCCTTGCCACTGCCCACTGAATTTAATTGCAGGTGGACCTATGACCTACGCTGTGGCTGATGTGATGAATCCTTTCCAATAGCCCTGTGGAGTAAGGGCAATCAGAGGCTGAACTGTCAATTTGCCCACCTAATTTAGATGGGCAGAATTAAAGGTCAGTTTTTACTGCATGTCACCTGCAGGAAAACCCTGGTGATAAAGGGCAATGGAAACTTCAAAATGCTCCCCTTGCCATTGGAGAGGACTCCCATGGTGAGGGGAGCACTGCATTTTTATTGTCAAAAAGAAAATTCTGTTTGGTGATTTTCTTTTTGAAAATAAAAAAGAAACTTGTCTGGTACAGGCTCAAGCCCGCTGATGGAGCCATGCCCCAAACGGAAAAATGCATTGACAGGAACCAGCATGACAGCCTGGTGGTCATCTATGCAATTGGAGGACTATCCCTCAACCAGGCCCCTCCAAAAGGGTAATGGAGTAATTTAATCTATTGCCCTGGCAGAGCAATGGGCCAGCCGCCCAATATTAAATCAGCCCCTAATCCTTCTGCTGAGATTTACAAACCAACGCAAATCACAATTTCATTGGTTTGTAACAAAAACTAATGAAAACCACACAATGTCCCCTACACTGGATTTGTTGCCTACTTGGACCTACTAGCCTCAAGCTCAACAAAGGCCTCCGTTGGTGCTGAGCACACATTACCAAATGTCAATCTTTTTGTGTCGGCATATAACTAAACACCAGGAGACAGGTGGCAAAACATCAATGCTTCTTTAATAGCGGAAAAGCCAGAAGGAACCTGGGGTCTAAGGTATGTGGTTAGCTCGCTGTCCTCCCACCTACAGCTTCGGCTCTTCTCTCTTCTGCTGGTCTGTCATCATGTCTGTTTGCTTTATTTCCAGTTCCTTGGTGCACCGCAGACATAGCATTACACCCTTTTGAACACAACTTAAAAGAAAAAACTCTAGTAGGCGACCAAAGACACCCCAACAAAGATGAAATCACTGACTTAAGAGTGTCTACACAGAGCATCAGAAGACCCATCGTCACCTCTGAGACTCACGACCACAGTGAAAGTTTAACATTTTTGGATTACCCTATTTCAATTTGGCCAATATTTTTGTGATTGTGATGTGTCTTAGGCTGGGCGACTGTAATTATGCAATTGTGCTCCACCATAACTTTGTATTCATTTTTATTCCACATATTCCACCATCTGATGCTTCATTTGTAGATTAAGAAACATCTAAATCAAACCGATCAGATGATGCAAAACGCAGGGTGGCACATGTGCTGCAGTGGAATGACTGGCACTTTGCAAAAGCTAATGGATAGTTTTCAATCCCTGATTGCTGTATTATATAAATATTAAATCAGTACTAATGAGGTGAACTATTTGCTCAGATTTTAATAATATCCCCAGTTGGCAAACTTAGGAAAGGTTTCTCTCTGCAGCAAGAATAAAATAATTCCATATTTTAGTATACAGAAATTCAAAAAGGGAGGGTATGATGATTGATTCTTTGGCCCAATTACAAGCAGTATGCATGGAGGGCTACTGTGTGGTGGGAAATAACACTTCTGAATGGTATGCCCGCTCATAAATCCAGCCATTACTAGTAAAACCCCATGTAATTGGGAATAATTACCTGGACCTTATTTTTCTAGGTGAAATTACACAGGGATTTTCCAAATACATATGGATTATTGTTTCCATCAACCAGTTAGGACAGGGACCTTGGGTGGGCAGGGTGTCAGTGGGTGGAAGAAACTGTGTCATTCAGTTGAAGTATTCTGTGGAGCAATCGGATCAGGGTGGGTGGGGGCGGGCATGCCAATTGCAGTTTTCCCAGCTAGATGTTTCACTTAGGAAATTAAGGCCCAATCCTCGCACATTCAAAAACTCCCGATGCTGGAACACTGGTCCTATTATAATTAGGAGGAGTGATATCCCCATAACGTGAGTCTGAGATTATTTGTGCAAATTCGTGCCATACCACAGACACTCTGTGCAGCAATAATTTTAAGAAGACACACAATACAGAAAATGTTCAAATATTTTACTTCTCTTCATAAATTCTGAAATCTTGAATATTATATGCCTCCTTGAGAGACAATTACATTATCCATATCTAACGTTCAGTAATGCCCACGTGGGCTTTTCTTGATGGACAGAGATGCCTTATTTTCAGACCTCAATAATGTGGACACAGGGTAAATAGAAAAAAAACTGAAGAATGGTTCTAAAACTTAAGTGGGATACACAGAATAAAAAGTCACACCTTTTTTTTACAAGACATTGAACAATTAGGCTTGTTTCCTGCTGAATGCAGCATTGCTCGGTGATTTAAAGGACTAAGGCTAATACCATGGCAATCCTGTATTTCTATGAAAGACAAATGTTTTTTTTGTTGGAGAATATACTTTTCTATAGGATCTGATTAAGGCGTATTTTATCCTTAGGAAACCTTTGTATTTTTCACAGCATTGAGATCCCATTTAAATAAATGTATAATAAAATAGCAATTCACTACAGCCATAGAATTGGCTGCATAATACTGCATAATTTGCATTTTCTCCTCAGCACAATTTAATCAATCCTGTCCCAGAATTGATCCTCCGTTGCAGCATTGTTCCAGTAGCAGTGGTTAAAGGCCGGCGCTATGCTCAGCTGGCTGGACTCGGAGCTTGGAATGAAGCCACCAATGGTGCCGTTCGGTGGCGACCTCTTGAATCTAACATTAGACTTCAGTGAGGAGCTCTCTGGGAATGAGATTACCCCAGCCACAGTAGTATTGGTGTCAGTTTCAGAAATGTGAGCTGCAGCTCAGTGTCAGATGAGCCATGCACATGAATTAAAGGGATCAGAAATATGTCCCAAGCAAATGTGCTGTGAACATTACTTTCCACGTGAAAAAAGAAAAAAACACGGCTAACGCGTCTGTAGTTACTGTTTGTGGAAATCCTCAAATTTCCAGACAAATTTCGGCAAGCTGCAATGACAGTTCAACATAAGGGCCTCATTAGGATGTACTCTTAATTCAGAAATGTATAGTAATTAGCCAATAATTTCTGCGATCCCGTCTGCCAGAGTCACTGATACCCCAGGCAGTGGAACCAGTGCTTAACCTGAGGGAATGGATGCAAATGGGGACCACCGGCAGTTATTTTTGGGGATTAGCACTTCTTTTTCCTCATCAGATATTTAGCGAGTTCAAGAAAGTGAAAAACAAATGGATCAGAAAAACAGAGGAAGAGAAAGACGGGTAAACCACCACATAAAGAGAAAGTAAGAACCTGCAAGAGTGAGATAAAGCAGCAGGGATGTCTGGTAGGAGACTAAAGGTCGCCAGTCCTGGGTTTTGGCTTACAACCAAAATGTAAGTACACCGGCTGCCGGCTTCTGAGCAGAGATTCGGGCACCAACCTGCTTTCTTTCTCAAACTAAGCACTGTATTGAAGCTCCAGAGGTGTTACCCAGGTGCTCAAAACAAGGTCGTAAGGTGTGCATTTCTACACAGCGGCTGCTGCCGCAAATCTCAAGGGGAGGGGCGGGCGGGGGGGAACAGAGGAAATAAAATAATAATTTTAAAAAATGTACCTGCTCCTGCCGCTGCGGCCGCCTTGCTCTTCTTCCAATGGTGTTGGTGTCTCAGCTGTCCCTGGGAAACCAGCACAGGCTCACCATGCAATCCTGGTGCTGCTCTCATGCTATACCTAGCATGATAGCAGTGTCAGGGTTGGTCTGAGCTGCTTGGTCTGCATCTCAGACAGTGCACTGTAGTCTGTGTAGTTTCTCCAACCCGGATATGCAACACAGCCGGGTTGGAGAAACCTAAGAGCACATGTGCATGTGCAAACTGACATGCGCACTTAGATGCTCTCACTCCACTCCTCCTCCCCCCTCCCACAACCCAGCTCCACCCCTCCCTGCACATGGTGGCTGAGTCAGCAGCTGAAAAATAAAACAATAGTAAAAAATAATTTTATTTTTCAGCTGCTGACTCAGCCAGTGGGGCAACACTACTTTGCCATTGCGAAGAAGCCACCCCTGTTTGCACACAGATGGAAGCAGTCTGTGTCACAGAATTCCTAGACATATCCAACACAGTAGCTTCACAAAGTAAGATTTATTTTGACGTCACAATGTAATGCTGACAGATCCCTTAAAATGTCCCTATAGTAATCCTGTCCAGTTCTAGTGAAACTATAAACCTGCGAGGGCTCCCTCTTAATCCTGCTGGGAAGCCTTGACCACTACAAATACACAACATAGCAATGGTTCCTTGGTAAAAGGCTTGTTCCAACCTCTACATTTACTGTCACCGAACAAAGATTTCAGACAATTATTCATGACAAACAACAAACAAACTGGGGCCACTGGACTGCCTGTGTGAAAATATAATATTTTTTAATAAGGAGATAACAAAGTTAAAGGGCAAAGTTATGAAAATAGGATGTTACAAACACCACAAAGTACATTTTGGCATAAGCTACATCGTGCTGATATGAAAAAGTTATTCTTAATTTGAGGAAGAACATAAAGGAACACTGGTTGAATTTATTGTAAATAGTGATAACCCAATTTTAATATGTCTTATGGAAGACAGATCGAAGTATAAACATTCAGTCCATCTGAGAGAAGTCTGTGTTTCAACCCTACAGGGTAAGTAAATGAGTCATCTTCAGAAAAGGGACAAGGCAAGTGAGCTTAAGGCCCAAAAACAATGATATTAGAGAAAAGTAATGCAAAGTACCAAAAGCTGTAAGTTTCTGTAAAACTTGCCTAAGCCATCTTTTATGAAAATTCAATCTGAATAATAGTTGATAAAATGTATGTGACCAAATTCGACTAATAGACAGAAAAAAGCAATTGCTGCTAAGCTTGTCATCTGGTATTTTCATGTTTTGTTGTATCTTTATGAGAGCTCTAGGGAGCATATCAAACCAAATCAAAGTCAGACCTCACCAGTACAACTGTCCTTGATAGTTCTAGCTTATTTCGGAAAAAAAACAAAATGGATATCACCAGCCTAGTGAACCCAGGCTGGTGAAACTCCATTTTGGCGAATTTTCCAAATACGAAAAAAAATAAGTTCTTAAACAAATTTAGGGAAATTGCTTATATTGTAGGGCCAAAAAGGGACAGGAAAGGAGAAAAGTGGGCAGGAGTAAATGAATAGGAAAGGAGTAGATGTGAAAGGATACAGCCAGTACTAGTGATGCTGGGGTATAGGTAGAAGTAGAGATGCAAGCAAATAGGCAGACATACAGGCACATTGGGCACACATTGGGGTAAATGTACTAGGCTGTAATTACTAGAATGTCGGCTGGGGTAGCGGTGTAAATGGATATGTAAAAGTACTATTGTAGAGGTAGGGGTAGAAAGACTAGGGTATTGTCAGGGGCAAAGGAAGGGGTTGTGGTAATAGCACGTAGGTGGGATAGAGGTAGCAGGATATAGGAATGAGGATACCTAGTATGGTGTAGATGGTAGTTAAATCATTAGATTGTAGGTAGTAGTAGAGGTACAAGAGAGTGTAGGAGAAGAAGCGCACGAGTTCAGGTACTAATATAGGTGCTAGCAGGTAAGGCCATGTTAAGGATGCTACGGTATAGATAGTTTGAGGGATGAGGGAATAGAAACGGGTAGAAATGGATGTGTAGGGATAGCTGTGGGTGTAGTCAGGAGTTGATTAAGGCAGATAGCCCCGTCTATGATGTTTCTGTCATCTTGAATGTAAACACAGTTAAAGAAATGTTTCCAGGAAAATCTTTCTCCAGGGCCCATTACCTGGATTTTTTTCTAATGAGCGATGACCTCAAGATGTTGAATCCACCGTGATGTATCCGCGCAGTTCTGTTTTTTCAGGATCACATAGATTCCTTGTGGGGACTAGGAATACTTCCCACACTCCTTCACTCTTTTCTCTCCTCTAATCATCATCATTCTCCCCTCCCCAAATTCCTCAACTATACTTACCCTTTATCCGCCTATTTCCCGTACCCTTCTAAAATATTTTATACCAGAATTATAATTTTGCACAACCCGCCCGAGGGTGCTACAGCTCAAAATATCACTTCTGGGTACACACAAAGAAGAAGGATTATCTCTTGTGTTCGAAAATGCAGTGGCTACCATCTCAAGAGGCTAAACCCCGGCTATGCGTTACACATGTTCACTACACTGAATACAAACCAGTGTGCACTGCGCAATGGAAGCGCTCGTTGGCACAGCACAGGTATGTCAAGCCTGCACCAACATCCTGCCCTGTGGCTCTGACACATTCTTTTCATAGCAATGAAATAGTTTTCATCTGTTTGTTCTGAAATGGGCGCTATTCCAAAATGTGAAAATAATGTTTACCCGAAAACGTACACAAGGGTTAATATGAGGATGCCTGAGAAAAAATTAGGAGCTTTTGTTTACTTAAGTGTTTGTATGCAGAAATAACCCTCACCACAATATTGACTACTTAAATTCAGAGCTCTTAATTTTGTGCCAGAAATGACAAATTTAATGTACAAGCTAAGGAGTATGATACATCGACGCGCTTCTTAGTTATTTCATAACATTTGAATCAATAGGAGATGCTTTAAGACAATTGCTTCTAGGTTAATGTGTAGAAAATTATTTGAAATGTGCTTAGAGGCACAGAGCGATAGGCAACCGCATCTCTCTCTCCCACCCACGTTAGTGTACCGTTCTGTGAATGGAAACGTATAGACGCCCACTTTTACGTGCATTATTACGCACTTACCGCTCTAATTAATTCTATACTCTGTAGGGGAATGCCTCTGTGCATTATACAACATCTGGTACGGTATACTCTTATAAAAATGTGACACTGCATAGTTTCACAGTCAATATTTTTGTTTTCTAGATTTTTATATTTCCAAAATTGTAGTCTTTTATTTTTCTTATAACATTTTTACTACCAAGCACACAATTGGCCATCACTATTTAAAGTGCATTTTCCCATCAAATTGGTAGGAATTCCATACAAATGTGCTCATGACAAAAGGAAACAAACGTACAGTGAAATATTCAGTGTGAGTAAATAAAACATTATACAGGCAACTGCAGCTCACAACCTTGCATCTATTCCAAATCAATTGTCAAACCCCTGGAGGCTATTATGAAGCAGGACATTGTGACACCAATCCTGGGAATCTGTAGAGCCACTCGTTTTCAGGTTTAATATTAGATGGACTATCTTCAAGGTATGAGGTAAATGGGAAATAGAGAGAAAGGAAACTACAAAAAAAACTTTAATACCCAGGGACGGCAGGGGGACCTGTGCCCTTCCAATACTGCATGCATGCCGGAAGGGAGTATACCATGCTGTTCTACAGGCCAGGGGCCCCACGTGCAAGGGTCCCACCAATGGTTACTTTCTCATGGGTGTGAGAACAACCACTGACAAAAGGGGAATCCTGGCATACCGTTTTCGCTTCTGCATTTAGACATTTTCTATTACATGCTTATGAAAAGATCTGCTGACCAACCATTACCCCCTTTGGAATCTTTAACTACTGGTTCAGCCATAAGTGAAATTAATGGACGTTCTAGAGCAGGTGAGACCACTTGGAATCATTTCTATCCCAGTTAATCCAGCATTCTGAATGACTGTCTTCTGTGCTCCTTGAAAGTATACTGATCTCACACCAAATTACCTGAAATGGTGATGGACAGTCACTCTGTAGATGTCTGCCATTCCTATGTAATTTCCAGAAGTATCTTGAGCCTTTGATGGTCATGCCCATGACATCTGGTAGATTACCTTTCCTAGAACCATAAACTAAGCCATTGAAGGTGTGAGGGACAGACTGGACATCTTGTGAGTTCAGCCAGATGAGAGTTGCTGTCAACCTATGGATCAGAGTATCCCTACATAATAAAAGCCTCCCTCCATTCAAGTTATTTCCTTGGGAGTCAGAGAAAACCTAGATATCATGTGAGATGACAGGAGGGCCCAACCATTTTTTCAGTGCATTAGCTTAGAGCAAGGGGGACCGTGGACAAGAAAGCCTAAAAAACAATTCAACATGCAGGTGTGTCCTCCAGGATTTTGATGGCAATACTTAAAATTAGTCAGCACTTTTGTTTTGCAGTTTTATCTTGTGCAAACTCAACCCGAATGTACTGGAGCACTTTACATGAACACCAGTTACATTACACAAGGACACACTTTTAGGTGGAGTGTGCAAGCGCTCTGGCATGTTGTAATCTCTCTGTGGGCTTTTAGCCATTCCCACCGCACACCCATCACTATCAGTCGTTTGTGGCTTGCCTTTCAAAAATCCCTTGTTATCATTGGTAAATGCTTTATGTTTGTCTTTCCAGTTTTGTTACCACCTTGGTTACATGGACAATTGGACTTTTGCTGAAACGTTTGACTGCAAGCAAACTGATTTTTCCTTTTGTGTCTCTCTTTTGTGCTCATGCTCATGGCAGCCGTGATGCTTTGAATCGGCTTGCTTATTCCACTGTTTTACTTTTCATTTTCAATTTATGTGGCAAGAAAAGTCCAGTTAGGAATTTAGAACTCTAATAGCTCTAACTCGAGCAAATGCAAGACCCACTGCATTGCAAATGCTTGCATTTTTTTTTGGGTTAGGCACTGGGAGGATAAGTGATCTGATTAAGCCAATGCTGATTTAAATATATTAATGGAAAAATTGATTGTAAAAACACTTATGTCTCCATTCGTCATGTGTGTAACTGCAAGGAAATATAATTTGCAGTTCAGTATGCAATTCAGAAAGACTTCCTTCAAGGGAGCCCAGGAAGCACAGCACTGCTCTGCTTAAAGGATTGCATGCAGATGTTTAATGAGCAATTCCCTCTCTTGTGGGCACACACATATGTATCTATAGCTGCATCCTGTTGCACAGATGAGAGAGGCTAGAGGGCAACAGGAGGCAAAGGCACAATTAACAAACTGCAGAGATGCCATCAGTTATCAACTACTAGATTGTTGCAATATAATCATTTACAGTCAGTCGGTTTGCCTTTTGTGAAGTGAAAAGTGTTGCCATCCGTCACTAGTATACTCAGCAAAGCATGGGCAGCAGCAGTGCAGATTATCCATACACCTACATACGAACATGCAGGCGCACAGACATGCATGCATGCATGCATACACACACACACACCGAGTTAAAGCACAAAAGCAGCAATACAAGTTTAGCTCAACCACAAGCACTTTTGAACTCTAGTAGTGAATTACAAGACTGTGGGGGCAACTAAAGCAATCTGGGGGGAAAGCTTATAAAACCAGTAGAAAAGGGGTGTTGGGTTATTGTGCCCACATCACTAGCAAGCCGTCCACTTGAGTACTGTGCCTGTTCATAGGGCTCATCTTGGAAACTGACTGATCTTCCTTGCCTCTCCCACAGATGTGACCTATTCAGCCATATCAAGCGTATTGTGACCAAGACTGAACAGTGCCATCAGTAGCATTGTGTCACGTGATTGAAGTCCACCATGGAATACTGCGTCCAGTTCTTAATACCTCAACTGAAATATTGCTAGTAACATGTAGAGATCACTTCCAGCCGATTGTTCTGAAATGTAGAAGCCACCTCTGAGCTATTCTGTTCGGCTTTGGAGGCCTTATGGGTGGAGGTGTGTTCAGTTCTGAGGGCAAACTTTGCTGTATTGTCATGCCCTAAGGACACAGTGGCACCGTGTGCCACGTTATGGAGGCCTTATACAGAGGGTTTGGCGGTTATGGGAACACCAGCTGTAGCACTGATGTTCAAGTGTAAGTAAAGGGTGTGGTGGGGTGGTTTGAGGAACTGCCACGTGTAACATGGGTACTGAAAATTCAATGCAAACCCAATATAAAGTCTGCGATCTGTGAGTTAACCACAAACAATGTGACATACTGATCGTGATCCTCTCTCATACAATGTAATGAGCCTTGATCACCCTCCTGGGTTTCAAAGCCATTATGTTGGTTACTTGTAAAGTACCTATTGCAGCCCTAAATTTGCCTAAAATTGCTTGGTGTGCGGGGAAATGATGGCTGTAGGGACAGTGAATGAAAGAATATAGTTAGCTGTTTTGTCTTTTTTGACTGTCTATGCAAAGCAGCAAACCGTCCTCCAATTTACTTAATGGAAAACATATTATTTTACACCAATTACTTATCTTGAGTCATAGACTGTGCAAAGTGACTCTAACCATGAAGGTTTGTTTCCAGTCTTAGGAATGCCACCACTGCCTAGCAAGACTACGAACAAAAAATCTACCCTTCAAATAAAGAGTTGTGGTGTACAGCAATCCATGTAAAACTATTTAGAACATTGAGACATCACTTCAAACAGCAATCTGAATAAAATAGCAGGCCCCTTTTGCATAGGAGACTGAACATGTATACAAACAAGTAATAATATAAGGAGCCGCAATTCTGAGGGAATGGCAGTAGGTGGATGCTAGACTAGGTGTTCGAGAAGGGTGTATAGGCGAATGTGCAAGTGGTTCAAGAGATAAGTGAACAGGTGGATGAGTAGGGGACAAATGTATTGGTAGGTGGATAGACAGATAGGAGAATGGAGGAATATGTAGATCCCTTGAAGGGATCCCGTGTAGGTGGGTGGTCGCTGAGACGGAGGATGGGTAGGTGGATGGGTAGGTGGATGGGTAGGTGGATCAGCGATAAGTAGGTGAATGAAGTGTGGGTTGATAAGGGGTGAGGGGTGAATTGTGTATGAGTACGCAGATAATGAATAAATGGATGAGTATGTGATGGCACGGGTGAGGAGTAGCTAGATCCGTGGGAGTTTCTATGAGTGAATGAATTAAGGTATGGCTACAAGGATAGATTAGCAAGTAGCAAGATTTGGCTGAGTGAATAGATGATGTTGAATGAGGGAGAGGGTTGATGACGGACAAGTTAATAGCTTGATGGTGGATCAGTAAGAAGGTGAAAGTATGAGTTGGATGGTTGGTGGATGAATGTGTACTAGAGTATATATCTGGACCGGTAAATGGTTAGGTGCATGGATCAGTGCTTAAGTGTATGGAGAGTGAGTAAAAGAATGAGGCGGCCATATATTAGATTCTTTATGTACAATATGTAAATATAGGGACTTGATAGCACATTCATGTGTCCTACGCTTTCTATTCCCCTCCAGAAAGGCACCTTGCAGTGATAAACCTTCGACCCAGTTGTTACAGGAAATTGAAGGATATTCTGGTGGTAGTTCAAGTTGTATTCGGAACTTTATGTTATATCCCTCACTTGCTGTTGACTTTAACACATTGGAAGGTAACATCTCCATGGCTATCTTAAAGGGGATATTAAATGTCAGAATCGGAGTTTTAATTCTAGAGGGGGACAGATGCTACGTATCATAAAAAAACTGTTATGCATTCACTAGAATATCTGGGTAATAGAAAGGTTTTTCCTTATCTGGCAAAAATCGCTGACAATGGGTTGCATGAAAACATTCTGTAGGTCAGAATTGGGATAGATCCAGTATGGAGAAGCCGATTTAAAAGCAAGGATTAAGCTAAACCAAGATTACTGTATGTGTGGTATATGAGCTGATTAGAGCATAACCCATCTTTTTCTTGACTACCTAATGTTTTTTGAGGAAAGTAAAAAGTTCTCCGTTTAATTTTTCAGACATGTGGTACACTTTATTTGGAAAGGCGTAGTTTGACATTGCCGTGGCTATTACTAGATTTAGTGGGCTTGTACAAGAAAGTCTTTTATTGCCGTATAACGCAATGATAAATATAACTGTATTATGTTTCAGGAAGGTCACTATAATAGTTATCTTAATATTTATTGGCGTGCTTTGGTATTGCCACAACTATTGCCAGTTAATATGTGCTAACACTGATGAAATATTTGAATAGTATAATGAAAACAAAAGGCTTAGTAGCTATTTACTAGGATGCATACCTTAAAAGGTTTAAAACTTGTGTATTTGTAAAAATATTTCTTTATAAACATTGTTCTGTAGTTCTACACAAAATATATTAGAAATAATGTTTGTCTGCTACTATGAATCCCTAAATAAATTACCCCTCATTGCCTTCTCCCAGGAGGGTGGTTTGACCATTGTAGTATATCTTTTTCTTTTGTCATCCTTCTGTCCGCTCAGTCTGTCTCTTGTATTGTCAGGCTGTCTTACATTTTAACCAGAGGAATTCCTTCTTTCCTTGTTGGACAGAGAGCAAGCTAACTACCCCAGTATTGCTACCACTAACATTAACAGAGCATGGGAGTGTTGGTTCTCCTGGCCTCTTTCACATGATATTCAATGCCAAAATGAAACCACTTGTGTTAAACCCTTCCCGTAGTTCTTAGACGATTTAACTACTTTTAAATTCCTAAGTACACTGATTGGTATGGAACTACTTTCATGATTCTTGTGTGGGGGACTGACAAGCCTGTAGAGACATACTGAAGGACTAAAGAAAGGGCTTGTATGAAATGGTCAGTAATACTTTTTGCTGAGTCAATTACTGACTCCTCTTTTGGCATTGGCTATATTAGTCACATGCAGATTTTTTCGACGCCATGGTGTGAAAGATCCACAAAATATCAAGGAAGTGGCACTCTTCTGTTTGTTGCCCTTGAGACAGAACTCTTCATGTTTGCTAACACAACTTCAGCCCATCTCTGTTGAGGCACTTAGGGCCTGAATACAACTTTGGCGGAGGGGATTAATCCATCCCAATTGTGACGGATATCCCGCCTGCTGTATTACAAGTCCATTATATCCTATGGAACTCGTAATACAGCGGGCAGGATATCTGTCACATTTGGGACGGATTAACCCCCTCCGCCAAAGTTGTAATCAGGCCCTTAATCTGATGCTCCACAAGATCACATTTGGATTGCCTCTGGATACGTGCCCAGAAGGCAAATTGAAACAATCTCAATATTTCAAACCTCAGTTCTTCTGCAGTTGTTGAATTGGTCCCTTTCATTGGAAACTGTTCTGCACATTTATAATCTATTTTGATTTCTCCTCCGGGATTTTTCTGACAGCTACAAAGAGAATCTAATTTCCCTTTTCATGGTTTTGTGAACATTCTACGAATGGTGGTCATTCCTCAAGTTCAGAATGTATTTGAAGATAATAAGTAACTGCTTGCTTGTGATCTGGGAAGATTTAGATCATACCAGGGTTGTAATTCTGAATTGCTTTGGCTGATTGTGGATGGTGGCACTGTGACTTTCCTTGGTCTGTTCTAAGCTTTTGGCACCATCAACCTTCTAATTTTGTTCCATCACTTGGAAGACGCGTGTCGCTGCTCTAAAGTAGTTTCTATTCCTCCATTCACCTCGGGCTGAAGGAATTCCACATGTGAGGTGTCCCAGATCTCCCATTTTGTTTCAGTGTGTACCTTCAGTCCCTTGCCTCCCTCTATCCATCCTTGTTCTGTTGTTTACTTATGAAAACACTGTATTCTACATGACATAGTTGTGTTCCACTGTCCAGCATTCTGTTAGAGGACAGGTACTGTGGCAGAGGAACAAGGCAAACCTGTTTCCTGCATTCTTCATAGCTTTCACGTTAAAGAAGTGACTATTTCACTCCTGCCGCTTTTGTCATCTTTGTGTGAGTTCAAAAAAGCACACAAAATTTGGTGACAAGTTTATTCCAGATTTGAACCATTTTCAGCACAGTGATATCCCTTGGAGCGCTACCTGATTGAGACTTAGGCCCTGATTTATACTTATTTTGCACCGCATTACCGTCATTTATTGACGCAAAAGCAGCACAAACTTACAAAATACATTTGCATTTTTTGAGTTTGCGCCGCTTTTGCATCAAACAATGACGGTAATGCAGCGCAAAAAAAGTATAAATCAGGGCCTTAGTGTGGAACCTTATAAAGACTGTTTCCCAGACTTTCTCTACAAGGTTAAAAAGCTTATTCCGGGCACCTTGAGACACTTGGCGCTAAACAAAAATTTTGTGAGTACTCTTCTTAGGGAAACCTCAAAGGACGGTTACCGGCACAACATTCACAAGGATACACTCATCGTTCTAACGCAGTTGCAGGAGTTCGCGTGTCAGTCAGGAGTCCAAGTGCCTCTACCAAAACTCCATATGCATTCTTAAGCTATTGCACAGCAACGTGCTGATTTACGATGCACGTTACGCGTAAGATCAAGGTATGCCGCGTGACCTATGTGGAAGTCATTTTTCATTTCCAGTCAGGATTGGAAAGATTTCAGAGCATTGGCTCTAGAAAGTATAACGCAAATTCTAAACAGGTGGCGATACACCTCTTCATAGGAGTAGATATATATTCATATATATATATATATATATATATATATATATATATGATATATAGATATATAGATATATATATATATATAAATATATTCTTAGAAACAAAGGGACTATTATTGCAAATACTGTACTCTGCACGTTTATATACTTATTGTTTAATAAATTGAGTGTATAATACATTGTTGCAGAGTGTTCCCTACACCATGGCTCAACAAACGTTTAATATTAATCCACCACAAGCATGTTGGGCATCAAGAAATGAACCTGCATTGAAATGGGTGGAATGGAAAGACTATTTTTTTAAATGATAACAATGCTATTGATGAAGCAAACAAAATGGCTGATGTGAAGAAAAATAATCTTTTGTATTTGTTGGGTCCAGTAGAATTAAAAAAAATACAATAGAATGTCATAAATTACTGCAAGTCGGGATGTTAATGTTTTCACAGCTGCGCTGGCAGATCTTGATAAATATTTTGCAACAAAAGTACGTATTGGCATTGCCATATATAAATTCCTTCAGCACAAATAGGGGAATGGAGAATCGGTTGATGAATATGAAGCAGACTTAAAGAAACTGGCAATTGATTGTAAATTTGGAGCAATTCATGATGATTTCATAAGAGACCATCTAGTTATGCATGCCAATAACCATGCAATACAGGAACGTTTGTGGATCAATGGTGATTCCCCACTTGAGGAAGTCCAAACAATAGTGCGCAAAACTGAAATCTCAGGGATGTTTGATAACAGAACTAAAACAATCAGACAAAAAAGTGGATTGTATTTGCATGGTAACAAACCACAAACAGGAGAAAGAACAAAAACCCAGCTACAAGGAGAAATGTGGGAACAATGAGAGAAGATGTTATCTTGGGCACCAGCATGATATTTTAAAGTTCTAAAATGGTTAACCACCATAAGGAATGCTGAGCCAGAAACTACAGCCATTAGAGCACTGTGTCTCCTCTAGAAATAATGGTTATAGTTGAAGAGTGCAATGAGGTAATACCCCTCATTGTACTGGGCCATGTCCAAGGAACTTACAGTATTAGGCTGAAACCAATGTAAACAAATTGGTAGAGAATACGGGCTCAAAATATTGTGTGGTAGAATGTGGTCCACATAATAGAATTTTCTTTGACCTAAATCT